>NC_061509.1:57974885-58117641 GCF_022539505.1 Lolium rigidum
GTTCCTCCCCTGAAACTATATTTTTATTCAGTCACATCTTATGTACTTTACTTGGAGCGTCTGTGTGTGCTTTTATTTTTGTTTTGTTATTTTCATTCTCTGAATAAGTTCATCCTTGTGTGGGAGAGAGACACGCTCCGCTGTTGCATATGGACACATGTGTCCTTAGGCTTTACTCATAATGTTCAAGGCGAAGTTTCTTCTTCGTTAAATTGTTATATGGTTGGAATTGGAAAATGCTACATGTAGTAATTCTAAAATGTCTTGGATAATGTGATACTTTGCAATTGTTGTGCTCATGTTTAAGCTCTTGCATCATATGCTTTGCACCCATTAATGAAGAAATACATAGAGCTTGCTAAAATTTGATTTGCATATTTGGTCTCTCTAAGGTCTAGATAATATCTAGTATTGAGTTTTGAACAACAAGGAAGACGGTGTAGAGTCTTATAATGTTTACAATATGTCTTTTATGTGAGTTTTGCTGCACTTGTTCATCCTTGAGTTTGCTTCAAATAACCTTGCTAGCCTAAACCTTGTATCGAGAGGGAATACTTCTCATGCATCCAAAATCCTTGAGCCAACCACTATGCCATTTGTGTCCACCATATCTACCTACTACATGGTATTTCTCCGCCATTCCAAAGTAAATTGCTTGAGTGCTACCTTTAAAATTCCATCATTCACCTTTGCAATATATAGCTCATGGGACAAAATAGCCTTAAAAACTATCGTAGTATTGAATATGTACTTATGCACTTTATCTTTTATTAAGTTGCTTGTTGTGCGATAACCATGCTTCGGGGAACGCCATCAACTATTGTTGAATATCATGTGAGTTGCTATGCATGTCCGTCTTGTACTGAAGGATCTATCATTTTAGTGGTTGGAGCATGCAAAATTGTTAGAGAAGAACATTGGGCCGCTAACTAAAGCCATGAATCATGGTTGAAGTTTCAGTTTTGGACATATATCCTCAATCTCATATGAGAATAATAATTGTTGCTACATGCTTATGCATTTAAGAGGAGTCCATTATCTGTTGTCCATGTTGTCCCGGTATGGATGTCTAAGTTGAGAATAATCAAAAGCGAGAAATCCAAAATGCGAGCTTTCTCCTTAGACCTTTGTACAGGCGGCATGGAGGTACCCCTTTGTGACACTTGGTTGAAACATTGCATGCAAAGACCCGGTAGTCCAAGCTAAGTAGGACGAGGTGCGGACACTATTAGTATACTATGCATGAGGCTTGCAACTTGTAAGATATAATTTTCATAACTCATATGCTTTATTACTACCGTTGACAAAATTGTTTCATGTTTTCAAAATAAAAGCTCTAGCACAAATACAGCAATCGATGCTTTCCTCTTGAAGGACCATTCTTTTATTTTTATTGTTGAGTCAGTTTACCTATCTCCTTCCACCTTAAGAAGCAAACACTTGTGTGAACTGTGCATTGATTCCTACATACTTGCATATTGCACTTGTTATACTACTTTATGTTGACAATATCCATGAGATATACATGTTATAAGTTGAAAGCAACCGCTGAAACTTAATCTTCCTTTGTGTTGCTTCAACACCTCTACTTTGATTTATTGCTTTATGAGTTAACTCTTATGCAAGACTTATTGATGCTTGTCTTGAAGTACTATTCATGAAAAGTCTTTGCTTTATGATTCATTTGTTTACTCATGTCATTACCATTGTTTTGATCGCTGCATTCATCTCATATGTTTACAAATAGTATGATCAAGGTTATGATGGCATGTCACTTAAGAAATTATCTTTGTTATCGTTTTGCCTGCCGGGACGAGCGAACTAAGCTTGGGGATGCTGATACGTCTCCGACGTATCGATAATTTCTTATGTTCCATGCCACTTTATTGATGATACCTACATGTTTTATACACATTATATGTCATTATTATGCATTTTACGGAACTAACCTACTAACAAGATGCCGAAGTGCCAGTTCTTGTTTTCTAGCTGTTTTTGGTTTCGAAATCCTAGTAACGAAATATTCTCGGAATTAGACGAAATCAACGCCCGGGTTCCTATTTTGCCCGGAAGCATCCAGAACACCCGAGAGCCGCCGGAGGGGCGCCTGTGGGCCCGGATGACATGGTGGCGCGGCCGAGGCCGGGCCCGCGCCACCCTATGGTGTGGTCGCCCTTTGACCCTCTGCGCCGCCTCTTCGCCTATTTAAAGCCCACCGCATCGAAAACCCTTACGGAGGAAGCCACGGTACGCGAAACCTTCCGGAGCCGCCACCATCGCGAAGCCAAGATGCGGGGACGGGAGTCTCTGTTCCGGCACCCTGCCGGAGCGGGGAAGTGCCCCGGAAGGCTTCTCCATCGACACCGCTGCCATCTCCACCGCCATCTTCATCACCGCTGCTGCTCCCATGAAGAGGGAGTAGTTCTCCATCGAGGCTCGGGAGCTGTACCGGTAGCTATGTGGTTCATCTCTCTCCTATGTACTTCAATACAATAATCTCATGAGCTGCCTTACATGATTGAGATTCATATGATGATGCTTGTAATCTAGATGTCATTATGCTAGTCAAGTGGGTTTTACCTATGTGATCTCCGGAGACTCCTTGTCCCACGTGTGTAAAGGTGACAGTGTGTGCACCGTGTGGGTCTCTTAGGCTATATTTCACGGAATACTTATTCACCTGTTGAATGGCATAGTGAGGTGCTTATTTATATCTCTTTATGATTGCAATGTGTTTGTATCACAATTTATCTATGTGCTACTCTAGCAAAGTTATTAAAGTAGTTCTATTCCTCCTGCACGTGTGTAAAGGTGACGGTGTGTGCACCGTGTTAGTACTTGGTTTATGCTATGATCATGATCTCTTGTAGATTGCGAAGTTAACTATTGCTATGATAATATTGATGTGATCTATTCCTCCTACATATGCATGAAGGTGACAGTGTGCATGCTATGTTAGTACTTGGTTTAGTCTTTTGACCTATCTTACACTAAAGGTTACTAGAATATGAGCATTATTGTGGAGCTTGTTAACTCCGGCATTGAGGGTTCGTGTAATCCTACGCAATGTGTTCATCATCCAACAAAAGTGTAGAGTATGCATCTATCTATTCTGTTATGTGATCAATGTTGAGAGTGTCCACTAGTGAAAGTCTAATCCCTAGGCCTTGTTCCTAAATACTGCTATCGCTGCTTGTTACTGTTTTACTGCTGAGGCCGCTATTGGACTATCCATTCTTTCTTCTATCCATCGTAATAGGAAATCGACTCGTATCAATCAATCTAATTTATTGAATAATTAGACTATGGAATAATTGGACTTTTTAATTAAGTAGACATACAATCCTCTAAACAAAGGCGCACATATAACAATATGGAATATTAAGATGAATAGAAATCAATACTATACTATACTATAGTTTTTTCTTAGTATTATTTGAGAATATAAATTCTCTTTAAGTAGGTTATTGCATAGTATTCTTTTTTAACTTAAAGGAATTTTTGTAATTCATTGATATTGCAATTTCAATATTGCAATAATTTATATTGAAAAGAGGATAGCCAATTTATTGGCTAATTCGAATTCATATGTACAATTAGTATAATTCTGATTGTTGAAGTCAAAAATTCAAGTCTCTTGGCTCTTTTCACGCTTTCTCACAAACGGATTCAAAAATAGTAATCTATTTTTGAAGTTTGGATAAACCATTGCTTCGTCTGGTGTCTACAATACATATTACTCATATAATACTAATTTTATTTTTACCAGATCGAAAATTTTTATGTTGAAAAGAAAAATTTATAGATCCAATGTCACATTCCGTAAAAATTTACGATACATGTATAGGATGCACTCAATGTGTACGAGCTTGTCCAACAGATGTATTAGAAATGATACCCTGGGATGGATGTAAAGCCAAGCAAATAGCTTCTGCCCCGAGAACTGAAGATTGTGTGGGTTGTAAGAGATGCGAATCCGCTTGCCCGACGGATTTTTAAGTGTACGCGTTTATTTAGGGCCTGAAACAACCCGTAGCATGGCTTTATCTTATTGATACGTTACAAAAAACTTCATTTGAATCGTCTGATTCCTCTTTACCGAAGAAGCCTGTGCTCGAAATAATCGAGCACGGGCTTTTCTGGTCAAAACGTATCTTGTCTTTACCACTTTATCATGAGTTATTTTCCTTGGTTAACAATACTTGTTGTTTTGCCGATATTTGCAGGTTCATTAATTTTCTTTTTACCTCATAGGGAAACAAAATAGTTAGGTGGTATACTATATCCATTTGTTTATTAGAATTCCTTCTAATGACTTATGCATTCTGCTATCATTTCCAACTGGAGGATCCTTTAATCCAATTAAAGGAGGATTATAAATGGATAGATATCTTCGATTTCCACTGGAGATTGGGAATCGATGGACTTTCATTAGGATCTATTTTATTGACAGGATTTATCACTACTTTAGCTACTTTAGCAGCTTGGCCAGTTACCCGGAATTCGCGATTATTCTATTTCTTGATGCTAGCAATGTATAGTGGTCAAATAGGATTATTTTCTTCGCGAGACCTTTTACTTTTTTTTATCATGTGGGAGTTAGAATTAATTCCTGTTTACTTACTTTTATCCATGTGGGGGGGAAAGAGGCGTCTATATTCAGCTACAAAGTTTATTTTGTATACTGCAGGCGGCTCCATCTTTTTCTTAATCGGAGTTCTGGGTATGGGCTTATATGGTTATGGTTCCAACGAACTGGGATTAGATTTGGAAAGATTAATTAATCAATCATACCCTGCAACCTTGGAAATACTTTTATATTTTGGCTTCCTTATTGCTTATGCTGTCAAATTGCCAATTATACCCCTACATACGTGGTTACCCGACACCCATGGGGAAGCGCATTATAGTACATGTATGCTTTTAGCGGGAATCTTATTAAAGATGGGAGCATATGGATTGATTCGGATCAACATGGAATTGTTACCTCATGCTCATTATCTATTTTCGCCCTGGTTAGTAATAATAGGAGCGATCCAAATAATCTATGCAGCTTCAACTTCTCTTGGTCAACGAAATTTCAAAAAAAGAATAGCCTATTCCTCTATATCTCACATGGGTTTCATAATTATAGGAATTGGTTCCATAACCAACATTGGACTCAATGGAGCTATTTTACAAATATTATCCCATGGATTTATTGGTGCTACACTTTTTTTCTTGGCAGGAACGGCTTCCGATAGAATGCGTCTTGTTTATCTCGAAGAACTGGGAGGAATATCTATCCCAATGCCAAAAATTTTTACTATGTTTAGTAGCTTTTCAATGGCTTCTCTTGCCTTACCAGGAATGAGTGGTTTTGTCGCAGAATTAGTAGTCTTTTTTGGCCTAATTACTAGTCCAAAATTTCTGTTAATGCCAAAAATGCTAATTACTTTTGTAATGGCAATAGGAATGATATTAACTCCTATTTATTTATTATCTATGTTACGCCAGATGTTCTATGGATACAAGCTATTTAATGTTCCAAACGCAAATTTTGTGGATTCTGGACCACGAGAACTCTTTATTTTAATCTGTATCTTTTTACCAGTAATAGGAATTGGTATTTATCCAGATTTTGTTCTCTCCCTATCCATTGACAGGGTGGAGGCTCTCGTATCCAATTATTATCCTAAATAGGTTTTTTACCAGTCCGGTCTATTAATGAGGAAGTCTAATTAGATCTATCTTGAATTTTTGAGAACCCTTTGATAAGGCGTTCAAGGGGTTCTCAAATAAAACATAAAAGAAAACCCTTCATAAAGGGTTTTCTTTTATCTAATCATTTAGATGTTAATATAAACGAACCATAACTATGTAAACCTATTCCTAATAGATTGATACCAAAATAGCAGATCCAAATTATAAGAAATCCTATCGAAGCTACAAGTGCAGAATTCGTACCCTTCCAATTTAGATTTGTTCTACTATGTAAATAAATTGCAAATATGGTCCAAGTAATAAATGCCCAAGTTTCCTTAGGATCCCAATTCCAATAGGATCCCCACGCGTCATTAGCCCATACTGCTCCACAAAGAATACCTATGGTTAAAAGGGTAAATCCTAGGCTAATGACACGATAACTCCAAGAATCTAAACGCTCCGTTAATTGATATTTGTAATAATTTGGGAATGAAGGGACAGAGGTGCTTTTAAAGAACTTCTTTTTACATAGAAATCACTAAAGAAAAATGTTTTAAGTAAAACATTTTTTTTCTTTTTAGAAAAGAAAAAGAAATTCTTTCGAAATCTAATGATTAGAATAGCGGCAGATAATAAGGATCCGCACAAAAGAGTTGCATAGCTTAGTAACATCATACTGACATGCATCATTAACCACTGAGATTGGAGAGCGGGTACTAGTATTGTGGATTGATGCATTTCAGTTAAAAGACCCGATGTGGCAAAGCCTTGCGTTAAAATAGTACTTGGCGTAGTTATTGTGCTTAAATCATTTTTAGAGTTCTGTATCTTAGGAATGGTATGAAGAATATACAGAGCCCATGAAAGGAAGATCAACGACTCATATAAATTACTTAATGGAAAATGTCCCGAAGAAGCCCAGCGAGAAACTAGGAATCCTGTTATAGAGAAAAAAGTAACTATCATTCCTTTTTCTGACGAATCACGTAATCCCCTAAGTTCATGAACTAATAAGGTTATCAAATGAATCGTAATCACAATGGAAATGGTTGAGAAGGAGATATGATTTAATATATGTTCTAAAGTTGCAAATAGCATAAGGGGAAGGTCTCATTACAAAATTGTAAATTTCGAATTGAATCCATTTTATAATCTATTATATTCTTTTTCGAGAATGCCGCCACTCGGATTCGAACCGAGATGCTTGAGCACTGCTTCCTAAGAGCAGCGTGTCTACCAATTTCACCATGGCGGCTAACTTCAAATAATAGGTAACTTAAAAGAATAATATCTATTATCTCGCGAATCGTCGAGATTGGGAAAGTCCATAAAATTTAGGAACATTAGAGTCTTCATTAAAATATACTTCGTTTATGTAGTATCGTTGCGATTTTTTTACAATAAACTCTTGCTTTGCCTAATGGAAACACCGCTTGAAAGACTTGGAACTCCTCTTTTATAAGTTATATATATATATATATATATATATATATATATATATATATATATATATATATATATATATATATATATATATATAGGAAGCTCGGATGGGGCACCTAGGAGCATGGGCACCCAACGTGTATTTCGTACATACCTGGAGTGTACGTGTCTAAATTACACATACCTAAGGTTTACATACCTAACATATACACATACAAGTTACACATACCAAACATTTACATACTTAACATACACACATGCAAGTTACACATACCTAACATATATATACACGTATCAGTGTACGTACACCTTAGGTATGCAATAACTTAGGTATGTATCACTTGAGTATGCATATCTTAGGTATGTATACCTTAGGTATGTGTAACTTAGGTATGTATACCCTCGAGTATGTGTACTACAAAGCAAAAATACGCGTATCTACGTATGGTGCCCGGGCACCTAGGAGCACCGATTAATTTACCTATATATATATATATATATATATATATATATATATATATATATATATATATATATATGGGAAGCACTATTCTGAAACCAGTGCTCAGAATATTATTCTGAGCACTACCGTACCGTATAAAGGAAATCCCATCGAACCAGTTCAATTAGAAAGAAAAAATCAAGCGCCCCATCTACCACGTTTTCCCCTCCCAACAGACTTCTCTCCCACGATGGGCACCTCCCGGCCGGCCAACCCCGCCTGCCGTCCGCCGGCCAGGACCGCCTCCCCGCCGCCGGCCAGGACCGCCTCCCCGCCGCCGGCCAGGACCGCCTCCCCGCCGCCGGCCATCCCCCACCCCCATCGACCACGACCGCTCCCTCGGCCGGCCCGACGCCGGTCTCCTGCCCTGCCGCCTTCCCCTGCCGCCGGCGGGTGCCCCCGCTTCTCCGGTCTCCCTGCGCCGCTCCCTCAGCAGGCCCTCACGCATCTCTAGTGTACCGTCGCGCCGCTGGCAGGGCCCTCCGCATCTCCGGCCTCCCTGCGCGCGGCTGTGGAGTACCCGCCGCCAGATGAGACTCCGGGACGCCGTGCGGCGGCGCCGCGAGTCCGTTTCGAGTTTTTATTTGCCGCCGCCCTGCGTGCACCCGTGCTTGCTTGCTGCTACTTCCACATCCCAGCCCCACGACGGACATGAGACGGAGCCGGCACAACGACAGCTAGCTAGGGGAATAGTACTTTGCACAGCCACGTCTTGTCTTGCTTGATGATAAAAAATGTACTTAGGATTGGTGTCATTTGAGATGAAGCGCATGTAGGTGTCGATGATGAAGCCCGCTCTAGCCAGGAGCACCTATAGATTTTTGTTTCTTTCCTGTTTTTTGGTTGATTGTCATGCCGTCAAAAAGATCTCTACTTGTATAATGCCGCCCCATGCCGACATTATGATATCGCCAATATCATTTCCCAAATACCACACACCCAATGAACCAGTTCGAGCGTCATCATTGAATCGTATGCAAAAAAATAGTTTTAGCCTAGCCACTTACGTTTCGTACAGGGTTCTGAACTTCTGTCCGAGTCCCACTGTTTGAATCCATCTGAATTTACATAGATTGCTCCCCTTGAGGCTCGGCCAAGTCATAGTTTCAGATTTTGTTGTAGTGGCCCAATCAACGCACATGTTATGCTGCCAGTACAAATCAATCGAGGGGAAGTTCCAAGAGACATACTTAAAGAAGGGGAGAGATATCTCCAAATTTTTGTAGACCTACTGCTGTATAATCCAACATGTACGGATATTCAATAGCGCTTTTGGCTTCTCTCGCTTAAGGTTTTGATATTCGGCCTTCTCTGTGTGAAATGAATGTGTTGAACCATTTTTACAAGTATCATCTGTGTTCATGTGTGTCATAGGAAGTACAAGAAAATCGAAAAAATGGAATATAGAAAAAGCAAAATAATCCTTTCATCCACGGTGAAATTTACTTGACGCTGAGAAGTACAAGTATTCGACACAAGTTGCACACCCGCTTAATATAGAAATTAAAAAGAAAATCGACAAAAACAAAATGTAGAAAAAACAAAAAATAAATATCGTCATTCGCAAGGAAGTACAAATAGTTGACGCTGAGAAGTACAAGTATTCGACACGCTTAATATATGAAGTACAAGAAAGCCGAGAAAATCCAAATGTACAAAAATATATAATCCGGTCATCCGCCAGGAAGTTCAAATGCTAGACACAGATAAGTACAACCATTTAACACGAGCAGTACAAGCAGTTATTATAGGAAGTAAAAGAAAACCAACAAAATCCAAATCTAGAAAAAACATAAAAAAATCCCGTCATCCCTGAGGAAGTTCAAATAGTTGATGCGGAGAAGTGCAACCATTCAACTCGAGCAGTACACCCGCTTAATATAGGAAGTATAAGAAAACCGACAAAATCCAAATGTACAAAAAACAAAAATAATCCCGTCACCCGCGAGAAAAGTTCATATACTTGAAAACGAGAAGCACAACCATTCGGAACGAGCAGTACACCCACTTAATTTAGAAAAGTACAAGAAACCCGACAAAGTCCAAATATAGAAAAAATAAAATAATCCCGTCATCTGCGAGGAAGTACGTGCAGTGATTCCGAAAAGTACAGGCGGAGACAACAGGAAGTACAAGCAGTAATTACATTATCCCACAAAATATACCGGAAACATGATTTCAAAACTTCTAAAATTAGTTTTAAATCGTTTGGATTTGGCAAAAATGGTAAATACAAAAAAGATGCGCCATTTTGACAGCTTTCCAACCGTATATCATTTCCATTGTTTAAATATTCCGAATGGAAATCGCGGGGAAATCATTTGGTGCCCGTCACATAAACCGGGCGGACGAGTAATTCGAGTTATTCTCTTAAACTGTAAGGAATTAGAGAAAATAATTCAAATAAGAAAGTTGCGCCTAGTCCATAGCTTTCCAACGCCATATCATTTGCATCATTCCGACAAACGGTTGAAAAAATTCATCCAAATTACTCGTCCGCTCATTTTTGAGTACGTCCGAATTTCGGTATTTTCAAAATTGTTCAAAAACTGTGAGGATTTTGAAAAAACTTAAAACATGAAAAAGTTGCGCAATTTCATTATCTTTCCAACGGTATATCATTTGCACAGTTTCGATAAGCGATTCAAAAAACGAACTAAAAGTTCGTTTTCTGGCCATATAGAAGCGTTTTCGTATTTTCAAAATTAAATTTAAACCGTGCAAAATCTGTGAAAAGTGTGAACATGAAAAAGTTGCGGTTTTTCATTATCTATACAACGGTATATCATTTGCATAGTTCCGATAAATGGTTGAGAAACTCGAGGTATAATCAGTACCTCTGAAGAAAACGGGAAGTTCAGGTAAGTTCGACAGAAAGTTGAATCCTGTTATCCGGGAAGTACAACCTTGTGTCCAGGGAAGTACAAGTCGGTGCTCGAGAATATTATTCTGCAACCGGTTGCGAGAATAGTGCTGGTATATATATATATATATATATATATATATATATATATATATATATATATATATATATATAGAGCCCAACTATTCTCGAACCCCCTTAAGAGTGGTTCTAGAATAGCTATTCTCGAACCCCCTAAAACCAACCCGAACCAACGAAGGAAAAACCCACCCGACCTGCCGACCCGCCCGACCCACGCTGGAAGAAACGAACTTCCATCGTGTTGCCCGCCCCACCACGACCACGAACAGATCGAGCGCCCGGCCACCTCCCGCCCGCGCGCTGCCGCCGCCCACCTCTAGCCCGCGCGCTGCCGCCGCCCACCTCCCGCCCGCGCGCTGCCGCCGCCCACCTCCCGCCCCGCGTGCCGCCGCCCCACCTTCTTCCCACCGACGGGGCACAGCGCACCCGACCCTATTCCCGCAGCACCTTCTTCCCCGACGGCGCCTCCATGCCTTCCTCCGATGCGTGCTCCAGCCGGTGGCCGGCGCCGCCCCTATGTTCTGCGGCGTCCGCTGACCGGAGATCTCATCCGCGTCGCCCCGCCCCTGTGTTACCCGGCGGCCGCAGACAAGGAACTTCTCCGCGTCGCCCATGTATTCCGCGCCCGCCGCTGACCAGCGCTCCACCACAGCGCGTCTATGCCCCACGGTCGCTGGCGATGTGGACCTCCTCCACGCCTGCCTCACCGACCACCGGCCTCCTGCACGACAACCTCCCCTCCTTCCCGGCGTGGATTCTCGTGGGTGCGGGGCCTGGGCTTTCGCGTGCGCCCGCCGTGAACTCCCCTGCATCCAATTTGGTACCCAGCCCTGCGCGGGCCTTCCCCAACCTCCCACAGGACTCACAGGTGGCCTCCGTCCTCCCCTTCAATTCCTGCCTCTCTCACCTGTTGTTGCAGTCTTAACTCGGTTAGACAGTCAGGCCGGAAGGGCTGTGGATTCAGGCCAAACTGCCGGCTGTTTCGCCTCCAATGCACACTCGCATGGTCTGGACTGACGTGTTGTTTTAGTTCTCCTGGTGAGCCCCTACTTCTTGATTTGTTTGCATTCGTGAAATTGCAGCAGTGAGCTGAGCAATAGCAAAAGCAGCAGCTTGATCCGTTGATTAATTAGCCAATGCATTGATGTTGTTTACTAGTTTTTCTCTAGAGTTTCTATGTTCTTTGATGCTTCCTTTGTATCTATTTGACACATAGAAATAGAGGTTGATGCCTTCGGGCTGGTACCAAAAAAGTAGTAGTTCACCATTGGCAAATTCCCTTATTATTTTCCGGGTGGCTGTTTCATAATGTCTCTTTCAGTTCAAAAGAGAAACAAAAGAGGTGTTCGCTGTGAAGTTCGTTTTTATTTATTTGAGGGATAAGTTTAAGTCGTATGGCCTAAGGAGTTTAGGCACTGCATATTTTTTTTGGCTCAACATGCTGGAGTAGATCATCTAGTTGAGCTAGTACTAGACTACTAGTGTACATCTATTTACTAATAGACATGGAGTTCAGTAGCTCACTAAAAACACACAGACAAGTGAGGGTGAAAAACATGCACATGTCAAGTTCATTTTGTTTGCCGGTGGAGTTCGCTTCATCAGTCGTAGGATTTCACCATTTTTGATTGGCAAAAAGTAGAAATTTATTCATGAGGAAGAAAAGTTCACATTTTTCTACCACGAAGTTCACTACATCATCATTGGGGATCGCTGCTGTTAATTGTGAGAAGCTCAATTAGGCCAAATATGGAGTTCACTTTCCTGTTAAAAAAAGATAGCAGAAAATGCCCTCGGTGCACCTGTTAGTTTTAGGAAGTTCATTCATTCGGTTTAGACAGTGCACTTGTTATTTATTTCCATCTTGACATTAAATTTTTAATCAAAGTTCTAGTCTATTGTCGGCAAAGTTCATTCCGAGTTAATTTCATCCCTAAAAACTGAAGTACACTCTGCAAACCACGACTGTTAAGTGCTGTCAATATGTTTCAACTAGCAAGAATGTAGACCGATCAATTGATCTTGGCCAATGAAACAGAGATAACAATGGAAATATGTTTACTCATAAATTTGGGCAATTCGTTTTCTTTTGTCACAGGTTCAATTCATATGCACTTGAAAGTTCACAGTTTTTATATGTAAAAGTTACAGAGATAACATACTCAGACAAAGTGCAACTCACAAAATTATTGTTTTACTGTTGTACATGTCCACATGGCCAGATGTTCACTTCATATATGTGTGAAGTTCATCTCGACGGCAAGCTCAAGGTAAGGAACACTACTTGATGAGCTTATGCTATATCAGATAGACATAGAGAGAGAGGTGCAGACGCCTCCAACTGGCGTGAAGCAGAAACATATGCCTGTGCTGTTGAATTATCTATTTGATGCATATTCTAGCTTGTCTTCCCGTCAGTTGGTAATCTAGAACTAATGGATAGGCAAACATTTCTGTAGCTAGAATATACAAGCTAGAAGCCTAGAATATGTCTGTGATGCCTATTTGAGGCCAACAAAATTCGCACTACGGAAACATTTGCCTGTGATGCCTATCCTAGCTTGATTGCTCCCTGGCAGTTTACTTAATTGACCTAGGAAGTGCACTTGTTCAGATAAGAAAATTCGCAGTTCCCTTCGCAAAGCCACGACAGTTTTATGACCTGCCAGGCTTCATGCCAAGGTGTTGGTCTGCTCCTCGCAGTTTTAATCTGTGAAGCCCACTTCTCTTAATTCGCCAAGTTCACATCTACTGCTATTTTCATTTTATATATTCCTGCTAGAATATTTGTGATGTTCGCTCTATTCTCATCTGGAGTTCACTCTTTTATTTTTTGATGGAGTTCACACTTTTATTTTTCTGAAGTTCAGTTTGGTCCTGCCTGTAGGTCGAAGGAGGAAGTTCATGTTCCTGTAAAAAACGAGAGAGGAAAATGTCACCTGTACAATTAATTTATTTTAGGCAGTTGGTGCATTTGCTTATTACCGCCAAGTTCATTCGGCAAAAGAACGTGGAATGGTGCTCTGGTATTACTCTCCGGGGATTTCAACACTACACTCAAGGTAATTAACTAGTGAACAATTTATACTTGCAGTGAAGATTACATTCGAGGTCCCTATTCTTATGTGTTTATACTCATTCTTAACGTTAAGAGAGGTCTATATGCCCAGAGTTCTCTGTACAATTTAATACTAGAGCAAAAAGGTAGAACTTTTCCAAGACAAAATGAACTTTATTCTGGGTAGTCCACTTTCAGTAAAACAAAACTTGATTTGTTTGGGAGTGTATTTCAAAAGATCAAGTAATGGTTGTTTTTTATTTTGGAAGTTCATATTTATTTGTTAGAAAGTTCGGTTCATAATTATTCCGCATAGAAAGTCTACTTCTGCTCTCGCCATGTTTAGTATTTCATGTGAGG
Organism: Lolium rigidum; assembly: GCF_022539505.1. Taxonomy (NCBI): domain Eukaryota; kingdom Viridiplantae; phylum Streptophyta; class Magnoliopsida; order Poales; family Poaceae; genus Lolium; species Lolium rigidum. The sequence continues at coordinate 57,988,878 of NC_061509.1, forward strand.
TAGTAAAAATATTTACATTGGTTAACGAGTTGGTTTAAACCCATCGTGAAGTTCGCATTTAACTATTGGGAAGTTTTGTTTGTCCAATTCTCCTTATTCTGAAATTCCTTTTTTTTTTTAATTTGTAAGTTGGTTTTGCTCCAGATATACTCACAGTTCACTTTGTCAAAATGGCAAGTTCACTCTTTTTATTTTGCGGGAGTCCATTTCATGTGTGCTTGTCTTACAGATAAAAGCAAACAATAAAAATACAGTTAAAGAAACAAAATAGAAAAATGTGGTGTACTGGCGAAGTTCATTTTTATTTGTCCGGCAGTTCAGAATCACCTATCGTGGGGTTCACTTTTTATTACAGGCAAAGAGTTCAAGTTTGCGCAATACTCGAGCGGCCGTAGGATGCCAACTAGGCTCTCTCATGAGCATCGTTGGGACGACGAGCTTGGGATGAGTGAAGTTCACTTCTATTCCTCATAGTTCACTATGAAAAAGGGATCTTTGACTGAATCCACACATGGTATTATTACAGGATAAATAATTGAAGTGAGTACCTAGTGATAGCAAGTAGAAGCGCGTTGTGGTCTTCTTATTTATTTTCTGTCTCTTCTAGTCCTGACCATAGTCTTCCCATGCTGATCCAAGTATAATCATGGCACTCATACAAGTACACTACCTTTTGTTACAGGAACAACACTTGGAGCTCACTTAAGATGGCGTTTGGGGTACCTTTGAAGCCATGGTCCTAAGCTTCTCCAAACCCCCTCGGTGCCTGCCTGGCCTACATTCTGTTCGCTGCCTCATTGAGCGCGCCTTCCACCCACGGGAGTTCACAAAGCCAAGCGTGGGCGTCCACTAGCACCAACACTTCCGGGTTGATACGAGCACCTCACCAACAACATGGCTGCCATCCCAAGCTCTTGGCCTTACACAATGGGCGGCCCCTAGACAAACTCGAGTCCAGTCTCACTACACGGTAGTAGGCCCCCAGCAGTGTACGAATGATGATGTAGCACACCGCAGACTCGATTTTTACAACTGTCTGACAATCTCATATGCGCACAGCTAGCACCTGATGTTAATTGAATATTTTCATTGATCGGTTCATTGGCTTCAAATAGAAAAGGTTCACCTTGTCGAAGTTAGCTTATTTTTGTTTTGGAAGTTTGCTGTGTCTACTGATTTCTTTTTTATTCTGTGATGCTTCTAGCTATTTGTTTCAAAGAATTATTATGTGAAATTCCTATTTATTTGTTAGGAAGTTCGGTTTGTATGTACGTGAGGTTCCCTTATTGTTAAGATTTTTGTTGAATTTGTTTGTGGAAGCTCACTTTATATATGTGTGGAAGTTTAGTATGTATGTATGTGAACTTGTTAAGTTCAGTCCACGACTTTGTACTGCATGCTGAGACCACGTGCTTCATCTAAAAATATACAATATGAGCACTAGTATTTTTATCCTAAATATTAAAAAATAAACGAAGTTTGGTTTTTAAAACTACAAAACCATACACTATATATTTAAAAAAACATGCACCAATATTTCACTCCTTAGGCTTCCATGGTTAGATATACAAAACATTGAAGTCCACTAAGGGAAAAGAGAGGAAACAAAGAAGTTTGAATTGCATACGTTAGTATATTTTAAACTGCTCCTAAACCATGAAAAAATTGGGAATATGTTCTAAATGAAAATTTGCAGTTCTTTCACATCTTTCCAGCGATGTATCATTTGCATCATTTTGATCGAGAGTTTGAAAACCACGACAAACTGTATGCAAAATCAAGAATTTATACTGTATGCAAAATCAAGAATTTATACTCCGATGGGAAGTTCACTAACATGGTCCGAGAAGTTCACTCGCATATTCAGGGTAGTTCAACTAGTCAGGCTTGTCCCGGCGGAAATCATATACATGAAAATTGTGTGCATGCCCTCTAGTTACCCAAATTGATTGCTGCCCCGTGCAATTGACAATGATATGACTCTACTAATACTCCAAGGTGCTTCCATGCCACACCTAATCAAACTAAGCAAGCAAATTCTAAAATGTTTCATGCCGGCGTTATATTCGATTTTGCGTATTTCTAAAATTAATCTTAAACTGTTAGGAATTAGGGAAAATACTGAACATGAAAAAGCTGCGTCTAATCATTATCTTTCCAGCGCCATATCATTTGCAGCAATCCGACAAGCGCTTCAAAAATACGACCCAAGAACTAGTGGAAAAAACGAGAAATTAAAAAAATCGGAAAAATGCATTTTCAAATCTGCTCTTAGACCATAACGAATTCGGGAAAATGTTCAACATGAAAAAGTTGCGCCTAGTCAATATCTTTCCAACGACATATTATTTGTATCAATCCGACAAACGGTTTAGAAACTAGAGCCAAACATATATAGGGAAATAGAGAAATCCGCGAAAACATAGGTTGGTAGATTTGAAATTACTTTCAAACCGTACAGAATTTGGAAAATCAATAGTAACAGAAAAGATGCGAAATTTTCATCTCTTTCCAACGCTATATCAAATGCATCATCCTGATAATTGGTTAAAAAATTGTCCCCAAAACACTGTCCGCCAAATCATGAAATATAGGTGTTCCGTGAGGAAGTTCACATGTACATACCGGGAAGTTCAGAAAGGGTTCGAGAATAGTTATTTTCTGAAGTTCACTTCAAACTAGACTAAAGTTTCGGAAGTTCGCCCTGTACAATATTGAAGTCCGTCGGGAAGTTCAGAATCAGGGAGGAAGAAGTTCACATCCATGTACCGGGAAGTTCAGAAAGGGTTCGAGAATAGTTATTCTCGAACCGGTTCGAGAATAGCAGACCTATATATATATATATATATATATATATATATATATATATATATATATATATATATATATATATATATAGGACATATTCATGCTACACCCGGGTGTAGTTACTCCCACGTGTGTTTCACACAATCTAGGTAGTATTTATCGTACCGAAGAGTATATACATGTAGTATGAAGTATATAAGAATATTTTGGTAGTATATATACTACTTTGTAGGTAGTATGTATACTTTTTTACGTACACTATTTCTTTACGTATAAATATGCATGTATTTGATATATATAGTGCAAACTATGGGTGTATTTAAAAAAATTCACCAAATTTGGTATGGAGTATCTTAAATATAGTGTACGAACATACTCAAACCAACAAAGTATGTTATATACTTCCGTATGGTAGTATATGAGACGTGGGTGTAGTTACACCCAGGAGTAGGAAGTATTTATCCTATATATATATATATATATAGGGTTTTAGATCAAAACACCTCCGTGCATGAAAGATTGAGATCAGTCGAACGGTCAAGGGGGAGATGAACCTCATGGCACAAATTGATACCCTAACCGCTCCATGGGCCCTCATTTCCATCCCATCGATCTACTTGTAAAAGATAAGACAAAATTGCAACATGATTGTTCTTTACATTATGGACCTACCTTCTCTTTTGATGTCACAAGTAATGCTATGAAGTTATAAAAACATACCTTTGATACGTCTCCAACGTATCTATAATTTCTGATGTTCCATGCTTGTTTTATGACAATACCTACATGTTTTGTTCACACTTTATATCGTTTTGATGCGTTTTCCGGAACTAACCTATTGACGAGATGCCGAAGTGACAGTTCTCGTTTTCTCGCTGTTTTTGGTTTCGAAATCCTAGTAAGGAAATATTCTCGGAATCGGACGAAATCAACGCCCAGTACCCTATTTTCACCGGAAGCTTCCGGAACACCCGAGAGTCGCCGGAGGGGGCCACAGGGCCCACCACACATGGTGGCGGCGCGGCCCGGGGGGGCGCCCACGTTGTCCGGCCCCACCGGGGCTCCTCCGAGGCTCCCTTTCGCCTATATAAGCTCCCTGACCTAAAACCCCGAGACGAATAAGCCACGGTACGAGAAACCTTCCAGAGCCGCCGCCATCGCGAAGCCAAGATCTGGGGGACAGGAGTCTCTGTTCCGGCACGCCGCCGGGATGGGGAAGTGCCCCCGAAAGGCTCCTCCATCGACACTACCGCCATCTTCATCACCGCTGCTGTCTCCCATGAGGAGGGAGTAGTTCTCCATCGAGGCTAAGGGCTGTACCGGTAGCTATGTGGTTAATCTCTCTCTATGTACTTCAATACAATAATCTCATGAGCTGCCTTACATGATTGAGATTCATATGATGATGCTTGTAATCTAGATGTCATTATGCTAGTCAAGTGGGTTTTACTTATGTGATCTCCGGAGACTCCTTGTCCCACGTGTGTAAAGGTGACAAGTGTGTGCACCGTGTGGGTCTCTTAGGCTATATTTCACGTAATACTTATTCACCGTTATAAATGGCATAGTGAAGTGCTTATTTATATCCCTTTATGATTGCAATGTGCTTTGTATCGCTACTAGTTTATGTGCTACTCATGTGATGTTATTAAAGTAGTCTATTCCTCCCGCATGGTGTAATGGTGACAAGTGTGTGCATCGTGTAATTCTTGTCGTAGATTATGATCATAATCTCTTGTAGGTTATGGAGTTGATTATCGCTATGATAGTATTGATGTGATTTATTCCCCCTTCATAGTGTAAAGGTGACGAGTGTGTATGCTATGTTAGTACTCGGTTTATTTTGCAAAGATCTATTATGCTCTAAGGTTACTTAAACATGAATATCGAATGTTGTGGAGCTTGTTAACTCCGGCATTGAGGGTTCGTGTAATCCTACGCAACGAATGGTGTTCATTATCAAACAAGAGTATATGTAGCACAAAGGAAGAGAAGTTATTATTTATTATGCGATCAATGTTGAGAGTGTCCACTAGTGAAAGTATGATCCCTAGGCCTTGTTTCCAATACTGCAAACACCGTTTATTTACTGTTTTACTGCATGTTTACTTGCTGCCATATTCTATTCAGATTGCTATTACCACTCATATTCATCCATACTACTTGTATTTCACTATCTCTTCTCCGAACTAGTGCACCTATACATCTGACAAGTGTATTAGGTGTGTTGGGGACACAAGAGACTTCTTGTATCGTGATTGCAGGGTTGCTTGAGAGGGATATCTTTGACCTCTTCCTCCCTGAGTTCGATAAACCTTGGGTGATCCACTTAAGGGAAAACTTGCTGTCTGTTCTACAAACCTCTGCTCTTGGAGGCCCAACACTTGTCTACAAAAATAGAAGCACCAGTAGACATCAAGCTATTTTTCCGGCGCCGTTGCCGGGAGGAAAGGTAAAAGGTACTCACACTCCGGATCTCGGCTACTAAGCTATTTTCCGGCGCCGTTGTAAGTACTCGAAGCTATTTCCTTTAGATCCTGCAATTGCATCTTTTGGTTTCTTGTTTACACTAGTTAGGCATAATGGAGAGCAACAATGAGCTTCTTATTTTATTTCCTGAGTTAAGACATGGATTGTTTGCTGCGAAAATTAAAAAACCTATGAAATCTTATTTGCATGCTAGTAGCAATGATATTAGTATGAACGCTTTGAACACCATTGTTGTTAATGATATGGAAAATTCTAAGCTTGGGGAAGCTGGTTTTGATGAGCATGATATTTTTAGTCCCCCAAGCATTGAGGAGAAAATTTTCTTTGATGATACTTTGCCTCCTATTTATGATGATTATAATGATAGTGGTCTTTTGGTGCCACCTACTATGGAGAGTAAATTTTATTATGATTATACTATGCCTCCTACACTTGATGAGAATAATAATGATAGCTACTTTGTTGAATTTGCTCCCATTACAACTAATAAAATTGATTATGCTTATGTGGAGAGTAATAATTTTATGCATGAGGCTCATGACAAGAATGTTTTATGTGATACTTATATTGTTGAATTTGTTCATGATGCTACTGAAAGTTATTATGAGAGAGGGAAACATGGTTATATGCATCTTAATAATATTAAGTTCCCCTCTTTATGTTGAGAATCTTGAAATTGCGCTTGTGTTGCCTTCCTATGCTTGTCACTTTGTTCTTCATGAATTTATTTGTGTACAAGATTCCTTTTCATAGGAAGTGGGTTAGGCTTAAATGTGTTTTGAATTTGCTTCTTGATGCTCTCTTTTGCTTCAACTCTCATCCTTATGAGAGCATCATCATTAAAATTACTGAGCTCATCTTAATGGCTATAAAGAAAGAACTTCTTGGGAGATAACCCATGTGTTTATTTTACTACAGCAATTTTTGTTTTATATTTGAGTCTTGGAAGTTGTTTACTACTGTAGCAACCTCTACTTATCATGTTTTTGTGCCAAGTAAAGTCTCTATGTTAAAGTTGATGCTAGATTTGGATTACTGCGCAGAAACAGATTTGCTGTTTGTCACGAATTCGCGCAGAAGTTTCTGTAGGTAACTCAGAAAAATCTGCAAATTTACGAGCGTGATCCTCATATACGTACGCAACTTTCATTAGTTTTGAGTTTTTCCATTTGAGCAAGTTAAGTGCCCCTGCCAAATTCGTCTTTACGGGCTGTTCTGTTTTTGACAGATTCTGCCTTTTATTTCGCATTACCGCTTTTGCTATGTTGAATGAGTTTCTTTGTTCCATTAACTTTAAGAAGCTTTGTGCAATGTCCAGAAGTGTAAAGAATGATTGTGTCACCTCTGAACATGTGAATTTTGATTATGCACTAACCCTCTAATGAGTTTTGCTTGAAGTTTGGTGTGGCAGAAGTTTTCAAGGGTCAATAGAAGAGGGTGATATACTATGATCAAGAAGAGTGAAAGGTCTAAGCTTGGGGATGCCCCGGTGGTTCATCCCTGCATATTTTAAGAAGACTCAAGCATCTAAGCTTGGGGATGCCCAAGGCATCCCCTTCTTCATCGACAACTTATCAGGTTTCTTCTAGTGAAACTATATTTTTATTCGGTCACATCTTATGTACTTTACTTGGAGCGTCTGTGTGCTTTTATTTTCGTTTTGTTATTTTCATTCTCTGAATAAGTTCATCCTTGTGTGGGAGAGAGACACGCTCCGCTTTTTTCATATGAACACTAGTGTTCTTCGTTTATGCTTTTAATGTTCAAGGGCGAAAGTTGATCGCTTCACTTGTTGCTATTTGGTTGGAATAAGAAAATTCTTCATATGATCTTGAATAATTTGATACTTGGCAATTGTTTTGAGCTCTCATATATCATGTTTAAAGCTCTTGCATCATGTAGTTAAATCTAGTAGTGGAGAACTACCGTAGAGCTTGCTGAAATTTGGTTTGCATGATTGGTCTCTGATGCGCGTAGATGTACACGTCCGTTGGGAACCCCAAGAGGAAGGTATGATGCGCACAGTGGCAAGTTTTCCCTCAGTATGAAACCAAGGTTTAATCGAACCAAGTAGGGAGCCAAGAAGCACGTTGAAGGTTGATGGTCGCGAAATGTGATGCGGCGCAACACCAGGGATTCCGGCGCCAACGCGGAACCCGCACAACACAACCCAAGTACTTTGCCCCAACGAAACAGTGAGGTTGTCAATCTCACCGGCTTGCTGTAACAAAGGATTAAACGTATCGAGTGGAAGATGTTTGCAAAGAAAACAATAAAACACAATTGCGATAGAATTGAATGCTATGTAAAGAATAGGACCGGGGTCCACAGCTCACTAGAGGTGTCTCTCCCATAAGATAAAAGCATGTTGGGTGAACAAATTACAGTCGGGCAATTGACAAATAGAGAAAGGCATAACAATGCATATACATGATATGATAAATATAGTGAGATTTAATCGAGGCATTACGACAAAGTACATAGACCGCCATCCAACCGCATCTATGCCTAAAAAGTCCACCTTCGAAGTTATCATCCGAACCCCTCCAAGTATTAAGTTGCAAAGCAACAGTACAATTGCATTAAGTATGGTGCGTAATGTAATCAACAACTACATCCTTAGACATAGCATCAATGTTTTATCCCTAGTGGCAACAAGCACATCCACAACCTTAGAACTTTCTCGTCACCGTCCCGCATTCAATGGAGGCATGAACCCACTATCGAGCATAAATACTCCCTCTTGGAGTTAAGAGTAAAAACTTGGCCAGAGCCTCTACTAGTAACGGAGAGCATGCAAGATCATAAACAACACATGAACAATAGATTGATAATCACCATAATCATAGTACTCTCTATCCATCGGATCCCGACAAACACAACATATAGTATTACAGTATAGATGATCTTGATCATGTTAGGCAGCTCACAAGATCCAACAATGAAGCACAACAAGGAGAAGACGACCATCTAGCTACTGCTATGGACCCATGGTCCAGGGGTGAACTACTCACTCATCACTCCGGAGGCGACCATGGCGGTGTAGAGTCCTCCGGGAGATGAATCCCCTCTCCGGCAGGGTGCCGGAGGCGATCTCCAGAATCCCCCGAGATGGGATTCGCGGCGGCGGCGTCTCTGTAAGGTTTTCCGTATCGTGGCTCTCGGTACTGGGGGTTTCGCGACGGAGGCTTTAAGTAGGCGGAGGGTCAACGCGAGGGGCCACACGAGGGGCCCAGGGGATAGGTCGGCGCGGCCAGGGCTTGGGCCGCGCCGGCCACCCCCTGGCTGCCTCGTGGCCCCACTTCGTTATCTCTTCGGTCTTCTGGAAGCTTCGTGCAAAAATAGGACCCTGGGCGAAAGTTTCGTCCAATTCCGAGAATATTTCTTTACTAGGATTTCGAAACCAAAAACAGCAGAAAACAAAGCAATCGGCTCTTCGGCATCTTGTTAATAGGTTAGTTCCGTAAAATGCATAAATATGGCATATAATGTGCATAAAACATGTAGGTATCATCAATAAAGTAGCATGGAACATAAGAAATTATCGATACGTTGGAGACGTATCAGCATCCCCAAGCTTAGTTCTCGCTCGTCCCGAGCGAGGTAAAACGATAACAAAGATAATTTCTGAAGTGACATGCCATCATAATCTTGATCATACTATTTGTAAACATATGTAATGAATGCAGCGATCAAAACAAAAGTAATGACATGAGTAAACAAGTGAATCATATAGCAAAGACTTTTCATGAATAGTATTTCAAGACAAGCATCAATAAGTCTTGCATAAGAGTTAACTCATAAAGCAATAAATCAAAGTAAAGGTATTGAAGCAACACATAGGAAGATTAAGTTTCAGCGGTTGCTTTCAACTTGTAACATGTATATCTCATGGATATTGTCAACATAAAGTAATATAACAAGTGCAATATGCAAGTATGTAGGAATCAATGCACAGTTCACACAAGTGTTTGCTTCTTAAGGTGGAAGGAGATAGGTAAACTGACTCAACAATAAAAGTAAAAGAAAGGTCCTTCAATAGGAAAGCATCGATTGCTATATTTGTGCTAGAGCTTTGGTTTTAAAAACATCAAGAGAGCATAAAAGTAAAGTTTTGAGAGGTGTTTGTTGTTGTCAACGAATGGTAATGTGTACTCTAACTACCTTATCAACCAGACTTTCAAGAGCGGCTCCCATGAAGGACGTTATTTCTACCACCGTGGTAGATCATCCCTCTTCTCTTTTGTTTACACATGTATTTTAGTGGGGTGGCACTCCTTCCAACCTTTCTTTCACAAACCATGGCTAACCGATTCCATCGGGTGCCTGCCAACAATCTCATACCATGAAGGAGTGCCTTTTTATTTTAATTTTATTATGATGACACTCCTCCCCACCTTTGCTTTCTCAAGCCATGGCTAACCGATTCCATCGGGTGCCGTCCAACCTTTCACATACCATGGAGGAGTGTCTATTTGCAAAATTAAGTTGCTTACCGATAAATCGAGCAAAACATGTGAAGAGAATTATTAGTGAAGTTAATTAATTGGGGCTGGGAACCCCTTTGCCGCCTCTTTATGCAAAGTTATTGGATAAGCGGATGAAGCCACTAGTCCATTGTGAAAGTCCGTCCGAAGTAAATGACAAGATCGAAAGATAAAACACCACATACTTCCTCATGAGCTATAAAACATTGACACAAATAAGAGATGATAAATTTTGAATTGTTTAAAGGTAGCACTCAAGCAATTTACTTTGGAATGGCTGACAAATACCATGTAGTAGGTAGGTATGGTGGACACAAATGGCATAGTAGTTGGCTCAAGGATTTTGGATGCATGAGAAGTATTCCCTCTCGATACAAGGTTTAGGCTAGCAAGGTTATTTGAAGCAAACTCAAGGATGAACAAGTGCAGCAAAACTCACATAAAAGACATATTGTAAACATTATAAGACTCTACACCGTCTTCCTTGTTGTTCAAAACTCAATACTAGATATTATCTAGACCTTAGAGAGACCAAATATGCAAATCAAATTTTAGCAAGCTCTATGTATTTCTTCATTAATGGGTGCAAAGCATATGATGCAAGAGCTTAAACATGAGCACAACAATTGCCAAGTATCACATTATCCAAGACATTTTAGAATTACTACATGTAGCATTTTCCAATTCCAACCATATAACAATTTAACGAAGAAGAAACTTCGCCATGAACATTATGAGTAAAGCCTAAGGACACATGTGTCCATATGCAACAGCGGAGCGTGTCTCTCTCCCACAAAGTGAATGCTAGGATCCATCTTATTCAAACAAAAACAAAAACAAAAACAAACCGACGCTCCAAGTAAAGAACACAAGATGTGACTGAATAAAGATATAGTTTCAGGGGAGGAACCTGATGATGTTGTCGATGAAGAAGGGGATGCCTTAGGCATCCCCAAGCTTAGACGCTTGAGTCTTCTTAAAATATGCAGGGGTGAACCACGGGGGCATCCCCAAGCTTAGAGCTTTCACTCCTCTTGATCATAGTATATCATTCTCCTCTCTTGACCCTTGAAAACTTCCTTCACACCAAACTTCAAGCAAACTCATTAGAGGGTTAGTGCACCATTAATAATTCATACATTCAGAGGTGACACAATCATTATTTTCACTTCTGGACATTGCATAATGCTACTGGACATTAATGGATCAAAGAAATAAATCCAATATAGCAAAAGAGGCAATGCGAAATAAAAGGCAGAATCTGTCAAAAACAGAACAGTCCGTAAAGACGAATTTAAAGCTGGCACCAGACTTGCTCAAATGGAAAAACTCAAAACTAATGAAAGTTGCGTACATATCTGAGGATCACGCTCGTAAATTGGCAGATTTTTTCGAATTTTCTACAGAGAACTGTGCCCAGATTCGTGACAGACAGCAATGCTGTTTCTGCGCAGCGATCCCAAATATAACATCAACTTTGACATAGAAACTTTACTTGGCACAAAAACATGATAAGGAGAGGTTGCTACAGTAGTAAACAACTTCCAAGACTCAACAAAACAAAAAATTGCTGTAGGTAAAAACATGGGTTGTCTCCCATAAGCGCTTTTCTTTAACGCCTTTCAGCCTAGGCGCGTAAAGTGCAAATCAAGTAACATCGAGAGTAGAAGCATCAACATCATAGCTTGTTCTAATAATAGAATCAAAAGGCAACTTCATTCTCTTTCTAGGGAAGTGTTCCATACCTTTCTTGAGAGGAAATTGATATTTAATATTACCTTCCCTCATATCAATAACAAGCACCAACAGTTCGAAGAAAAGGTCTTCCCAACACAATAGGACAAGATGCATTGCATTCGATATCCAAGACAACAAAATCAACGGGGACAAGGTTATTGTTAACCGTAATGTGCACATTATCAATCCTCCCCAAAGGTTTCTTTTTAACATTATCGGCAAGATTAACATCCAAATAACAATTCTTCAATGGTGGCAAGTCAAGCATATCATAAATCTTTTTAGGCATAACGAAATACTTGCACCAAGATCACATAAAGCATTACATTCAAAGTCATTGAATTTCATTTTAATGATGGGCTCCCAACCATCTTCTAACTTTCTAGGAATAGAAGTTTCAAGTTTTAGTTTCTCTTCTCTAGCTTTTATGAGAGCATTTGTAATATGTTTTGTAAAGGCTAAATTTATAGCACTAGCATTAGGACTTTTAGCAAGTTTTTGTAAGAACTTTATAACTTCAGAGATGTGGCAATCATCAAAATCTAAATCATTATGAGCTACAGCAATGGGATCATTGTTCCCAAGGTTGGAAAAAATTTCAGCAGCTTTATCACAAGCAGTTTCAAGCAGCTTTAGCAATTTCAGGCAGTTTTGTTCGCTTTGCACTAGGAGTAGAAACATTGCCAACACCAATTATTTTACCATTGATAGTAGGAGGTGCAGCAACACGTGGGGAATTAACATTACTAGTGGTGGTAATAGTCCAGACTTTAGCTACATTATTCTCTTTAGCTAGTTTTTCATTTTCTTCTCTATCCCACCTAGCACGCAGTTCAGCCATTAATCTTATATTCTCATTAATTCTAACTTGGATGGCATTTGCTGTAGTAGTAATCTTATTATCAATATCATCAGGTTTAGCAGCCATTTTATTAATTAAAGAGGATTGTGATGCAGACATGTATGAGATTCGGGTTTCAGCATTTGAAATTTTAGTTTGCGTACTAGAAATCTCCCTATTCAAATTTTCAAGTTGATTTCCTATATTTTTCAACAAGGTAGATTGTTCATTCATAGTTTTAGTAAACGATTGATTTTGCTCATATTGCGATTGCATAAAGTTTTTAGTGGATCTTTCAATATCTAGCATCCTTCCCTCATATCTACCATAAGTATTACCATTAGCAGGATATGGCCTAGAATTTTGAGCAACTAATGAAGCTAACGGAACATTATTAGGATCAACATTAGATCTACCATTCACAAGCATGGACATAATCACATCAATCTTATCACTCAAGGAAGAGGTTTCTTCAACGAATTTACCTTCTTACCTTGTGGAGCTCTTTCCGTGTGCCATTCGGAGTAATTTATCATCATATCATCAAGAAGTTTTGTAGCCGCCCCCAATGTGATGGACATAAAGGTACCTCCAAGCAGCTGAATCCAATAAATTCCGCGAAGAAAAATTTAGTCCTGCATAGAAGGTTTGGATGATCATCCAAGTAGTCGGTCCATGGGTTGGGCAATTCTTTACCAAAGTTTTCATTCTCTCCCATGCTTGAGCAACATGTTCAGTATCTAATTGTTTAAAATTCATTATGCTACTTCTCAAAGATATAATTTTAGCGGGAGGATAATATCTACCAATAAAAGCATCCTTGCATTTAGTCCATGAATCAATACTATTCTTAGGCAAAGATAGCAACCAATCTTTAGCTCTTCCTCTTAATGAGAAAGGAAACACTTTCAATTTAATAATATCACCATCTACATCTTTATACTTTTGCATTTCACAAAGTTCAACAAAATTATTGAGATGGGCAGCGAGCATCATCGTAACTAGCACCAGAAAATTGATCTCTCATGACAAGATTTAGTAAAGCATGTTTAATTTCAAAGAATTCTGCTGTAGTAGCAGGTGGAGCAATAGGTGTGCATAGGAAATCATTATTATTTGCATTTGTGAAGTCACACAACTTAGTATTTTCAGGAGTATTCATTTTAGCAACGGTAAATAAAACAAACTAGATAAAGTAAATGCAAGTAACTAATTTTTTTGTGTTTTTGATATAGAGAGCAAGACAAGTAAATAAAGTAAAACTAGCAACTAATTTTTTTGTATTTTGATTTAGTGCAGCAAACAAAGTAGTAAATAAAATAAAGCAAGACAAAAACAAAGTAAAGAGATTGAGAAGTGGAGACTCCCCTTGCGGCGTGTCTTGATCTCCCGGCAGCGGCGCCGTAAAAAGTGCTTGATGCGCGTAGATGTACACGTCCGTTGGGAACCCCAAGAGGAAGGTATGATGCGCACAGATGGCAAGTTTTCCCTCGCATGAAACCAAGGTTTAATCGAACCAGTAGGAGCCAAGAAGCACGTTGAAGGTTGATGGTCGCGAAATGTGATGCGGCGCAACACCGAGGATTCCGGCGCCAACGCGGAACCTGCACAACACAACCCAAGTACTTTGCCCCAACGAAACAAGTGAGGTTGTCAATCTCACCGGCTTGCTGTAACAAAGGATTAAACGTATCGAGTGGAAGATGTTTGCAAAGAAAACAGTAAACACAATTGCAGTAGATTGAATGCTATGTAAAGAATAGGACCGGGGTCCACAGTTCACTAGAGGTGTCTCTCCCATAAGATAAAAGCATGTTGGGTGAACAAATTACAGTCGGGCAATTGACAAATAGAGAAAGGCATAACAATGCATATACATGATATGATAAATATAGTGAGATTTAATCGAGGCATTACGACAAAGTACATAGACCGCCATCCAACCGCATCTATGCCTAAAAAGTCCACCTTCAGAGTTATCATCCGAACCCCTCCAGTATTAAGTTGCAAAGCAACGGACAATTGCATTAAGTATGGTGCGTAATGTAATCAACAACTACATCCTTAGACATAGCATCAATGTTTTATCCCTAGTGGCAACAAGCACATCCACAACCTTAGAACTTTCCGTCACTCGTCCCGCATTCAATGGAGGCATGAACCCACTATCGAGCATAAATACTCCCTCTTGGAGTTAAGAGTAAAAACTTGGCCGAGCCTCTACTAGTAACGGAGAGCATGCAAGATCATAAACAACACATGAACAATAGATTGATAATCACCATAATCATAGTACTCTCTATCCATCGGATCCCGACAAACACAACATATAGTATTACGGATAGATGATCTTGATCATGTTAGGCAGCTCACAAGATCCAACAATGAAGCACAACAAGGAGAAGACGACCATCTAGCTACTCGCTATGGACCCATGGTCCAGGGGTGAACTACTCACTCATCACTCCGGAGGTGACCATGGCGGTGTAGAGTCCTCCGGGAGATGAATCCCCTCTCCGGCAGGGTGCCGGAGGCGATCTCCAGAATCCCCCGAGATGGGATTCGCGGCGGCGGCGTCTCTGTAAGGTTTTCCGTATCGTGGCTCTCGGTACCGGGGGTTTCGCGACGGAGGCTTTAAGTAGGCGGAGGGTCAACGCGAGGGGCCACACGAGGGGCCCAGGGGATAGGTCGGCGCGGCCAGGGCTTGGGCCGCGCCGGCCACCCCCTGGCTGCCTCGTGGCCCCACTTCGTTATCTCTTCGGTCTTCTGGAAGCTTCGTGCAAAAATAGGACCCTGGGCGAAAGTTTCGTCCAATTCCGAGAATATTTCTTTACTAGGATTTCTGAAACCAAAAACAGCAGAAAACAACAGAACTGGCTCTTCGGCATCTTGTTAATAGGTTAGTTCCAGAAAATGCATAAATATGGCATATAATGTGCATAAAACATGTAGGTATCATCAATAAAGTAGCATGGAACATAAGAAATTATCGATACGTTGGAGACGTATCAGTCTCTCTAAGGTCTAGATATTTTCTGGTAAAAGTATTTGAGCAACAAGGAAGACAGTGTAGAGTCTTATAATGCTTGCAATAAGTTCTTGTGTAAGTTTTGCTGTACCGGTTCATACTTGTGTTTGCTTCAAACAACCTTGCTAGCCAAAGCCTTGTACTGAGAGGAAATGCTTCTCGTGCATCAAAAACCTTGAGCCAAAACCTATGCCATTTGTGTCCACCATATCTACCTACTATGTGGTATTTCCTGCCATTCCAAGTAAATACTTCATGTGCTACCTTTAAACAATTCAAAAGCTATTATCTCTTATTTGTGTCAATGTTTTATAGCTCATGAGGAAGTATGTGGTGTTTTATCTTTCGATCTTGTCATTTACTTTTGACAGACTTTCACAATGGACTAGTGGCTCATCCGTTTATCCAATAATTTTGCAAAAAGAGCTGGCAATGGGGTTCCCAGCCCCAATTAATTAACTTGCATTAATAATTCTCTTCACATGTTTTGCTCGATTTATCAGTAAGCAACTTAAATTTGCAAATAGACACTCCTCCATGGTATGTGAATGTTGGAAGGCACCAGAGGATTCGGTTAGCCATGGCTTGTGTAAGCAAAGGTTGGGGGCAGTGTCATCTAATAAATAAAACTAAAGTACATGTGTAAACAAAAGAGAAGAGGGATGATCTACCTTGCTGGTAGAGATAACGTCCTTCATGGGAGCCGCTCTTGAAAGTCTGGTTGATAAGGTAGTTAGAGTACCCATTACCATTCGTTGACAACAACAAACACCTTTCAAAACTTTACTTTTATGCTCTCTATATGATTTCAAAACTTGAAAAGCTCTAGCACATGATTTAATCCCTGCTTCCCTCTGCGAAGGGCCTATCTTTTACTTTATGTTGAGTCAGTTTACCTACTTCCTTCCATCTTAGAAGCAAACACTTGTGTCAACTGTGCATTGATTCTTACATACTTGCTTATTTGCATTCATCATATTACTCTATGTTGAACATTATCCATGAGATATGCATGTTGAAAGTTGAAAGCAACTGCTGAAACTTATATCTTCCTTTGTGTTGCTTCGATGCCTTTACTTTGAATTTATTGCTTTATGAGTTAACTCTTATGCAAGTCTTATTGATGCTTGTCTTGAAAGTACTATTCATGAAAAGTTTTGCTATACAATTCATTTGTTTAGTCATCATCTTTTGTTAGCAATCTAGTGCTTTGAATCACTCCATTTATGTCATATGCTCTACAATAATGTTGATCAAGAGTATGATGGTAGCATGTCACTTCAGAAATTATTCTTGTTATCGTTTACCTACTCGAGGACGAGTAGGAACTAAGCTTGGGGATGCTGATACGTCTCCAATGTATCTATAATTTCTGATGTTCCATGCTTGTTTTATGACAATACCTACATGTTTTGTTCACACTTTATATCGTTTTGATGCGTTTTCCGGAACTAACCTATTGACGAGATGCCGAAGTGCCAGTTCCTATTTTCAGCTGTTTTTGGTTTCAGAAATCCTAGTAAGGAAATATTCTCGGAATCGGACGAAATCAACGCCCAATACCCTATTTTCACCGGAAGCTTCCAGAACACCCGAGAGTCGCCAGAGGGGGGCCACAGGCCCACCACACATGGTGGCGGTGCGGCCCAGGGGGGGCGCCCCCCTGTTGTCTGGCCCCACCAGGGCTCCTCCGAGGCTCCCCTTTCGCCTATATAAGCTCCCTGACCTAAAACCCCGAGACGAATAAGCCACGGTACGAGAAACCTTCCAGAGCCGCCGCCATCGCGAAGCCAAGATCTGGGGGACAGGAGTCTCTGTCCCGGCACGCCGCCGGGACGGGGAAGTGCCCCCGGAAGGCTCCTCCATCGACACCACCGCCATCTTCATCACCGCTGCTGTCTCCCATGAGGAGGGAGTAGTTCTCCATTGAGGCTAAGGGCTGTACCGGTAGCTATGTGGTTAATCTCTCTCTATGTACTTCAATACAATAATCTCATGAGCTGCCTTACATGATTGAGATTCATATGATGATGCTTGTAATCTAGATGTCATTATGCTAGTCAAGTGGGTTTTACTTATGTGATCTTTGGAGACTCCTTGTCCCACGTGTGTAAAGGTGACAGTGTGTGCACCGTGTGGGTCTCTTAGGCTATATTTCACAGAATACTTATTCACTGTTATAAATGGCATAGTGAAGTGCTTATTTATATCCCTTTATGATTGCAATGTGCTTTGTATCGCTACTAGTTTATGTGCTACTCATGTGATGTTATTAAAGTAGTCTATTCCTCCTGCATGGTGTAATGGTGACAAGTGTGTGCATCGTGTAGTTCTTGTCGTAGATTATGATCATAATCTCTTGTAGGTTATGGAGTTGATTATCGCTATGATAGTATTGATGTGATTTATTCCCACTTCATAGTGTAAAGGTGACAGTGTGTATGCTATGTTAGTACTCGGTTTATTTTGCAAAGATCTATTATGCTCTAAGGTTACTTAAACATGAATATCGAATGTTGTGGAGCTTGTTAACTCCGGCATTGAGGGTTCGTGTAATCCTACGCAACGAATGGTGTTCATTATCAAACAAGAGTATATGTAGCACAAAGGAAGAGAAGTTATTATTTATTATGCGATCAATGTTGAGAGTGTCCACTAGTGAAAGTATGATCCCTAGGCCTTGTTTCCAATACTGCAAACACCGTTTATTTACGGTTCTACTGCATGTTTACTTGCTGCCATATTTTATTCAGATTGCTATTACCACTCATATTCATCCATACTACTTGTATTTCACTATCTCTTCGCCGAACTAGTGCACCTATACATCTGACAAGTGTATTAGGTGTGTTGGGGACACAAGAGACTTCTTGTATCGTGATTGCGGTGGTTACTTGAGAGGGATATCTTTGACCTCTTCCTCCCTGAGTTCGATAAACCTTGGGTGATCCACTTAAGGAAAAACTTGCTGCTGTTCTACAAACCTCTGCTCTTGGAGGCCCAACACTGTCTACAAGAATAGAAGCACCCGTAGACATCAACCTTCTCTTGTGAAGTATAAATATATACATTTTTCAAGTATTATGAGTATGCCTCTAGGGTTTTCTATGTTTGTCGGTGCCACGCGGGGGCGCCCACGACCTCCATCCCCTCGACCCCCTGCACAACTCCCCTCCCACCGCCTCCAGGGGCATCACGGGGCAAAGCCCATGTGGCGCAGTGGCGGCGGTTTTCCTCTAGTGTCGATTTGTGGGAGGTGCGGCGTCGACTGATCCTTCTCTCCAAGTGGCGGTGACCGGGGTGAGTCTGCATCGGTTGGCGGCGGCAGGGGCTTGGCGTGGACATCGGCCCTGATCTGGGCCTGTTTGGGCCTGGGCGGGCGGCGAACCTACCTCCTAGCTCTCCCACTATTTCTTCATCGGCGAGGACGCCCGAGATCTGATCCTGTCATGAAGGTGGTGGTCTTCCCCTTTACCGGAGGAGCTCGGCCGGTTTACGGTGGGTTGGGGATTCACGACTGCCGTTGAAAACCAGCCCCTACTTCGGTCACGACAGGCGATGGCGGCGCCTGTTCATAGCTACCTTGTTGAATGCATCGTTCTGCAACCTGCGTTTCTTCTCGCCTAGGTTGCTCCGGGGGAAACCCCAGATCTAGGACTCCTGGATCGGACGATGGAAGCGCGCGCCGTTCTCCCTGCGAAGGGCATCTTTTTTTTGGAGCAAACAATGGACCAAGGTGGTGCTGAGGTGGAGTGGTGTACATTCACCGCGTAAACGTCGGTGAGTCTCGGTGGCATGATGATGTGGGGTCTCGATGACGGACGCAATGGGACGGGCTCGCGCTGGGTGGAAGCATTGTCGGATGCCATGGTGGCATCAACGACATGACTGACAAGGGCTATGCGGATCTCTACCCTAAAGATGGACCATCTGTTGATGTTGGTGACAGATTCTAAAGCTAGGGCACACAACGCTCGCCAAGGGTCTACTAGACCGGTCGTGTACTCCTATTTTCGCCATAGAGGATGCCCCTGGTTATTAGCTCGTGGGGTGTTATTTGTGTTTCAGAGCAAGAGACCCTCGCAGCATGTTGCTTCACCCATTGTCAGGTTTGTAGGTGTTGAGTGGTGGCTTCAGATCTTGTCATGTATGCTCTTGACAAATCTTTACTGAATAAAATTAAATAAACACCGAATACATTGTTTTGATGCAGAGGCTAGGATTTCACCTCCATTTCGAAAACAAAAGTCTACTTTTCTTGCTGGGGATTTCTGCAAATGTACAACAAACAAACTTTGCTCAGTACAAACAAGATTTTGCGCCACTCCTTGAACTAATTAATGGTGTTCTTCTCATCTTAGGCTCCGAGCTAGCAAAATAAAAATATGCATCCTTTGTCCTGATCGGCATAACACCCATATCTTTATGGAGCTAAAATGTACTCACACCTTATACAAGGAAACTGAAAACATCACAGTACTAATAGCCACATGTAGACAAAACTCCTTGCGGGGCTGCTCTATATGCAAATCATTGTTGGACCCCAATCTCGATTAAGAAAACAGTTGTAGTGTGTCGTAGCAGTCTCTGAGCTCATGCATAGGGCTGACATGTCAAGTGGGGCTGCTGTCTTCAACCCTACAGCTTCTGTTTTCAGGACAACATATAGAGACTATCATCCTGGAGTCTCCCATGCCCACATTGGAAGGAACAAAAATATATAATAGTTGTTCAAATATAGCATACCACATTGTGACATTTTGATATGTTCATGAGGCCTAACACTACCTAAAGGTGGGCACTACAAGTGAACTCCCCTCACGTGTCGATTTCCCTCACATTATAGAAGTAGAAACCACTAGTAGAACGATCCATATATGTACACCATCATGAACAACTATATAGGCTACTAAATAAGCAGATACTATTTTCATGCTGGTAGATGGAAATCAAATTTATTAAATGCAGTTCGGGATCTTATGCATAGTGAACAAGGTGTTTTTGCAGTACCTGTGCATTCGTAAGATTAGCTTAGGGTACCGAACAGATCTGAACACTCGTTTCTAAGATTACTATGGACTTTCCTCGTGTTTAGAAGGCCCCTTCTGCCTAATCTAATCTAATAGTCTGATGATTTCCACCTCCTCCGCCATGAACAAGCGTTTAGGCAAACAAATCAAATCTGGAAGGGAAAACATCAATCTAGTGTACAATTCCCAGTCCTTCATGGTCGCATTCAATCAACGGAATCGGTAGGTATGGACCATCCAATCCTATACACATCTATACAACGTGGGTTGAGAAATCAAATCTCATTAGTTGTTGAGCCTTAATTTCAGTGGAAACAAAAAAGGTATCCTCTCGCAGGTACAATGGAGTCACCAGGATAGAGTGGATCCATCCAACTGGAATCCCATTGAAGGTGTAGCGTAGCGTTCGATCATGTTTAAAGTTTGATCGTTATTTTTGACGATTTTGATCATGAATTAATAATCTATGATTACTTTTTCGTCCTTGGAATCAAGGTACTCCCTAATCTCCGGTGATCCTTAGAGCATGTCTAACAGACCCCTTAAAAGGGCCAAACCCATATAATAACCGCCAAAATAAGGGGTTGGACGCTACCCGGCCGTCTAGCAGACCCCGTAAAATAGGCCCCCGCATCGATTTTTACAGTTTTGGCTACGGGCGGCTCTTCGCCCCTTACTTGTACGGGGCGGGAGGCTGAATACAGGGCCAACCCCTCATCCCATTTCACTAGGGCGCGCGGATATTTCAGAATTCCCAACCGTTTTCCCCGCGCCGCCGCCATAGTCACCCGCGCGCCGCCGCTAAAAACAGAATATTCCGTAGGATTCTGTTTTACGGGGTGGGGATACGGGGTCTGCTAGCTCGGACGAGTTTTCGGCCAGCGAAAAGTGAATACGGGACCATTTACTCGCATTTTAAGGGGCAGAAAAATACGGGGCCTGTTAGACATGCTCTTATGTGGTTGTACCCCCGGATGCTTAAGTTGGAGTACCATATATAATCTAATCTATTGGACTAGAGAAAACGGATGGCTGGTTTTAAGTTAGGAGTAATGTAAATAAAGAACCCGAGTGAACACTCACGACCATTGAAGTTCCTTACAAACACTGGGTCACTCATGTTTAGTCAATTAATTCAAGTATACAACTATACATACACATTTGAACCCTTGTGCTTTCAATGGACTTTAAGATACCAAACAATTAATTTTGTTTGGGTAATTGTGTTAAGGAAGCTCAGATATTTAAGACAATACACATGTTTTTAATGTAAAGATATTTTTATGCTCTACTTAAGCTTGTATCAAAGGTCTTATTTCGTTTGCTACTGCGGCGATTGATTGATTGTACCATTTCAATCAAGAATTGAAGGAAAAAATAATCAGTGCCCTGATTCACCATCTCATAACCATATGTAGTTCAATTCACATTTTGGATATGCATTTAAATCAGTAAAGGCAAGTACATTTAAAAAGTTAGAAGAAATATTTTATCAGTAATTGGTTCTTCATTTTGCTTATATTGCATTGAAGATCGAATATCTTCATGCTCGCATATACTGCCGACAAAAAAGTGGGGCTAGAGAAGAAGACATAGTAGGAAGGTTATGTACTCCCTTGTTAGCCATAGTCCATAAGAAGTTTTTTTTGGGGAAATATAGTACAAACGTAGACGCTCACACATAAGCACACCCTACCCCTATGAGCACCGTCGAGAGACCGCGTCAAAGAAACGGTCTTGAGATTGATGAAATCACCACAGGCGCCTCGCAGTCGACAGGAACATCGCCTCCCACTGAAGAATATTCCGCCTTTTATGAGACACCAAAGTGTCAAACCTGGCGTTTGAACTCTGGTGTGCTGGGGGTACCACTGCCCTTCTAACACCCAACCATAGGTTTTAGTATGGTTAATATTTTTTTAACATGGGAATAACTTTGCATGTATGACTTGAAGGAAAATAAGCTGAACAACAAGTGAAACTATCAACTATGATAGATGTCAGAAAAGTTGGCTCGTAACATGCATATATTTGAATCGAGGAGAGGTGTTCCGATGAAAATGTATATTCAAATGTAGAACTTATTTGCTTTTTTCACTAAAAGAATGCTTTCGGGATATACTCTATCCAATAACATGAAGTTAGCAGATCATAAGTGTGTGTGTCTTTGTACCCTTTGATTCACTAATCAAAGTAGGTCACATTGAAGAAGCTAAACTGAAACAACTGCACACCGGCTCTCTCCTAGGCATAGATTTCTTGATTAATTTCGGCTGAAGGGATTATAAAATTCTGGATTTTGGTGGAGATTTGGCGCACATGCACCAGTGATTGCCGCTTTACCAAAAAATGAAAATCATATTTTTAAGTTTCAAAAAATTTCTGAAAAAACCCAAATGTAGCCCGTAAAGTATTCCAAAAACGTGTAAATACAAATTTTAAATAATATGTATTTTGCGCTACACAAAATGATAAAAGTGTGGATCTAAGTATAGTAATTTCAAATTTTAAAAAATCAGACTTTTGATTTTGTGTGTAGCTTAGAATACAGAAAAAATCGAATTGAGATTTTGCATGTTTGTGAAATACATCACTAGCTACTTCGAGGATCAGTTTCGCAGTTTTTAGAACTTGTAAATGTAATTTTAATATTTTTAATACGCTTAGAGCACTGGCGTTTGGGAGCCAAAATAACTTTCCAAATTTCTGGATCTATAGAAGATAAAAAAAGGTACCTGATAATGGGCTGCCACTTAATGCAGCCCATCGGAAAATGCTTCAGGCGTAGCAGGCCCTATTTCCTCTCATAGGCGGTGAATAGGAGCCCGCTCCCCCAATCTCTCCTCTTCTCCCTCTCCTCTCGCTCCCAGCGACGGCGACCTAGCTTCTCCTACGGCCGGCTGCCAACCCAGCCGCCGCCGCCGCCGCTACCGGATAGACGGACACCGCATCCTCCTCGCCCTTCCTCTCGAGCTTCAGTGAACTACGCGCGCGGCAGCCCTGCTTGCCGGCGGCCCAACCCTAGCCATGGTGAGTTACCTGTCCTCTCCGTCCTTACGCGCTATTGTCTCCGAAATTCGCGAAGCGAGTCAGTAGAGACTGGGCCAAACTGAAGTATAGTCCCCACTTGAGCGCTAGGTTTATGTTATACTGTAGATTTGGGAAGTCTGTGGATTGCAGATTGGGCAAGTTGGTTGGTATTGTACGCCGATGGTCCTTTGAAATCCTAGCATCTCATTAGTTAGGTACTTAGATTACTTCCGACAGTCATATTTCAGACACAGTTCCCATGTATTGCAGCTTATATTGTTTTTGTTTTAGCATTAATCCGTTAGCATACAGGACAATTGATTAAGTATTGTGCCCATGTTGCCAATTATATTCTAAAACGGTGAATCCTTGTGTTGGGTGTCTGTTCGTGCAACATCGTAGCTTCTAGTAATGTCTATAACACAACTGCATGCCAGTAAATTATAATGAAGCTTCTTAGCATCAATTGTTTGATATAAACTTTTCGCTAAGAGCTCACAGAAGCTCTGTCTTTTGCATTAAGAACTGGAATATAAATCTTAAGTTCATACAACCCGGCACATGCGATTAGATATGTTAAATATCGCTGCTCTGAAATGGATCTTTAGAAGGGTAGCAGGGGAAAAGAATACCCCTGTATCCCTTTTTAAGATTAAGGGTTTACATAGTTATGCTGTAACGTTGCAACAAATTGTCTTCAACACCTCCTGGTACCTTGGAGCTTTTTTGTTGCTGATATGTTGCACCTGTTGGCAATGATTTTACATTAGAAAAGTCACTGCATCTCCCTTTCTTGTTATGGATGTTAATTTGCTATTTCCTATGAATGGTTATTTCAGTCATGATTACCTTATCAAAACCAACGTGATCCTTGGCTTATCATTTGCAAATATCAGTATCAATCGTGTAGCTTGGTTTGCACTATCCAAATATGCAGTCAGATTCGACTTCAGATTGATCACCGCACTGTTTGCTCCAGATTTTGTACTTAGATCATGAAATTTCTAGCAATCTCGTTCTTCAGGTGTTATTGTTTGCCAATGAGGTTGTTTGAGCATGCATAATTGTTCTTTAGCTGCTATAGTTGCAAAGGAAACATGATCAGACATGGGCACTTTATTCAGAGTATCTTACTTTTACTGTAGAAAGATCGTGATGTGTATTTCTAATATTTATTTCAAGTACAACCTTGGAAAATCTGCCATACCGTCTTATAGAATTGTATGCCGCTTACCTATTTCATGTCGAAAAACGACCACACAGTTGATAAAAGGAATTTACTCATGAAAAAGAAGCCAAAATAATGAAATGTTCATGTGTTATCACATCTTTCCATCGATGGTGAAACATGACTTCGGGTTTCACTTCCTAATGGAATCTTATTTCTGTAGGCCACTGTACCAGTTAACCCGAAGCCTTTCCTGAACAACCTGACAGGGAAACCTGTTATTGTCAAACTGAAGTGGGGTATGGAATACAAAGGTAATATATGCCCCTTTTTATTTCCATTCTATTTCCTTTGTGTACTTGTTTTTTTTTTTCGAGAATCCCCTTGCCCTTGAGTGTGCGACTAACAACATTTTCATTCCCAGGGTACCTTGTCTCTGTGGACTCCTACATGAATCTGCAGGTATTACATTTTTTTATTTTTGGTTCAACTGCATTATTAAAGCTATTATGTAGTTATCAATCAACTTGTCTAATTTTGTTACTGTCTTGCCTGCTTGCAGCTTGCTAACACAGAGGAGTACATTGACGGGCAATTCTCTGGTAACCTTGGAGAGATACTGATAAGGTAACAACTTATGATCCTGTTACCCTCCTAGTGTGAATTAGTGCTGCATACTTTTAACTGGTGGGCTACCTGTGCTAAAGGATGCGTGCTACCAGTTGGTGTTCTAAGTTTTAACGTAGTTTGATGAATTATTAGAATGAACACATGTATTCAGTTCACAAAAGTTAAATGCCAACAAAAGCTGAGTGCATATTAGGTGTACAGATCTTAAATCATATACCCCATGATCAAATCGTCACACATTTCATACTCAGTTGTCCCTCATTGTGTCTTGTTTCTTCCATTGACAGGTGCAACAACGTTATGTATATGCGCGGCGTTCCGGAGGATACTGAGATTGAGGATGCAGAGTGAGAAGATGAGCGCTGCTGTCATGATTAGGTTGAGATTTATGCAATACGCTTTTGACATGAATGTGATAAATCTTGCCTGTTTCAGCTGTAATCCTATCTAGATGTTTGGTTGTGTTAGTGACCAGATTTTTTCAACTTCTCATTCGCCTGGATTGTGTTATCCTCCTGTTGAATGTTAGAAGTATGCAATTTCTTCAGCAATTCCTTTTTGGGATGTTTGGTTTCAGAAATTGTATGACGGACCCAATCCTATCTCACTCGTTTTGGTTGAGGGATACAATGTCTTATCTATCGCCACTTATCATGATGCACCTACACATCTAGGATGATGTTATCGTTTTCTCTATCTTAATATAGGACCAACAAAAGCAGGGTCAGGTTCCACTATCAAACTGATAACTAACAACCATGAAGGTTCAGAAGCATCCAATTGCAGAATTGCCTACTGCTCGCGTTTGACAGAGGCGATACAAGCAAAACAAAAACCAACGGCATTAACCAATATCAACACTTAAACCGTCTATTACATCGGCACTCTCAATACTGCAGGCGAGGGCCGAAGAGACGGCAAACTAAGTACTAGTAGAGTCTTGCAACCAGTTTTGAAAGAGCAGCAAACTTCAGCACGAATCACCTTCCATGTTATCATCCATGTTTCTAGTAGGAGCAGCAAGCGGAGCTGCATGAGTGACCGGCCCAGTCCCAGCTTCATCCATCGCCCTCTGCTGCAGTGCATCAGCACCAATCCTCAATACATCCTGCTCATGCCCAGGGTGAAGACCTGCCCATGAGGATAGTGGAGACCATCTTCATGAACTCATGGTCAATTTGTTGTGTTATTTTACGGATTGGATAGTGAGGACCATTGCATGCTTAGCTGTTTGGATTGAGATAATATTTATATATATCCTTTTGAGTCAATTTGAAGTAGTAATAGATCGTGAACACACCATTACATACTACTAACTCTCTTGTTTGGGTTGAGAAATGTGAAGTCCATCACTACTTCATGCTTCATTAGCAGAAAGCTACAACACATAATGGATCATCGATTTTCATCAAATAACACACTCCATGGTGTGCAAAATATATTCTCTAACCAAGTTGAAAATCGCAAACTTCCTGTCCGGTACAAAACTAACAAGAAAACAAGAAAGAGAAATGATAAAATGAATCAAAGCTAATCCAAACATCACCCTAGTTTATCTTAAAGAAAACAAAACAAAAAAGCATCATCCTAGCTTATCTCAAAGAAAATAAAAAAAAAAGCATCACCCTAGCTTATCTGAAAGAAACCAAAAACATCACCCTAGTAAAAACCGTCCTAGTTATTACAAACTGGCAAGCAGGCACGCCATGATCCCCAATGCCGCACCGGCACTGCTCCACCAGGTCCCCGTCACCATGTGTCCGGCATTCGGCGCTGGAATCTTGGC
This sequence comes from Lolium rigidum, assembly GCF_022539505.1. Classification (NCBI taxonomy): domain Eukaryota; kingdom Viridiplantae; phylum Streptophyta; class Magnoliopsida; order Poales; family Poaceae; genus Lolium; species Lolium rigidum. Next base: position 58,015,913 of record NC_061509.1, read on the forward strand.
CGCCACTCCGCCGTGAACGCTGGGTATCGGGATGACCGAAGATGGCGGCGGCGTGGTCTTGGGCCCCTCCGGTTCAGGCTCGGGCATGACTGGGGACGCCGGCGAGTACGCCGGCGCTGGCGCAGGGGTGGGAGGCAGCGACATGTGCCTGGCCCTCGGTTTCTGTGGTGAAGGTGCGGGTGCGCGCGCGACGACGAGGCCTGGGGGGACGATGAGGCCGTTCACCTGGAGCACGATGACGCTGAACGCCTGCCTGGTGACTACCTTCAGGAGCGTGGCGTTGCGCGTCGCGCCGGCGCCGGGCGCCGCGGAGGAGAAGGTGATCCGGCCGTCCTCGCCGCCCGAGACGCGTACGAACCCGGCGCCTCGGCCCCGGCCGCCGGATCCGGTCCCCTGGAGCATGGTGGTGACGATGGATCCGTCGCCCGTGCGGCCGCGGCGCAGCGCGTCGAGCCGCTCCGTGTCGAGGAAGTCGAGGACGGCGTGGAGCGCGAGGACGTCGGCGGTGGCCTTGGGCGGGATCCCGCCGAGCGCGGCGGCGAGGTCGGTGTTGTTGACGGCGAGGACGGTGACGATCGGGTGGGCGTTGATGGCGCTGGCGAGTCCTGTCTGGGCGAGCAGGGTGGCGAAGGCGCCGAGGTCGGGGAATCCGGCGATGATCTTGGCGACGTCGAACGGGGCGGCGACGGTGGCCGGTATCATGGCCGGGAGGACGAGGCCGTCGACCTGGAGCACCATGAGGCTGAAGGCCTGCGCGGTGACGACCCTGACGAGGGTCGCGTTCCGCGGCGGCCGGCCGCTGCCGATGGGCCCGGCGTAGGAGAAGGTGATGCGGCTCTTGTCGCCGCCGGTGACGCGGAGGAACTTGGTCTCGCGGCCCGGGAGGAGGGTGGTGACCTTGGAGCCCTTGCCGGTGCGGCCGAGGCGCAGCGCGTCGAGCTTCTCCGGGTCGAGGTAGTCGAGGACGACGTGGAGCGAGAGGAGGTCGCCGAGGAGCTGGTGCGGGAGGCGGCGGAGCGCGGCGACGGGGAGGCCGGTGTTGTTGGCGGCCAGCACGGTGACCGTCTTTTGGGCGTTGATGGAGAGGGCGAGGCCGGTGTCGTTGATCATGGAGGTGAAGGCGCTGAACTCCGGGTAGGCGGAGAGGGTCTTGAGGATGTCGATGGGCGGCGCGACGGTGACCTCTGCGGCAGCCGGCGCCGGGCGGATCACGAGGACGACGGCGGCGAGCGCGATGAGGAAGAAGGGTGTGTTGTTGGGAGGAGGAGCCATGATCGATGGATGAGCAGCTGGGTAGTCGCGCATGCAGTGAGAGGGTTAAGGAATTTGCGAGTGAGGTCGGGTTTTATACGGTGGTTGCGTGGTGTGGAAGAGTGGAAGGTGGAGGAGGTGGCGGGAAGGGAGTGATCGGAGGTGTTCCGACAGTTGGAGCAGTGACCTCTTCCAGCGACGGACACGGATCACTGGATGAGGGAGCGCGGCTCAGGTTTCGTCTGCGCTGTAGCGATTTGGGTCGACGAGCCGGCCTGGTTTGAGCGGCCTGGCCCGACCTAACGTGGGCTTCCTATGGGCTTAAAGCCCGTATATCGTGGAACTTTGAGGGGCCGTGCCATCGGTTAATTCTTTTGGCCGGCACATTAGCCACGCAAGATCGATCCAGCAGGTCGATCCGTCCGGCCCACATCGTCATGTCTCGTGAATCGTGATATCCTACTTGGAAAAAACTTGCCAAGGTCTACGCAGCAGTCATGATTGCTGTTCGTTGTCTGCGTCTACTCCTCGCTCCATGTCGCGGACAACCACGTTGTTCCACGAGTAAAATGTATAGTCGATTCACGTATACGTATATCTATAAGGATCACGTTGGTCATCATATCTTGGAGAGACCATCTTACAGTAACTAGATGCATCATGCATGCCCATAGCAACGTGTATTTGTCGATGTGGCAGTCGCAGGACCTGCATTCGAGGACATGCAACAATGCACTTAAAAAGGCCCACAAGCAGAAGGGGTTTGTATGCAGAATCATTGTTCACTACCCTCCCATTTGAAATCCCTAGCAGAAAATTTTTACTCTCCCATGAAACCCTAGGATATCAAAGCTCTTCTCGTTTGCTGCCGTTGATGCATGGTTGTGAGGTTTCGTCGCCATGTCCAATGGAAGCTCCACCCACTCTTCGCTCCGTTGCTGTGTTCCCTTGATTCCTTTTATCCTCTGCTTCGCCTGCGGTAGGACGGTGACGGTGTTCGTGTTGGGCATGCCAAACTGAAATGGTTGGACCCCTCCTGCAGCTTCCGGCAAGTGTGGGGCAGGTCATGTAATTAAAAAGTTGTTCTTTCAGTTTTTTTTTTCGAGTGTGACGGGGGGGGGGGGGCAAAAACCCCACCGTTTGTATATTACCTCGAACGACTGGAAGTCAGTCCAATACAAGGTGTATCTCAGGGAGGGGGAAGGGGAAGAGAGTACAACAGGCGGGCACTAGGCCGGCATACAAAACTGCATCATGCATTACATTTCAGAAGGAGGAGGGATTGGAGGTCGTCGAGCCGCCGGCGTTCCAGCCCCTTGAGCCGCCAACGCCAAGTGCTGAGGTCTTCACAAACACGCCGCAGAAGGGTGGTGGTGGAGCAAGGACGCGAGTTGAAGACCAAATCATTCCGGGCTTTCCAGATAGCCCAGAGGATCGCCGCGCAACCAAAACGCCAGGAGCCAGTGTCCACACCGGGAGGTGGCAGTAAGCTCCATATGGAGAAGCGTCCGGCGGGGATGCGGGTCTCTAGCCGCGCCCAAACCGAGCGGGCGAGAGAGCAGACGAAGAAGAGGTGTCTGCAGTTTTCCACCTCGCCACAAGCCGCACAAGAATCCGTCGATGCACAGCTCTTGGCGAAGAGGTTGGCTCGAGTGCTAAGCCGGTCGATGTCGCAGAGGTAGGAGAAAGCTTGACCTTTTCATTTTGAAGGTTATTATGGAGAAGTGATCGAAGTAATTAGTAAGCAGGCTTTCTACTCCACCATGTGATTTGTCCGGAGCCCAGCAAATGAAGTCACGTTTCCAGTTATCTCGGACAATCTTTTTGTGGTGCCATTTGGCACTTATTTTTGCAAAGATGCCATTTTTTCTCTGTTTTGTTTGAAAATTCTACAACATGGTTGTCATTTTTGGTATTAGGTATGTTTAGTATTTGATTGACCACAATCATCTATGTTTTGTGTGCTCACTATGTATGACATATTTTAGTCACGTCATTTGAGTTGGCTTATCTAAAGTACATGACACACCATTTGGGTAGTCTTGTTTAGTTGTTTTTGACTGGGAGGGTTGAGATTATTGGAGTTCAGCCACCTTAAATGACGTGTCCGGCTGTTTTTTTTTTTTGCCACAGGGTTCGAGTTCATTTTCACAGGGACAAAGATTATTGAAATCCAGCCACTTTTAATAGCACGACTTATATGTTTTTGGGCCAGCCTGGACTAGAAATTACTAAGTCCTCAAATGGCGTGACTAAAATGGTAACAAGTGTTTGAAAGTTTTTCAAATGCTAAAAGTGGTTAAAAGTTTGCTTAAAGCCGTTTAGGACAAAGAGCTCGTGATGAGTATAGGAATAACGAAGAACAAAAGGAGAAATCAGATCACTTGCCGTAGCTAGTGTGTAGTGTGCACGTCAGCAGGTGTCCCATGTGCGAAGATAATCAACTTGTGATTATATGGTTACGACTTACGAGGAAAGTGACACATGTAGTATACCAAGTTCAAACTCTAAATTTAACACTTTGGTGTCAACACGATGTCATGACTTCGTCAATTTAAAGACCAATCAAATTAGTTTGTTGGATTCAGTCTCTCGCAGACTTCATAGGAGTAAGGTATATGTGTGTACATTTATATGGGTAAGTTTGTTAAGGCATCTCCACCGGGAGACCCAAACTGTTCAGCCCGGTCCGCTTTTGTCTGGCCGGACAGCTGGACCAAAAAAATAGGCTTCAGTAGTACGACCCAAACAGACCGACTGTACGAGCGCGACCCATTCATGGACCAAATTTGGGTGAGAGATGGGTCGAGCCGGACACACGCAGATGTCTTTCGTGTCCTCCCTCCCAACAACCTGGCCCAACAACCTCTCCAGTCTGCGCTGCCGACCCGCTCGAGCCTCTCCACATCTACGACACCGCCTTCCGCGGCTTCTCCGCCTCGCTGACCGCGTCCTACGCTGAGGAGCTGCGCCACCACCCGGTCGTTCTCGCCGCCTTCGAGGACCAGGTCCGGCAGCTGCACACCACAAGGTGTAAGGGTATTTCACCCTTATTCATTATTTTGGTAACGATGACACCGTGCTAAAGTATTTGGCCTAATGTGTTTTTAAAGGATAATCTCAGGTATTAGGCAATGAGGCGTAAATGGTGAATCAAAGGAACAAGAAGGCTAAAGGAGACCCCCCCATTTCAACAACAATCAAAAGGGGTTACAGAGAAATCCGGTCACCGGCCCGGTCCAACCGGGCCAAGCAACCGGCCGATCCGGCGTGCTGGCCGGTCAACCGGGCGGCAACCGGGTTCCAATGGAGGAGCCGACGAGATCCGGTTTGCGACCGGTCAACCGGCCCTGACCGGCGGGTCCGGCGCTCCGTCCGGTCGACCGGGCGGCAACCGGGCAGCAACCGGCCACCAACCGGAGAAGCACCAGGACGACGCAAAGGAGCCCCGGTCACTGATCCGGTCTGACCGGCCTCTGGACCGGGCTGTCCGGTCTGTGGCCCGGTCAACCGGGTTTGTCGAGGAAAAATGCTGAGGTGGCAAGTGGCAACGGCCATATTTCGAAGAACACTATAAATAGCCCTTCTCCTACCTCTAGACAGTTAGGCACTACACTATAAGCTGTTCTTGAGCTCCTTCTCTCATACTCCATTGTTAGAAACACCAAAAGCCTCAGATCTACCTCCTCCTCCACCCAAACTCAAATCCCTTCGGGGAAACGATAGAGGAGGACCCGATCTACCGTTCTACCAAGCCAAATCTTATTCCCCCTTGTATTCATCAAGAAGCTTGCTTCCTAGGGTTCTTTGGAAACCCTAGGTGGGCAAGAGGAGTCCGGAAGCATCCGGGCTGTGGATCTGCTCCGGGCAAGATTGTGAAGGTTTGGAGGCTACCTCAAAGTCTACCACAAGTGAGAGAGCTATTCCTTCGCGGGATAGGCTCCGGAGAATAGGGTGAGCCTTCGTGGCGCGGGGAATCCTTCGTGGGACCTCCACTCCTCCAAACGTGACGTACCTTGTTGCAAAGCAAGGGAACACGGGAATACATCCTCGTCTCCGCGTGCTATCTGGTTATCTCTAACCGAACTCCTTACTTGTGATTTAACCGCCCGTGAGAGCCTTCGTGCTCGAGTTAGTTGTATCCTCATATAGGTTGCTTCACCTAGTTTGCATTAGGCTCACCTTTATATTCCGCAAAGCCTAATATTGCAAAGAAAGAATTAAAATCTGTAGAAACCTATTCACCCCCCTCTAGGTTTACCATCTCTATACTTTCAATTGGTATCAGAGCCTGGACTCTTTTTAAGGGCTTCACCGCCTTAAGAGTGAGATGGATAAACTATTCGAGGGTCTAGATGATGACTCTAACCTTTCGGTTAAAGAAATGAAATCTAGATTCTTGGCATATGAGGCCGAGAAGAAGAAAAAGGAGGATGAACTACAAAGCCAAATGGCAGAAATGTCTGTCATGCTTAAGAACCTAACTACTGGAGGAGCTCCTAGTGGGGTTTCGGCCTCTAAGGAATCCTTCCATGAAGTTAACCATGACTATCCTAGAAACACTTCACCCATGCCTCATATAAACCATAGTGGGACCGTTCCCCATTTTGATGGAACTCACTTTCCACATTGGAAATCTTCTATGGAATCTCATATTCGCAGACTGCAGTGTGCAGCTATGGGAGATCATTCTTCATGGATACCGGGAGCCACAAGATCCCGTTCGGTTGACCTCCACCGAGTTCTACAACCGTCAACTCAATGCCTCCGCACGTGACAAGATTAGAAGTGGCATCAATCGCAAGCTCCTTGATCAAGTCAATGACATCGGCTCCGCTAAAGAGTTGTGGGATCGAATCGTAGTACTCCAAGAGGGAACCGATTTGATCCAATCATCTCTTTATGAGACCGCAAAGCAAGAAGCTCACCGGTTCATGATTCGAGAAGGAGAATCCATAGCCGATGCCTATGCAAGGCTTGGTGCTCTTAGAGTAAGGATCAAGGGACTTGGTGCTGAGAAGTATGACGACGGCTTTGAGATGAATGAAGGATTCATAAAGTCCAAGGTCATTGCAATGATTGGCTGTCAAGCAAGAAGATACCAACCTTGCACTCAACTTGCAAATCATAACCAAGAGTGCCGATCTGAACTCCGATGATCTAGTCTCCTATGTGGCCGCCAATGAAAACATGGCCAAGGCAGGAAAAATGCTCATGGCAATGAACCGTGTTGATGAAGCCTCACACAACCATGAAGCGTCACACAACCTTGCCCTCAAGGCTAGAGCTGACCATGGAGGAGAAGAAGAATATACCATTGAGGAAGATGAGGAGATGACCTCAACTAGTGACATCGCTACCGACTTTGCCTTCTTTGCCAAGAAGTACAAGGGAAAGTTGTCAATGCTCCTCAATGATAAGAAGAAGAGGAGAACTTGGTATTCTTGATCCTAAAAACTTGGATTGAATCAACTTCTTGTACTATATTCTTGCATTTATCTAACTATCTAGCTTAGAGGCACAGCACATATGGGGATAGTCATCTTACCATGTCTTGGTATGATGCATACCCATGTGTGCAACATAAATAGACCCAATGTCATTATATGGACCCAAGCACGTCTCTTCGAGGTCACATGACATTTGCGCTTTCACATAGGGGGAGTAATCCCCCGCCCCTCATTTAGTCTAAATTGCTACTTGATTTGGATATACAAGGCTAAATGATCTTCTTGCAAAAATCACTCCAAAATGACTTATGATTCTTGATATACACTTCGAATCATGCCCATTGATGCTATTCACATCTTATTTGGATTTTCTCTCCAATGGGTATGCCTAGAGAACTTTGTGTTTCCTACCCCATGTCTATGCTCATCTCATCATCATCTATCTATCTATATGTACATGTCATCATTTGAGCACTCACACACATTTACACAAAGCATAGGGGCAAAAACGAGGCAAAATTAGAAAATTCTGGGCTGGGCCGGTCTCTGGCCCGGTTGGACCGGGTCCCTTACCGGATGGTCCGGTTGACCGGGCGGCAACCGGGGTCTGAGCCGGGTCAGCCGGTCGCCAGTCCGGTCTGACCGGACTCCTGACCGGTCGCGCTGCCTCCTATATATTGGGAAAGGGATACCCCTTGGGGTCTTTCCCATTGTTCCCCAATCTCCAACCTCCATGGCCGGCGCCCTGACCATCTCCACCACAGCCTAGGTCCTTCCCACCACTAGTTCTTCCCCAAACTTCATCCAACCATAGATCGGGGTCTCTCAAGCTTCTTCACCAAGGAATTTGGTCCCTCTCGAGTTCGTTTGGAAGATCTTGGGGATTTGGCCCTCAAGCCCTCTTCCCGTGTTCTTCTTGCTCACTTGAGCAACAAGGACCATGTCATCGGGTAAATCTTCCTTCTATTCCCTCTCCTTCTTGATTTCCCTCTCCCATTGCCACATGTTGAGGAAAGTTGAGAAAATTTAGGGTTAGGGTTTGTAAAGTCCTCATGCCTTTAGAGTGTCTCACACCACAATGCACTTCTTCACTATATTGCTATAGTCTATATTCAAGTTTATGAGCTTTTGCATGGTTTTGTGGTAGAAAATCTGGGCACAACATCACAACTCGACAGATCTGGTCACTCGCCCGGTCAACCGGCCGCTCAACCGGCCGGCCCGGTGCATGGCCCGGTCAACCGGCCGCTCAACCGGCCGGCCCGGTGCATGGCCCGGTCAACCGGTCGCAAACCGGCCAGTCCGGTCTGCTGCCCGGTTTGACCGGCCTGTGCGCCGAGCTGCCCAGTTTTTCGCACAATTTCATCACTACACTTGAATATATGCTATGCTCTTTTGGCTTCTCTCTTATTGATGACATGTACGCTTACCCCACTTCTATCCCGGCTCTCTTTTTCTCATTCACAGGTAGTTGGAGTGGTGAGAGTGAGACACGTGGCAATGTCTCCAAGCGAGGAAGGGCTAATCCTCCTCGCCGTTCTAGTAACCGCGTTCCCCCTCCAGCTCAGCAGGGTACTGACGGTGGCAGCTCAGTTGGGGGTAGAACCAAGTCTGTTGCTACCAAGCACAAGGATAAGCATGCTGCCCATGAGGATGATGAGGTAGTGCCAACCGTCAATGTTGGGGCTGCAAACCACCTTGAGTGGAAGGAATGGAGGACAGTCAATCCGTATCGCTTTGCAAAGCCAACTTACACTCGTTCGGACAAGGCCTTCTGGACCAACACACAAGCAGTCCTCTGGGAGGGTTACTATGATTCCCATGAGTATATGAAGCATGGTAATATTGTATCACCCAAGGCCATCAATCCTGCCGAGCTTGCCTTGCATGAAGCCACAAAATACCGTTTTGTGGTTCAAACCTTGAAGAATCTGGGAGTGTATGACCTTGTGTGCCTCAAGCCTGATGATACCCAAGATGATCCTACCTTTTGTCCACTCCTTGTCCGTCAGTTTCACTGCACCGTCTTCTTCCATGATGATGAGGACCGCACCCTCACCTGGATGACCGGCAAGACGAAGTACTCATGATCCTACTCTCGGTTCCGTGCAGCCATGGGTTGTGGTGATGACGAGAATCCAGGGTACAGGATTCATTCACGGTCCAGGCTTACTAAGGGTGACATCTCTTTCTGCTATCCTGCAAACCCTACAGCTGGACCTCCCACTATCTCTGGGATGTACTACTCATACCTTGTCCTTGCCAAGATGTTCCGAGAGAACCTCATCAGCAAGTCTGGCGACACCAGTGAAGTCCGGAACTATCACCTCAACTTGATGTACTATTGTCATCCTGACAGGGTAAGGAAGATTGATGGCTGTGATCTTATCTACTGTGAACTGAAGAGAGCAGTTATGGACCGTATGACTCCCAACTACGCCCAGTATGTTCAGCGGCTCATCAACTACATTGTTCCCGCTCCTCGGAACGTTATTGGTGAAAAAGTCATCATGGACGCCTTCAAGATCCCCACTCAGGAGGCCACTCGTCCGGATGTTCCCTCCATGATGCCCACTGCTGAGCGCCGTTCTAAGGAACGCCATGATCATGATGCTAGCTCCAGCTACTCTCGGCGCCCCAAGCATGGTGCCGCTCTCTTCTTCTCTAGCATGTGGCAAATGTGCAAGAACACTAATGATGTTGCACATCAGAGTCTTGCTTTGAACCAGGAGACCAGGAGGCGACAGAACGAGTTTATGGCTACTAGGAATGTCACTGTTCCTCCTCCTGGACCCGAGTTGGCACCTGTGGCTGCACCTCAGTGGGAGATGCCTCCCATCACCGATGAGATGATCCAGAACTTTGACTTCTCCATGTATGCTCATGGTGGTCTTCCTCCTAGGACTGCTCGTACTCCTACTCCTCCTCCTGCTGATGGTGATGGTGATGAGGATGAAGTTGATTCAGCTGCCGGTGATGATGACGAGGGCTCCTACTCCACCGGGCATGAGTTCTATTGATGGGTGCGATAGCATCTCTACTTTTTCCTTCGCCTTTTTGGTGTTCCGATGCCAAAGGGGGAGAAGAGAGTAGAGTCTAGGGAACCACGGGGTTCTTTGATTATCACAAGCCATGGGAGTTGCTTTATTTGGATTTTATATGGCTTGTGCTTATTTGCTTTGATTTTTCAAGAACCACTTACTATTTCCAATAATTCATGTATGGATGATTATGTGTGCTACTCTATGTTAGGATGATTATGTGTGCTATGCTTATATATCTTGATATGCACATCTCCATACCATGCTTGTTTCCTAAAGATATTGGGGGAGCTTCTCATGTTTCACAAATGGTGCACTTTGCATTCAAACGCAAATTCTCCAAGTGCACACATTATGGGGGAGCTTTCGTAATATGTTATATGGAATCAAGGTTTAGAGCTTATCATAATATCTATTTGTGACTCTAGCTCGGTTTGTCATCGTATACCAAAAAGGGGGAGATTGTAAGGGTATTTCACCCTTATTCATTATTTTGGTAACGATGACACCGTGCTAAAGTATTTGGCCTAATGTGTTTTTAAAGGATAATCTCAGGTATTAGGCAATGAGGCGTAAATGGTGAATCAAAGGAACAAGAAGGCTAAAGGAGACCCCCCATTTCAACAACAATCAAAAAGGGGTTACAGGAGAAATCCGGTCACCAGCCCGGTCCAACCGGGCCAGCAACCGGCCAGTCCGGCGTGCTGGCCGGTCAACCGGCGGCAACCGGGTTCCAATGGAGGAGCCAGCAGATCCGGTTTGCGACCGGTCAACCGGGCCCCTGACCGGCGGGTCCGGCGCTCCGTCCGGTCGACCGGGCGGCAACCGGGCAGCAACCGGCCACCAACCGGAGAAGCACCAGGACGACGCAAAGGAGCCCCGGTCACTGATCCGGTCTGACCGGCCTCTGGACCGGGCTGTCCGGTCTGTGGCCCGGTCAACCGGGTTTGTCGAGGAAAAATGCTGAGGTGGCAAGTGGCAACGGCCATATTTCGAAGAACACTATAAATAGCCCTTCTCCTACCTCTAGACAGTTAGGCACTACACTATAAGCTGTTCTTGAGCTCCTTCTCTCATACTCCATTGTTAGAAACACCAAAAGCCTCAGATCTACCTCCTCCTCCACCCAAACTCAAATCCCTTCGGGGAAACGATAGAGGAGGACCCGATCTACCGTTCTACCAAGCCAAATCTTAGTCCCCCTTGTATTCATCAAGAAGCTTGCTTCCTAGGGTTCTTTGGAAACCCTAGGTGGGCAAGAGGAGTCCGGAAGCATCCGGGCTGTGGATCTGCTCCGGGCAAGATTGTGAAGGTTTGGAGGCTACCTCAAAGTCTACCACAAGTGAGAGAGCTATTCCTTCGCGGGATAGGCTCCGGAGAATAGGGTGAGCCTTCGTGGCGCGGGGAATCCTTCGTGGGACCTCCACTCCTCCAAACGTGACGTACCTTGTTGCAAAGCAAGGGAACACGGGAATACATCCTCGTCTCCGCGTGCTATCGGTTATCTCTAACCGAACTCCTTACTTGTGATTTAACTGCCTGTGAGAGCCTTCGTGCTCGAGTTAGTTGTATCCTCATATAGGTTGCTTCACCTAGTTTGCATTAGGCTCACCTTTATATTCCGCAAAGCCTAATATTGCAAAGAAAGAATTAAAATCTGTAGAAACCTATTCACCCCCCCTCTAGGTTTACCATCTCTATACTTTCACAAGGTCACCACAGTTCATGGGCCTATGCGCGCACCTCGGGCTCTGGTCCCTCTCCGACAGGAACCTCCCACCCGTCCCCACCCGCTGGCGCGGCGGCTGCGATGCGGGGCCTGTGTTCCTAACGTCCTCCTGCAATAGGAAGCTCGTAGGCGCGCGGTTCTTCTCGCAGGGACACGCCACGCACTACGGCGACACCGCGGCATCGGCGGCGTCCAACGAGTCAGCCGAGTTCATGTCGTCGCGCGACGCCAACGGGAACGGCACGCACAATGCCACCACGACGGCTGGCAACGGGTCCTACGAGGCCGTCATGGGTGGGGGGGGGTACGCCTCTGGCGTAGCCGTGGCGCCCAAGGCCAGGGTGGCGGCGTACAAGGTGTGTTGGAAGGGCCCTGGCTGCCTTGACTCCGACATCCTTGCCGGCTTCGACCGCGTCGTGGCAGACGGCGTGGATGGCGTGGACGTCATCTTCGTCTACATCGGCAACGGCTTCCCCGCCAAGATCGTGCTCGGTGACGGGTGGCGCATGTCTGGAGTGTCGCTCTACTCCATCGACCCGTCGCTCGTGGCTGCCAAGATTGACTTCTGCGACCACAGCAGCCCCCCGCGCGTGGCGAATGGGATGGTGGTGAAGCAAGCCGGCGGTGCCGAGCATGGACGCCGAGCTCCTCCGTGGGTCTTCCTTGGAGCAGCACGTTGTTCGGTAGAGAGGCGGGGCAGAGGGCAGGGGCGTCGCATCCATGGACCATGGTGGTGGGCGAGGTGCGCTCAGGCTCTGCCGCTCCGTGAGAAAAAGTCATCCCGGACAAATTGAGTCGCCCCGCTGTGGCATCTGTCCAGGAAAACCGGACAAGAATGGTCCGCACCACGATCTAAACGGATAAAATCAGACAGTTTAGGTCGTCGGTTTGAATCGTGCCGCTGGAGATGCCCTTAGCCTAGATCGTTGCTCTATAGTGTGTTTTGAAAGAAAAAAAAAGTGCCCCATGTGCGAATGGCAACTGCGTAGCGTGCCACCCGCAGACCAGGCTTTCTGGACCAGGATTTAACGGATCACTTGCCGGCGGCCCCCTATGCGCATCACTTCCATCCCTCGCATGGTCACAACTCACAACTGAAAACAAAGCGCGCGCCCAATCAATCCAATCGCCGCCAGCCTTTCACATCAGCTCCCTCCCGCCCGCCTCCGATCCACAGTCCACCAAACGCTCTTCCGATCTCATTCCAGCACCAGGAATTCGTGTATAAAAATTTTACGATTCAAATTAAGAGCACACGTAGTATAAGCTTAATCTACACGGAGAATGTAATCTGACCTTGGATACCTAGTACACTTGTACTGGTGTTCCCTCGCTTGTTGCACGTCACGTGGATCGTTTAATGCCGCGCGCGAGCGCCGTCTTGATGGGGGCGTACAACCTGCATTAATTTGAGCACTTACTGCTAAATTTAGATTATGGATGACTATAAAACTCGCCCGTGCGTTGCAACGAGTTTCTTAAAATATAATATTTTTATATGATTTGTCTGAAAATATTTTTTGATATAACGTCTAATCACTCCGCTGACCATCAGAAATTTAGTGCTAAAAACTTGTATGCAACTCAATTTTTGCCCCAAAATCTAATTGTCTTTATTAAAGCCAATGAAATGATTGTATTTCTAGAATGAGTGCAGGACATTGCAACGGAGTGTGGTTTGTAAGATTTTTAAGATCTGCCACCGGACTGATAAATGTTGTTTGTAAAGCATGTATCAAGTTGGCATGTCAATACAAAATCGAAAAACGAAAATATATGCCAAAACCTGATGGCACAACATTTTCCCGCAATAATATCTTTACTATTATATTCGAGTTGGTCGTACGTCATACAACGCCTTTGGTGAAGGAGATTGGGAACATCCTGACCGTCAACAACACCTGTCATAACAGTTGGATGGGATGCTGCCCCCACGTCAAAATATTTCAAAATCAACCATTATGGAAGTAAATTATGTTCTAATAACCAAAAAATCTTTACTATTATATTCGAGTTGGTCGTACGTCATACAACGCCTTTGGTGAAGGAGATTGGGAACATCCTGACCGTCAACAACACCTGTCATAACAGTTGGATGGGATGCTGCCCCCACGTCAAAATATTTCAAAATCAACCATTATGGAAGTAAATTATGTTCTAATAACCAAAAAATCACCATAATCACCGCATAGATTTCAAACAGAATCAATCAGCCTAATCAATCACCTTAATAAACAGAATCCTCATAATTGATCTATATGCTAATGAAATCACCATAATTTACCTGCCGTTTACAATCCTTATTTGATGCTACCATGAATCACGCCTCGTTTCTGACGGGAGTCCGCCCCCAACATAAAAGAGTCGCATCCTATGCTCCGGGATATGCAGATACCAGAGAGAAGATGCCGCTTGATCTCGGTGTCCAAACGGCGGATTGGGATCTACTTTCATCATCCCCTTTTCCAAGCACTGTGATTGACCACCAGCCACCGACAACCACCGTGCCGACGTCGAGGCACCTAACGAGCTCTTCGTCACGCCTCATGGAGGTAGAACTTTTTTTTGTTATTTCCTCCTATCTTCGCCGGATACTTTTGGTGTTTTAGATTTGATTTTCGTTTTTTTCCTTTATGTTCTTGAATTTACGGTACCCTTTAATCACTACTGGTATCACTACTGCTATCGGGGAATGCAATGTTTTTCTCAACAGGCCAAGTCAGCATCTTAGTTCTTTTAAAGAGTATTGTCTTTGAGGTTTCTGAATACCTGTTTGTCTGGCATGAGGCACATCGAAGCAGTGATTGAGACCCTCCGTGAGAAAGACCTTTATTCTGTTGGTCTGCAGTTTTTTTGCTACACACACGTATTGGACAATGTAGCCACCTGGGAGGTAATCTTTCGTATTGAACTAATGGTGCAAACGGCAGCAATAAACACCGTACATGTATTTCAGGTGGTAATTTAGAGCTGCCAGATCTTATCGTGGGATGAATTATTGTGTATGCTGCACTTCATAGTGTTTCTTCTACCATGGTGAAATGATTCTCCTTCTGATTGGTGTATGAATCACATGATTTCATCTACTATTGGTAACCTAGAGAAGGCTGGTCTAACAGCAGCAAGATATCAATATTAATTGGTGATGAAAAAAGTATTTACATATTCAGGTATGAAAATAGGTCGATTTTCAGTTTTGGCTTAATTAAAGTTTATAGCAATTTTCTTAATTTACAAATTTAATATGACGTGAAGAAAATGATTTAGAAATCATTTAAATTTAGATATTCGAAGCATAGTTATGTACAATTGTTCAGTAAATATTTATAGATGTGTCTGGGAAGGTGAATTAGGAAAGAACGATTACTACAACATTCTCTTTGATTACATGCTTTTACGCGCGAGGGTCTGACCTCCTAATTTAATTTATCTTCTCATGGTGAATTAGGCATCTCTTCATGTGCAAATCTCTATCATGCTAACCTCTCTGATGCATTCCGTCAGTAGTACCTAGCTAAATATATGTCCTTTTTCAATAAGCATCTAAAATCTTCAGGATTAGTTCTTCTGGTTTCGTATATGTCCTATTAACTGAAAGATTGTACAACTTTTTCCTATTGGTTCAGACGTGAAGAGCAAAAACATGGAAAACAAGGAGAGGCCGCTGTTGAATTGGCATGTACTTTTTTTTTCATATTTTAAATAAACCTTGGAGTTTATACAATGCTGTGTGCTACATATTGTTATATTTCTTTTCTCTCTCTCTCTCTCTCTCTCTCTCTCTCTCTCTCTCTCTCTACAATGTTGACAAGCATGTGTGCTAAACTGCTAATATGTTATTTACCTGATGCCAAGCACGTTCATACAATTAGCCTCTAAAACCTTCAGTATACATTTACGAAAATTCAATTTTTTGGATACCATGGTTTTGATGAGTATACACTTCAATTTATGGAAATTCAAAATGTATGATTCTGCCAAATGGATAGTTTCTTTGTTGAGATAGTACTTAAAAAATTTATTTCTCATATTGGCAGGTCACAACTTCAGTCTGTTCATAGCTGAGATGTACTACCTATATTGCAGATCACATGAGACTTTTAGAGTCTATCTACAACTCCATTTATCTACTTGGCATGTACATCTTAGAGAATGCAGTATACTCAAACTGAGGAGTTGACATGTTGGTTTCAAAATTTCCAAAAACAGTATCATATATTGCAGATCATATGTTTGATTGATTGTGTATGTGCTACTGTTATTGTTCTACTCGACCATTTTGACATGTTGCAACAGGAAAACCCGTGTGGGATAAATCTCACAAGTAATACCAGGATATATGACTTCCTTTCATCCTAATAGTGTGCTAACATATAAAATATTTGAAATTTAAGAACTTGTAGGCTGTTGCTCCACTGCGTGCATATGTGAATGTTAGAATTTTAGGCCCAGCCAGTGGAATATTGTGGTATGATTTTGTTATACTTTTATCAGATAGCTTCAAGGTTTAATTTTCTTGGCTTAAAAAAAACCCAATTAAGCATCATAAATATCTCTTACATGTTCTATCTCCTACTTGTGACACCTACTTCTATTAAGCATTTCACTAACAGTGTTTTCTGTACTTCTTAGGTTTATTGCATGGATTTGGGGAGCTCAGTGTTTCGGTTTGTGAAAAATATCGATAACCCAGTTCATGGTATCTGTGATTAAAATCAGTGGTTCTTCTATTGATTGGTTCCCTAGGAAAGAAATTTGAATCATACTTCATGAAAAATATAAAGTATCTTCAGGTACTTCATGGATAATGAAAAAAATGCTATTCTTTGGTGATAGTTCTCTAGAGTAAACAACATTTGAGACAATGTAACACGACTGGTCCAGGATATTATTTATCTTGCCTTAGCTTGATAATTATTTGGTCGACTGTAAAAAGATGGAGGGCGGTCATATTACTAAAAGGAAAACCTTAAATATTCATATGATTATAGAGTAAGAACTGGGTTTACATTCTGAAAACTTAAAATCCAAACCATTTGTTATAAAAGCTTCATGAATTGCTGCTTTATCTGATTATATATTGAGCCCAGAATTGTTCCCTTATTCACTATGCTCATTTCTTTAGTGTGCTGACTATAGATAAATTCTCGTGATGAGGTTAATGGTATTTTCTGTTCACTGATTAAAGTGTTGCCTCCGGTTCAGAATAATTGCCCAATTTTGAACCAAAGAGAGTATTAGTAATTTAATATCAATATAACCGTGACAGTTCGTAATCGGTTCATATCACTTTCCAGGTTCTTCTAGGAAGCTTGTCTGGGAAAAGAGATAGATAAAAGTAGCATGTGCGACTGAAACATGTCTATCCCATGCTCATGGTATAGATAGCAAACACAAGCCCCAAAAGTTGGTAGAGAAATGCAAGAATAGGTAGCTAATTAATTGTGCAAAGACTAATTTGATGAACTATCAGCAGTTGTGCCTCCTCTTAATTGTGTAAAGACTAATATATTTTAGGATAGTTATTGCTGCGTGACAAAACCGAATGATACTTCTTCCTTGTTGTCTTGATAGTTTTTTCCATATTTGTTAGGGGTTTAAGCATTTAAATTCATCCAAACAGGTCTTATGATTCATAAATCAAGCACAATTTTTTTCTTCCTTTACAATTTTGTTTTTTCATTGTCAAACAGCACTGAAATGAATGGATTTACATCTAATAATATTTCTCATCACGTACATGACATTACAATTAAGGAAAAATATCAATTGCCAGGGCATTATGTTCGCCATATTTCTTTAGTATATAAACGTTCTTAATACGTGTCTTTCATATCCTTTTGGATATCTCGATATTATGTATATTATCACAATGCACATGCACTGCAGTAAATGAGAGAAACTTAAAGTGATATGAACCGATAATTTTCACAAAAGGGCTATGAAATGTATTTTAAATGTGCGGAGAGGAAATAAACTTAAAGATCGTGGGATGATAGTCACTTAGAGGAAGTAAGCATAATGAGATAGTTTTCACAAACTGGCTATGAAATGCAAGTATCGTGAATTATAAATGTCTTGAACTCTTGATCAATATATCTAGGTATAAATTTGTTGGACCTTCAACTATTATGTATAAAGAATGGGATATTAATGTAGATATTAAAGTTCCCAAAAAATAAGTTATCTCATTTACTAAAAATCCTCCAAAATCAAGACGATATAAAATATAAAATTTTGTAGCGAACCAAAATTGGGATTCACCTACATAATTGTTTGTTTGTTTGTTCATTTTTCCTCAAGTTTTGAAATTTTTAGGTTTACACAGTGGAGGGACAACTAAAACATTTTGCTTATAGTTACTCATACAAATTTCTACTTCACTTAGGAACAAGCAACAAATTTAAAAACATGATTCCATGCTAATGGAGACTATACTCCTTATCAACGTTTGGTTGGTGTTGTTATTGAATTGTAAACTAAAGTTGCGTCTTCATTTGCCTTTTTTCAGCAACAATTGAAAGTTTTACCTGCATCATGTCTATATGTGTGACGAGAAAGGAAATTTCGAGCAACCGTGCCAACGCACGAACATTCAACTAGTACCACTACCATCTAATAAAGGAGTTTGTGTAAGCAGCCACAATTACTTAACACCCATGAGCTAACAGTTCTGGCACAAATGCCATCGGTTGCAGATAGTATATTTTAATATTTTCTTCCAGTGGTCATCTAATGCAAGTTTTCGTACCAAGTAGTTGAGTCCAAGCATCAAATGGTACATTGTTAGCCACTTAGCCTGATACTGCAGTGCAGTGGTGCTGCTTCAGTAGTAGTTGAGCAAAATTTAGAAACATCTGAAATTATTCCTGTAACTCACAGCAAGAGAAGGAAAAAAAAAAACGGAAATCAACTAATGACATTTCCAACGGGCCGACGCATTTCGGACGTCCGAAATGTCCGGTTGTGTCCGTTTGCGTCGGCCCGTGGACGCCATGCGGCCCAGGGCGACCGTTTGCGTCGGGTATCTCCAGCGGTGCAGACGCATTTTTTAGCTGAGATATCGTCAAGGTTGTTAATGACGGTTAACATCCCGTCGAGGCCTGCCGCCGGCGATTACCGGTTGCCGCGGGACGACGGTCGTTCCCGCGCTTGCCCAATACATTGGCAAGTTTCGCCGGCATTTCGCGCGCGCGGGAAATGACCTGTGCGGCAACGCCATTTCCCACCCTGTCGTGGCTATATATGGTGTACACCGGCGGGTGTGACGGGCACACCTCAAGCTAAACCCTAGCATCCATCCATGGCCGAGCATAACCTTAGTTGGGATCAGGTTGTTCAGATGTGCCGCCAAGCCCACCCGGAGGAGGAGCAGCTAGTCGCCGACGCTTTTCGGGCCGAGCAGCTGGGCCTGGAAGCGGCGGAGGCGGAGGCGGCAGAGCGCGCGCAAGGGCGTGAGCACCTCGCTGCGGCCAGGGCGGAAATCGCCGACGCCAGGGCCGAGCTCGCCGAGGCCAGGACGGTGCTCGCGGAGGCACGGACAGCGATGGCGGCCCCTCTGGTGGCCCCACCCACGGACGCCGTCATCCACGACATCACCGACGACGACGACGTCGTACCCGGCCGCTTCGACTGCGGCGGCGACCAGTTAATTCTGGTCGCGTCCTTCGAGACCCTGGCTGGGGACGCCCTGTGCCATCAAGCTTGGGCAGCGGAGGAGGAAGCCCACAACTATGCGGTCGCCATGGCTCGGGGGTACATGTGCTCTGACCTGGATTCTCTCCAGCAGAGGGGCCCTTCTCCCGCGCGGGTCGAGCAGGAGAATCGGGAGCTGGCGGATGCCATCGCCGCCAGGGACAAAGCGGTGGCGGAGGCGGCTAGGGACAGGGTCCGCTTCCACGCCTAGCTGGCGCAGTTGCATGCGGCGGACGCGGAGGCGGCCCAGGCGGTGGCGGTGGATGCAGCGACGGCGGAGGCGGCCAACTCTATGGCCAGGAGAGTCATGTGGGACTCCTCTCTCGCCGAGGCCCTCGAACGCCACAGGCGGCAGGACAAGATGTCCGATCGCCGGCGTGCGCGGCGCGCGGAGTGCGTGAAGCGCTCCCGCTTCGACGACGGCACATGCCCCTCCGGCGGCTAGTAGTAGGCCGCGTGACTGCGAGTAACCTAGGCTGTGGTAGGCCGCGCGACGGCGAGTAGGTACGGCCGTTGTAGTTTTAGGTTAACTCGACTAACCATCTTTATAAAGATGGTCCTTTTGCCAATCAATAGTAATGAAGAAATATTTTGGTTACCTAGTCACCGACGACCGGGCCCGGATGCAACCGACGCGGACACTTTTCATGACCGCGCAGCGTCCATGGAGACGCAAACCTGGCGCATATTTGGGCCAGGTTTGCGTCGCCGTGGACGGCCCGGTCACTTTTCGTCGCCCCGCTGGAGCAGGGCCCAGGCGCATTTCCGGTCACGGCGGACGCAAACGGTCGCTCAGCGTCCGTTTCCGTCGCCCCGTTGGAGATGCCCTAAGGCACCGCTTGGAAGGAGAATCCTAGGACTACTGTCGAGCTAAGTAAGACATCATTCGAGAAGGTACCCTCATTGTTTTAGTAGTCCTTAGAGCATCTCCAGCCGCGTCCCCCAAAGCAGCCCACAAAGGGATTTGGGGCGCGGGACAAAATTTCGTTCCTAGCCGCGCGCCAAAAGGCCCTTTCCGTCCGGCGGCCGCCCAATACGGTGTCCGGCGCCCCGAGGCCGTCCCCGCTCCACATGGGACGCTCCGGGTCCGCCGTTCACAACATGAAGCAAGGCAAGGAGGCGCGGGACCGACATGTCAACGACTCACGAACGGACGCTCAACCGCTGCCTACCTAGCGACTGTGCAATTGTCGGGAAGGGGAACCGTCAGAGTGGCAACCACGTCGATCGATGCGCGAACCGCCGAAATGGAGCGCGAACTCCGTGGAAGAGCAACCGCACCTCTCTTCAATATCTGCGCCGCCATTCATCCGCGCTCAATAAGACCCCTACGTATGCGCTTTCCGATCTACAATCGGCCAGCGCCATTCATCTCTCCTCTCATCTCTCACAATGAGCAACCTCTCTCTGCCATCAGACATCGACATCAAGGGGAAGCCGCTGAAAGGACACGGATGTCGCCTAGAGGGGGGGTGAATAGGCGGTTTGAAACTTTTAGGAGATGGGCTTAACAAATACGGAATAAAACTAGCGTTTACTTTGTCAAGCCCAAAGCCTATTTACTAATGTTCACCTATGTGCACCAACAACTTATGCTAAGCAATATAAGCAACTAGGTGATAGCAAGATATATAAATTCAAGCACGATGGCTATCACAAAGTAAAGTGCATAAGTAAAGAGCTTGGGTACATGAATAACCGAAGTGACGCGGAGACAACGATGTATCCCGAAGTTCACACTCTTGCGAGTGCTACTCTCCGCTGGAGCGGTGTGGAGGACAAGTCACTCCAAATGCACGAGGGCCACCGTATTCTCCTCAAGAATTCCCACCAAAAGGGATGTCCTCGATCCACTATGGAACCTTAGGAAGGTCACCGAACCCGCACAAAGCTTGGGGCTATCTCCACAACTTAATTGGAGGCTCCAAATAAATTGCCACAAAGGCCTTGCCCTTCAAGAATCTCCACAACTTAATTGGAGTCCCCAAGAACACCACAAAGACCACTAAGCCGTCTAGGGTCCAAAGACCCAAGAGGAACAAGCTCCCGAAGTGAATATCTCACGAACTTTCACCTCCACGTATCACCGCGGAGAAGTCAAACCGATGCACCAAATGCAATGGCAAGAACACCACAAAGATGCTCAAGTCCTTCTCTCTCAAATTCCAACAAAGCTACAAAAGCTATTGGGGAATAAGAGAGGAAGAACAGAAAGGAGAACACAAAATTCTCCAAGATCTAGATCCCAAAGATTCACTCACAAAGAGATGATATGGTTTGGTCAAAGTGTGGATCTAGATCTTCTCTCTCTTTTCCTTCAAGAATATGCAAGAATCATGGGAGGAATCAACTAGGGAAAGCTTTGAAGGAAAACAATGGAGGAGAGAGAGAGAGAGAGTGAACCAACCAGCCCAAGGAGGAAGAAGGGGGTCTTATATTCCCCCTCCCAACGAAATATGACTGTTCGGGACCTCCCTGGACGGATTATCCACCCCCCGAAAATCACCTCTAGACTCGGGCCGGATATTTGGCCGGATATTTCATCCGGGCCGGATTATCCGCCCCCCAAAAAACTGGCAGAAACATCAAACTGAAACGGGCATAACTTTAGCATCCGGACTCCGATTTTGATGATCTTGGGCTCGTTTTGAATCTAGGAACAAGCTCTAGAATATCATGCAGTGAACCATCATAGTCCAACAAGGGAGGATATAAATAAATAAATGATGAAAAGTTTGACCTATCTAGAAAAGACATGCCGGTAAAACCTCCAACCTCGAAAATGCAACAAGTTGCCCGTGCAAAAACCATTCTGATGAACTAGAGCTTGTCATGAGAATAAGCACAAGCTCTACAACATCACATGGATAAGATCCAAATAACAACCAAGAAAAATGATGCAAGGATGCAAATGTTGGAGATATGCCCAAGAGGCAATAATAAATATATTGGTTATTATATATCTTTGTGTTTATGATAAATGTTTACATACCATGCTATAATTGTATTAACCGAAACATTGATACATGTGTGTTATGTAAACAACAAGAAGTCCCTAGTAAGCCTCTTGTATAACTAGCTTGTTGATTAATAGATGATCACAGTTTCGTGATCATGAACATTGGATGTTATTAATAACAAGGTTATGTCATTATGTGGGAATGATGTAATGGACACACCCAATTAAGCGTAGCATAAGATCACGTCATTAAGTTCATTTGCTATAAGCTTTCGATTCATAGTTACCTAGTCCTTTCGACCATGAGATCATATAAATCACTTATGCCGGAAGGGTACTTTGATTACATCAAACGCCACTGCGTAAATGGGTGGTTATAAAGGTGGGATTAGGTATCCAAAAAGTATGAGTTGACGCATATGGATTAACATTGGGATTTGTCCATCCCGATGACGGATAGATATACTCTGGGCCCTCTCGGTGGAATGTCGTCTAATTAGCTTGCAAGCATATGAATGGTTCATAGGAGACCACATACCACGGTACGAGTAAAGAGTACTTGTCAAAGATGAGTTTGAACAAGGTATCGTGATACCGATGATCAAACCTCGGACAAGTAAAATATCGCGTGACAAAGGGAATCAGTATCGTATGTAAATGGTTCAATCGATCACTAAGTCATCGTTGAATATGTGGGAGCCATTATGGATCTCCAGATCCCGCTATTGGTTATTGGTCGGAGAGAAGTCTCGACAATGTCTGCATAGTTCGCGAACCGTAGGGTGACACACTTAAGGTTTGATGTCGTTTGAGTAGATATGGAATATGGAATGGAGTTCGAAGTTTTGTTCTGAGTCTCGGATGGGATCCAGGACATCACGAGGAGTTCCGGAATGGTCCGGAGAATAATATTCATATATAGGAAGTCATTTTATAAGTTTGAAAATGATCCGGTGCATTTATGGAAGGTTCTAGAAGGTTCTAGAAAAGTCCGGAAGAAAGGCACTATGGAAGGTGGAGTCCCGGAAGGACTCGACTAGCTTGGCCGGCCAACCCTAAGGGGAGGAGTCCCAGGTGGGCTCCACCTAAGGTGGCCGGCCACCCCACCTCAAGGAAAGGTGGGAGTCCCACCTTGGGTAGGACTCCCATCTTGAGTAGGTTTCCCACCAAAGGTAGGTTTTGATGTTGGGATCTTATTCGAAGACTTGGACTACAGCTCTTGGGGCTTCCACCTATATAATGAGGGCCAAGGGGGAGGGGCCGGCCACACCCGTGCCATCTAGGTCGCAGCCCCCAAGTGGCCGGCGCCCTAGACCCCCCTCTCCCCAAACCCTAGCGCCCTCCTCCACATACTACTCCCGCAGCGCATAGGCGAAGCCCTGCCGGAGTTCTCCACCACTACCGCCACCACGCCGTCGTGCTGCCAGGATTCCGAGGAGGATCTACTACTTCCGCTGCCCGCTGGAACGGGGAGGAGGACGTCGTCTTCATCAACACCGTACGTGTGACCGAGTACGGAGGTGCTGCCCGATTGTGGCACCGTCAAGATCTTCTATGCACTTTTGCAAGCGGCAAGTGATCGACTACATCCACCCCGAGATCTATCTTGTTAAGCTTTGCGAATCTTCGAGGGTTAGTCTCTTCATCTCCTCGTTGCTACCGTCTACTAGATTAGATCTTGGCTTGTGTTTCGTTCTTGCGGTAGGAATTTTTTTTGTTTTCTATGCTACGAATCCCATCAGTGGTATGCATAGATTGGTTGCACGAGTAGAACACAATTGTTTTGTGGGCGTTGATGCTTTGTTGTCTTCAGTTCGTGTACTTTGCATCTTGCGGCATAGTGGGATGAAGCGGCTCGGGCTAACTTTACATGACCACGTTCATGAGATTTGCTCCACGCTCGACATGCAACTTGTATTGCATAAGTGGCTTTGCGGGTGTCTGTCTCTCCCACTATAGTGAAGATCCAATTTACTCTTTCTATTGACAACAATAGTATCACCGTTGTGGTTCATGTTCGTAGGTAGATTGGATCTTACTCGAAAACCCTAAACCACGTAAAATATGCAAACCAAATTAGAGACGTCTAACTTGTTTTTGCAGGGTTTGGTGATGTGATATGGCCATGATGTGATGATGAATATGTATGAGATGATCTTATTGTATTGTGGCAACCGACAGGAGCCTTATGGTTGCCTTTAAATTTCATGTTGGGTAGTATTTCAAAGTAGTTGTAATAGTTGCTACATGGAGGACAATCATGAAGACGGCGCCATTGACCTTGGTGCTACGCCGACGATGATGGAGATCATGCCCGTTGATAATGGAGGATCATGTCCGTGCTTTGGAGATGAAGATCAAAGGCGCAAAGACAAAATGGCCATATCATATCACATATGAATTGCATGTGATGTTAATCCTTTTATGCATCTTATATTGCTTAGATCGCGACGGTAGCATTATAAGATGATCCCTCTCACTAAATATCAAGATAATAAAGTGTTCATCCTTAGTATGCACCGTTGCTAAGACTTGTCGTTTCGAAGCATCTCGTGATGATCGGGTGTGATAGATTCTACATGTGCATACAACGGGTACAAGCCAGTTTTGTACACGCGGGTACTAAGGTTGCCTTGATGAGCCTAGCATGTACAGACATGGTCTCGGAACACGGGGTACCGAAAGGTAGAGCATGAGTCATATGATTGATATGATGAACACTTTGAGTGTTCGCCATTGAAATCGTCTTGTCTCGTGATGAGCGGACTTGGTGGGGTGGATTTGGTTCGTGTGATCACTAAGACAATGCGAGGGATATTGTTTTGAGTGGGAGTTCACCTAGTTTTTAATTTTGTTAAATTAAAATTTGAACTCAATTTATCATAAACTTAGTCTAAACTATTGCAAATATATGTTGTAGATCATGGCGTCCCCATCAATCAATTTTAACCAGTTCCTAGAGAAAGAAAAGCTTAAAAGCAATGGTAGCAACTTCACCGACTGGTTCCGTCATGTGAGGATCTTCCTCAATGGCGGAAATCTGCAATATGTGCTCGAAGCACCGCTAGGTCCCCCACCACCTCCTGCAGTATCCGAGGAAGAAAAGAATATTTTCGAGAATCAGGCGATTCGGTACTCTCAAGTTCAGTGTGCCATCTTATGCAGCCTAGAGGCAGAGCTCCAAAAGCATTTCGAGCACCACGACCCTTGTGAGATGATCCGTGAGCTCAAAGTTATCTTTGAAACTCATGCGGCCGTGGAGAGCTATGAGGCCTCGAAGCAGTTCTTTGGCTGCATGATGGAAGAGGGTAGCTCCGTTAGTGAGCACGTGTTCGCTATGTCCGGACACGCGAGGAAGCTCAGTGACTTGGGGATTGTGATCCCTAACCAGCTGGGAATTCATCGTGTTCTCCAATCACTGCCACCAACTTACAAGAACTTCGTGATGAACTACAATATGCAGAACATGAACAAGGAGTTACCTGAACTCTTCTCCATGCTGAAATCTGCTGAGGTTGAGATACAGAAAGAGCACCAAGTGTTGATGGTCAATAAGACCACCAATTTCAAGAAGCAAGGCAAACCTAAGAAGGGCAACCTCAAGAAGGGTGGCAAGAAAGCTGCCGCGCCTCCTGAGAAGCCTAAGGGTGGCCCTAAACCTGATACCGATCGCTATTATCGCAATGGGAAGGGGCACCGGAAGCGTAATTGCCCCAAATACTTGGCTGATCCGAAGAGCAGCCTTGTCAAGAAGAAGAAAGGTATATCTCGATATACATGTTATAGATGTTTATCTCAACCGGTTCTCGTACTAGTGTCCGGGTATTTGATACTTCTTCGGTTGCTCACATTTGTAACTCGAAACGAGAACTACGGAATAAACGAAGCCTAGCGAGGGATGAAGTGACGATGCGCGTTGGAAATGGATCCAAGGTCGATGTGATCGCTGTCGGCACGCTCCCTCTACATCTACCATCGGGATTAGTTTTAGACCTCAATAATTGTTATTTGGTGCCTGCGTTGAGCATGCCATTATATCTGGATCGTGTTTAATGCAAGACGGTTATTCATTCAAGTCTGAGAATAATGGTTGTTCTATTTTTATGAATAATACTTTTATGGTCATGCGCCTAAGAAGAATGGTTTATTTCTATTAAGTCTCGATAGTAGCGATACACATGTTCATAACATTGATGCTAAGCGAATTAAATTGAATGATAATTCTACTTATATGTGGCACTGTCGTCTTGGTCATATTGGAGTGAAACGCATGAAGAAACTCCATTCCGTTGGACTACTTGAGTCACTTGATAGATGCGAAGCATGTCTAATGGGAAAAATGACTAAGACTCCATTCTCAGGTATTATGGAGCGAGCTACAGACTTATTGGAAATTATACATACCGATGTGTGCGGACCAATGAGTGTAGCCTCGCGTGGTGGTTATCGTTATGTTCTAACCTTCACAGATGATCTGAGTAGATATGGGTATATCTATTTCATGAAACATAAATCCGAGACTTTCCAGAAGTTTAAGGAATTCCAAAGTGAAGTAGAAAATCAACGTAACAAGAAGATCAAGTTTCTACGTTCAGATCGCGGAGGCGAATATCTGAGTTATGAGTTTGGCATGCATTTGAAGAAATGCGGAATACTTTCACAGTTGACACCGCCGGGAACACCACATCGCAATGGTGTGTCCGAACGTCGTAATCGAACTCTCTTAGATATGGTTCGTTCTATGATGTCTCTTACTGATTTGCCGTTATCGTTTTGGGGTTATGCGTTAGAGACAGCAGCATTCACTTTAAATAGGGCACCATCAAAATCCGTTGCAACGACACCATATGAATTATGGTTTAATAAGAGACCTAAGCTGTCGTTCCTTAAAGTTTGGGGTTGCGAAGCCTATGTAAAAAAGTTACAACTGGACAAGCTAGAACCCAAAGCGGAGAAATGCGTCTTCATAGGATACCCTAAGGAAACTATAGGGTATACTTTCTATCACAGATCCGAAGGCAAAATCTTTGTTGCTAAGAACGGAACCTTTCTTGAGAAAGAGTTTCTCACTAAAGAAGTGACTGGAAGAAAAGTAGAACTCGGCGAGGTTACTGAACCTTCTCTCGTTGATCAGAGTAGCGCAGTACCGGAAGATGTTCCAGTGCCGCCTGCGCCGATAACAGAGGAAGCTAATGATAATGATCATGAAACTTCGAGCGAGGTAGCTACTGAACCTCGCAGATCGACTAGGGAACGTACCACCCCTGATTGGTATGATCCTTGTCTAAATCTCATGATTGTGGACAACAATGATGAGGACCCTGCGACGTATGAAGAAGCGATGATGAGCCCAGATTCCAACAAATGGCAAGAAGCCATGAAATCCAAAATGGGATCCATGTATGATAACAAAGTATGGACTTTGGTTGATCTACCTGATAGCCGCAAGGCTGTTGAGAATAAATGGATCTTCAAGAGAAAAACAGATGCTGACGGTAATGTTACTGTCTATAAAGCTCGACTTGTCGCAAAGGGTTTCCGACAAATTCAAGGTGTTGACTACGATGAGACTTTCTCACCTGTAGCGAAACAAAAGTCTGTGAGGATTTTGTTAGCAATAGCTGCATTTTTCGATTATGAGATTTGGTAGATGGATGTCAAAACGGCGTTCCTTAATGGTGATATTGAGGAAGAGTTGTATATGGTACAACCCAAAGGTTTTGTCGATCCTAAAAATGCTGACAAGGTATGCAAACTTCAGCGTTCCATTTATGGACTGAAGCAAGCATCCAGGAGTTGGAACCGACGCTTTGATAAGGTGATCAAAGACTTCGGGTTTATACAGTGTCATGGAGAGGCCTGTATTTACAAGAAAGTGAGTGGGAGCTCTGTAGCTTTCCTGATATTATATGTAGATGACATATTATTAATCGGGAATGATATAGAACTATTAAGCAGTGTAAAAGGTTATTTGAATAAGTGTTTTTCAATGAAGGACCTTGGTGAAGCATCATACATTTTAGGCATCAAGATTTATAGAGATAGATCAAGACGCCTAATAGGGCTTTCACATAGTACATACCTGGACAAGATTCTAAAGAAGTTTAGAATGGATGAAAGTAAGAAAGGATTCTTACCGATGTTGTCAGGTAAGGTCTTGAGTAAGACTCAAGGTCCGGCTACGGCAGAAGAAAGAGAGAGGATGAATAGATCCCCTATGCCTCGGCAGTAGGCTCTATCATGTATGCCATGTTGTGTACTAGACCAGATATAGCACATGCTGTTAGTTTGACTAGCAGATATCAAAGTGATCCAGGAATGGAACACTGGACAGCGGTCAAGAATATCCTGACGTACTTGAAAAGAACTAAGGATATGTTTCTTTGTTATGGCGGTGACCAAGAGCTCGTTGTAACTAGTTACACCGATGCAAGTTGGAACACTGATCCCGATGACTCTAAGTCTCAGTTTGGGTACGTGTTTATATTGAATGGTGCTGCACTAAGCTGGTGCAGCTCCAAGCAGTGCACGGTGGCGAAGTCTTCAACTGAATCAGAATACATAGCGGCTTCGAAGGCTTCATCGGAAGCGGTATGGATGAAGAGGTTCATTGTTGAGCTTGGTGTGGTTCCTAGTGCATTGGACCCATTAGTCATTTATTGTGACAACATGGGTGCCATCGCCAATGCACAAGAACCAAGGTCACACAAGAAGCTGAAGCATATCAAGATGCGCTTTCATTCGATTCGTGAGTACATCGAAGATGGAGAAGTAAAGATTTGCAAAGTACACACTGATCTGAATGTAGCAGATCCGTTGACTAAAGCTCTCCCTAGGGCAAAGCATGACCAACACCAGAATGCAATGGGTGTTAGGTACCTTACAATGTAATCTAGATTATTGACTCTAGTGCAAGTGGGAGACTGTTGGAGATATGCCTAAGAGGCAATAATAAATTGGTTATTATATATCTTTGTGTTTATGATAAATGTTTATATACCATGCTATAATTGTATTAACTGAAACATTGATACATGTGTGTTATGTAAACAACAAGAAGTCCCTAGTAAGCCTCTTGTATAACTAGCTTGTTGATTAAAAGATGATCATAGTTTCGTGATCATGAACATTGGATGTTATTAATAACAAGGTTATGTCATTATGTGAATGATGTAATGGACACACCCAATTAAGCGTAGCATAAGATCACGTCATTAAGTTCATTTGCTATAAGCTTTCGATTCATAGTTACCTAGTCCTTTCGACCATGAGATCATATAAATCACTTGTGCCAGAAGCATACTTTGATTACATCAAACGCCACTGCGTAAATGGGTGGTTATAAAGGTGGGATTAGGTATCCGGAAAGTATGAGTTGAGGCATATGGATCAACAGTGGGATTTGTCCATCCCGATGACGAATAGATATACTCTGGGCCCTCTCGGTGGAATGTCGTCTAATTAGCTTGCAAGCATATGAATGGTTCATAAGAGACCACATACCACGGTACGAGTAAAGAGTACTTGTCAGAGACGAGTTTGAACAAGGTATCGTGATACCGATGATCAAACCTCGGACAAGTAAAATATCGCGTGACAAAGGGAATCGGTATCGTATGTAAATGGTTCAATCGATCACTAAGTCATCGTTGAATATGTGGGAGCCATTATGGATCTCCAGATCCTGCTATTGGTTATTGGTCGGAGAGAAGTCTCGACCATGTCTGCATAGTTCGCGAACCGTAGGGTGAGACACTTAAGGTTTGATGTCGTTTGAGTAGATATGGAATATGGAATGGAGTTTGAAGTTTTGTTCGGAGTCTCGGATGGGATCCAGGACATCACGAGGAGTTCCGAAATGGTCCGGAGAATAATATTCATATATAGGAAGTCATTTTATAAGTTTGAAAATGATCCGGTGCATTTATGGAAGGTTGTAGAAGGTTCTAGAAAAGTCCGGAAGAAAGACACTATTGAAGGTGGAGTCCCGGAAGGACTCCACTAGCTTGGCCGGCCAACCCTAAGGGGAGGAGTCCTAGGTGGGCTCCACCTAAGGTGGCCGTCCACCCCACCTCAAGGAAAGGTGGGAGTCCCACCTTGGGTAGGACTCCCATCTTGAGTAGGTTTCCCACCAAAGGTAGGTTTTGGTGTTGGGGTCTTATTCGAAGACTTGGACTACAACTCTTGGGGCTTCCACCTATATAATGAGGGCCAAGGGGGAGGGGCCGGCCACACCCAAGCCATCTAGGCCGCAGCCCCCAAGTGGCCGGCGCCCTAGACCCCCCTCTCCCCAAACCCTAGCGCCCCTCCTCCACATACTACTCCCGCAGCGCATAGGCGAAGCCCTGCCGGAGTTCTCCACCACCACCGCCACCACGCCGTCGTGCTGCCAGGATTCCGAGGAGGATCTACTACTTCCGCTGCCCGCTGGAATGGGGAGGAGGACGTCGTCTTCATCAACACCATACGTGTGACCGAGTACGGAGGTGCTGCCCGATTGTGGCACCGTCAAGATCTTCTACGCGCTTTTGCAAGCGGCAAGTGATCGACTACATCCACCCCGAGATCTAATCTCGTTAAGCTTTGCGAATCTTCGAGGGTTAGTCTCTTCATCTCCTCGTTGCTACCGTCTACCAGATTAGATCTTGGCTTGTGTTTCGTTCTTGCGGTAGGAAATTTTTTGTTTTCTATGCTACGAATCCCATCAGCAAAGGTTTGAGCTCTCCGAAGGATACAATCGAGTTACTCACTCGAGAGCCCTCTTGATAGTATGACAACAAAATTATAAACCGGTCTCCAACTACACGATTATACCGGTGAGAAAGAAACCCTATCAAGAGCAAACCTTAACCTTGCGCATTCCACTTGAGCTTGATGATGACGTTCTTGACCGCAACAAGATGGAATGCCTTCCTTGATTGTGCTTGCTCGATGAAGTCATGCGAATTGCTCCCCCATACTCCAGTATGGGAGAGCTTCTTCTTCGGCGCATCTTCACATATCCATGATCACCATATGGATGGCAAGATTCAAGCAAATGATCTCTTCGAGATGGCTCGTCTTGAACTTGCACTTCATTTCTTCATTCTTCATCATTGATGTCTTGAAGTTAAACTTGAGGGCTCACTTCATCTTCATCTTCAAGACATACTTGACACTTGATCTTCTTCATTTGCTTATTATTGCAATCTTGAAGCCAACATATAGTTCAAGCATTGCCTATGTACAACTTCTACAAATATAACTCAATGCAAACATTAGTCCATAGGGATTGTCATTAATTGCCAAAACCACAGATGGGGGATCCATGCACTTTCAATATCCCCCATTTTGGTAATTGATGATAATCTCTTTGAGAGGGTTTATATAAAAAATTTAAGTAACAAACAAGTTGAATATGTAGAGCAAACTCCCCCATAATATATGCATGTGTGAATAAACTTGACTTTCATTGCATACATTGGCATTCAAAGTCTAGTGGAGTTTCCTCTAAATATTGAACTATGCAAAACAACAAGATGCAATGCAAGAAAGGCATATGCTTAAGCACAAAGCAAAGACAAAGCCAAATTCCCTTAAACCCTCCAAACTTATCCCCCATTGGCACCAATTGCCGAAATGGGTGAAAATTTTAGAAGGCCAATATAGTGAGAGTTCCTCCATATCGTGTGCATTTCTCATAATTTGAGTGGAATCAAATGCACGTATCCAATGATGAATATTCGTAAGAAATCACACTATAGAGAGGATCAAAGATTGCAAAAAGATAACAAAGTCAAGAAGTTTCAACAAATGAAGTAAGCAACCAAATGAACCACAAAGAAGATACCAAAAGAAAGATAGATATTATGATAAGATTAAGAAGATTGCTCTAAATAATATGAGGAAGCACCCCAAGGTTTGTGCACAAAACTAGACAATTTGCATTGGAGTATAAAGTGCATAAACATGGAATCATCACTCCCATAATATCATTCAAAACAAAAGATACCAAGTGAAATAAACCCTAAGGACCACCACAAAATAGTGGTTTAAATAAGGAAGCTGTCGGGGGTGCTCCCCGGCAATGCCCTCTGTTAGGGGCTTAGGGTTGATGGAATCCTGCGAGCTCACACGAGACATCGGTACACAGACAAGCGGGGAGAGCGATTTACCCAGGTTCGGGGCCCTCGATGAGGTAAAACCCTTACGTCCTGCCTGTCTGTTCTTTGATTATGATGAAAACAGGTTACAATGGGGTGCCGAATCGTTCGGCTATGATCTCGTCGAGATGCTAGTTGCTAGGGTGACCTAGTTCTAAGCTTCTGTTGGCTAGTATTGCTAAGATTGATTGTGTTTTTCGATAGCCCCTCTCCTGGCCTTTATATAGGTGGCCAGGTCCCGAGAGGTCTAATCGAGTACGAGTAGGCTTACAATAGATTTATCTCTAATATTTCCTTGTTCGGCTTCTTCCGTGTCTTGTACTTCAAGTAATCTTCCGCCGCACCGTCCTAGTGGTCCACCTTCCCTTCGGGTACCTTCATGGGCCTCCATCTGGACCGTATAGGGTAGAGCAATATTGGTTAACCGAAGGGTAATGCCCACGTCAGTAGCCCCCGAGTGTCTAGCCGAACATAGTTCGGGTAGAGACTGAAGCATATCTTCTTCCGAAGTCCTTCTCCTTGATCATTCTTGCTTTCCTTCTGTCTTCTATCGGGTGCGCGTAAGCGCTCCCGATGGGAGTAGCCCCCGATTCTAGGTACGGATGCTTGCAATCCGTGCGTAGACTCAAGTTGTACCACTCGAACATCTTCTTCTGCCGAAGTTTTTCCTGCAAGTCTTTGTAGACCATCCGATATATTTTCTTTATGCAAGGGATAACGAATAACGTGCCCAACTTTTGTTGGTTAACTGCCGATGGCAAAACAACGTTACCCTACACAGAATCAAGTCCCCGGGCATGATCCTGGAGTGCGAAAAAGTTCTATCGGGTGCGCGTCCAGCGCTCCCGATGGGAGTAGCCCCGAGTCTGGGCACGGGCGTTTTACGCCCGAGTGCAGACTCGAGTCAAATATTTCCTTCGAGTCCTCATTCTGTCGGGTGCGCGTCAGCGCTCCCGATGGGAGTAGCCCCCGAGCCTAGGTGCGGATGCTCTCAATCCGCGCATAGGCTCAAGTCGATCACCCGATCCTTTCTTATCTCTTCGTATGCAATCATTCTCCATGACGTCATTGATGACGTTTTTCTGTCCCCTTGATTCTGACTGATAAGACACGACCTGCCAGCCCTGTTTTCAAGCGATTCCTGCTCCTCTTTACGTGGTTAACGAGGCACCTCCTCGATTTCCACAATCATTAACTGGAGAAAAGGTCCATTAACAATACGAAACCTTCCTTAAGTCCCCCAAGAGATAAAAAATCCCTTTCATTCTCCTTCATTCATCTTCTTTGCCGTTCTTGTTCCTCTCCTGTTCACAACTGCTCGCGCCGCCACCACTGTCTTCCGATTTCTCCCAGATCTCACAATGGTGAAGAAGAAGAACCCTAGCGCCGCCGCCAAAACTTCCTCGATTCTTTCGAAGGAGGGCGCCCCAGCGCTCCTCCCCCAGCTCCGGCGCCGCCGGCGCCACCGAGCTCAGCAGCCAAGTCCGGTGATTGGATAGCCTCGACCGTCACCAAGCGTGACGAGAAGAGATCCCGAAGCCTGGGATTGATCTCCTCCTATGAGGGGAATGTAATCTTTCCAGGTGCGATTTCTCGACCTAACCCTCCTGCCGGTTTTACCGTGATGTTCTTGTCGTTCTTGTACCGAGGCCTTTCACTTCCTGTTCACGAATTCCTCCTCCATCTCCTGCGAACTTACGAAATCCAACTGTGGCAACTCACTCCCAACTCGATCCTTCACGTTGCTGTGTTCATTACCCTCTGCGAAGCATATCTGGGCGTTGAGCCCCATTTTGGTTTGTGGAAAAAGATCTTCTATGTGAAGAGATATAGCAGTAGCAATGGATCTTTTGTCACCGGAGGAGTAGGATTTGTAGCTCGTTCGGATGTCAACTACTTCAATTTCCCGATGAGAGAGTCCGTGCAAGGGTGGAGATTGAAGTGGTTCTATATCAAGGATTCCTCGTCACCCGAATCTCAGCTCCCTCGCTTCGTCGACGTCCTTGAGGCCAAGCCTAAGAATTCCTGGAAGAATGCTCTCTCTCCCGACGAAAAAGTAGCAGCCGATGAGTTATTTGCCAGATTCCTTCGGATCAAGGAGGCTGACGGGCAAACCATGGTCGGCACAGAAGTAGCGGCAGTGTTTCTGAAACGTCGAGTCCAACCAGTCATGGCTAGGGTTCGCCCAATGTGGTTGTACTCAGGTCCAAAAGATGAGACTAGAATTAACGCTGCCAAATTGTCGGAAAAAGAACTGCTCGATGAAGTCCGTCGCCTCACTTTCTTCAGTCAAGAGGATTTGATCCCACTGACATCTCCGTATATTCCTTTTGATGCCGATCATCCACCACCAGAGGTAATTTCCCCCCTCAAATTCTTGTTATGCTGCTATCGACATATATCACTGTTATTCTCATTTATTTTTCCTTCGACAGACCTTCGCAGCCTCCGAGGATTTACAAAACTTGCCAAATGAAACTTCCAAAGGAAGAGGCTCTTCAGAACCCGTTGACTCCCGTACTGTTGAGCATACAAGCCCATCAAGCGAACATGACGACCCGATAGATTCTGAAACTGCCCATGCCAATCTCCCCCCATCAGCTGGCGATACTTGCGACACAGAGGGATCAGTGCGCGATGATGACACTGATCACGGTGCCTTTGTTAATGCAGCTGCAGAGGAGACCAGGGCTTCACCTATGAAGAGATCAATCGGCGGTTTTGCCGACGAAGATGATCTCCTTGATTTGTAAGTGCTTTTCTTCTTCTTACTATTTTCAACTTTCTCGATTTTTTCACATTCTTCTCATAACTTGGTTGATCGAATCTTTCTTGTAGTGACGATGCTTTTATTGAGCCTCCGCCTAAGAGGGTCAGATCTGATGCTGTCTCGCCAGCCGCCGCAGCTTCCGAAGCTTCGGCTCCCAAGGTGGCTCCTGTGGCGCAAGCATCGACTGCCTCCTCTCTTTCCAAAGGGAAAGATACTCCTGCCGCTGCCGCAGCTCCTCCTTCTGTAAGTCCTCGTTGAATCTAGCAAGAATCTTTTGGAATGTGTCTTTGCTTAACGATCCTTGTCAAACATTCCCTTTTTTCAAGGATCTGCGAGGTGTGATATCCTCTTTAGAGGCCTTCGCCTCTCAATTCACCTCTCTGGAGGCGAACAAAATTCGGCTGCAGGAGGAGGCTAAGTCTTCCTCTTCAAAGTTGGAAGGCGCTATCAAAAAGGCCGCCGTAGCTCGCCAGGAGGTCGACTCCCTGAAAGAAGAGCTGAACAAGCTGAAGGAGCGGCTGAAGGAGGAAGAAACTCGGGCGGCAGAAAAGGATGAACTCCTCCGCCAGTCTGCCTTGGCCCTGCTTGGTAAGTTCCTATATCCCTCGTAGATTATTACTTTTTTATGGATCTGCTTCTTCGTCAACGATTTCCTTTGACTACTTGCAGAAGCCGCCGACATCCCTGCTACTGCCTTGGATAAAATTCCGAGCAACTCGCCGGCAAACGGTGTGTCGACGGTTCTCACCGCTCACCAACTCACCCGGGGGCTCCTTGACAAGGGAAAGGGTGCTCTGACGCGGATGCATTCGATGATATTCCCCAAGGCCACGCAGGAGAAGACTCTGGAGCAGCTGATTGACGCTTTCACAGTCGACACCAAGGAGGTCATCGAGGTATTCAAGCGTACCTCGCGTACCTATGGCACCCTTCTTGCCTTCCAACTTATGATGGGTTATGGCTTTAAGGCTGATATCGAAGAAATGACTAAGGAGCTGCCGAAAGGAAAAGATGGGCGATCTATTGATTTAAGCGCCTTTACAGCGTCCACCCGTACTTGTGCTCGCCAGCTCCTCGATTTAGTTTCAGGAAAAACATCGGTTGGCCCTAGCCTGTCAACCCAGACTCAGGCTCCTTGACTGTTGTAACAATTTTACCCTTGGACTAGTATGAAACATTATTCTGCCGCGAGAACTTTAAGTTTGTAATGAACACTATGCCGGCAATGTTGCCAGCATGTTTTTATCATAATATCTTCACTTGTGCTTCTCCTGATAGGGATTACTTATGCTGCTCCCGATGGGAGTTTTTGTTGGAAGCTTAATTTGACCATATCATCCTCTTGACGCTGTTGCCTGCAGGTTTTCCCAGTGCCCTCGTTTGTTGATGACTCCTCTGGTGTTCTTCCCGAAAGTGATCAGATCCAACGGATGAAGGATCGGATCACCCAGATGGAGAAGGACCTGCGCAGTACTTATGCCTTGGCAGCGATTATCAACAAGAAGAGCGAGATTGCAGCCGACGTAGAGCGGTACGCTCTTACTGAGCTGCATAAAGCTACCGAGAGCTTGAACTGTGAGTCCTTTGATCTCTTCACCCTTTGGTCGATAGCGTTTTATCTGATCCTCTTTTTTACTTCCTTGTCAGTCATAGCTCTGAACCGTGCGGAGGAGAACAAACGGGTTCACGAACGTGTGAATGCCTTGGTCGAGCTATCCTCAGCCGAGGAAATTTTCTGGCGGGAGCACTCGAAGGCTTCGACTGTGGCGCAATTTCAGGATCGAGTTCAGCAGGTCCACCACTTCTTCGACAAGTGCTATAAGGCCATGAGGGTGGTTTGGAAGACGATGTTCCCTTTGAACGCAGTTCCCCCCACGCTCCTTGCATTGATGTCGGAGTTTGGTAACGCCAAGAAGATCCGGGACTTGGTGCGCACGCAAGTTTTTGCAGGAGCCAGGTTTACACTTGCTCTTGTGCTTGCCCGTTATCCTTCGGCAGGTTTACTGTCGATTGCCAATGTTACTGGAGACTTGGAGGCGCTGTATCCGAAGGTGTTGTTGCCTGCCAACATAATTGTCGACAGACTCGAGAAGGATTCAAAGGTACCTGAAGAAAAAGGAACTCCGCAAGGATGATTTCAGGGTTTTAATGACTGTTTGTAAATAGATAGTTTGACTACTTTATCCAAGTGTTTGGATTATGTACTGACGCCTTTTCATTCGGTAGATACATGCATATGTACTTTTACCATGTTATTGCTGTTGACAAGTTTCAATTTTGAGCGAATCTTAGTTGCTCGTTTTTAAATGTATGCATATTGGTTGGTTAGCAAATCATGTGAGTGATCAGCTCGTGTTGCAGGTCTTGCTAAACCTGTTGTATGCGCAACTTTGCTTTCAACCGTTTTAGATTTCGACAGGCACTCCCGAATACTTCGGGTGTAGTGAGTCTGCCGATGAGCCCGTTGTTCCTTGATATTTCCATAAGTAAAATATCGAACGTGGGTTGTTGTTTATGTGTATTTCCAGACTCTTGCTATTTACGGCACTCGTAGAGGCATCTATAGCAGAGGGAAAGGTGAACGTCGTTCTAGCACCCGTAGAGGCTTTCTGGAGCACGATCTTCCGCCCTGTACTATGTTTGTATAGTGATGGGGCTTAGAAGTTTGTAGTTACTGCAATGCTTAACAAAGAATCGAGGCTTAAATTCTTATTGATAAGGTAAGCACAATGCTAGAGGGCGAAAAGGGAAAAGCCCTGTTTATAATAAAGGAAAAACAAAATAAAGGCTGGTAAACTGCTTAGGCAAGGAAGGGATTCTTCTCTTCTTATGGCTTCTTCACCGCGTTAGTAGTTACCGCAGCGTTGCTGGTTTCATCAGGGATTTGAGCGGTGGTTGCCATCGTCTTGTTATCTCCTAAGCCTTCTGTGCCGCCAACTGCCGAACCCTTTGCTGCCGAGGCTTCTGCTGCCGAAGCTTCTGCTGCCGAAGCTTTAAGTGCGAGAGCGGCTGGCTTTTTCTTGGTTTCCCTACCATCTTTCTCTTCCTTGATTTCTCGTAAGGATAGCTTGGGCGGAGGGCCGACGATTTCTCGCTGTGGCCCGAACTTTGCAGCAATCCTCTGAAAGTCGCGATCACAATTGTCCGAGCGTGAAAAACTTCCATAGACTGTGATGTTTGTCCCATTGTTCCCAGGCATTTTCAGCTTGAGGTATGCATAATGTGGCACAGCCATGAACTTGGCATACGCTGGTCTCCCGAGTATAGCGTGATACTGTGACTCCCAGTTCAGCACTTCAGACTCGATTTTCTTCTTCCTGAAGTTGTCGGTTCTACCGAAGATAACATTCAGGTAGACTTTGCCAAGAGAGTGACCCGGTGCGGTTGGAAGGATCCCGTGGAAGCAGGTGTCTGTTTCTTCCAGCATGCTCATGGTGATCCCCATACTCCTGATTGTGTCGACGAATATCAGGTTTAGCCCGCTTCCGCCATCCATAAACACTTTGCTCATCTTGAACCCCCGATTTGTGCTTCGACTACCAGGGCGGCATGTCCTGGTTTTGGTATGGTCATCGGGTGATCTGCTCGACTGAATGTAATGCTCTGAGAAGACCACTCGACGTACTCGGGGATATTTGCCATGATGCTTTCTGCCAAATTGATCTCTCGGGTGAGCTTCTTCATCTCCCTTTTCGGAACACCTGTCCTGTGGATCTTGCTCATCTGCCCACGAGGTGGTGGGAACGCCTCGTTGGGTTGATGGGGTTGGGCCTGCTGGACTTGATGCTGCGGTGGAGGTGGGGGTGGTGGTGGTAGCTGTTGCTGGCCTGACTGCTGGATGAGTTTGTGCATGTCGAGGAACTGCCGACAGTCCCTGAGCAGGTGACTTGACTTCGTTTTGCCGTCCTTGGAATCGACATACGAATGTAGGTAACAGGGGCGTTGACCTGCTCGGCGTAGGGTAGTTCGGGAGTCCTCTGCTGTCGTGGTTTATAGTTACCACGGTTCCCAGAGCTGTTCCGGTTACCATCGTGCCTGTCGTCTCGATCGTCTTGCCGATCGGCATACCCTGCGGCTACCAGGTTATTATCATCGTAATTGCGGTTTTTCCTTCTCTTGTGACGATCCCTTCGGCCACCCGAGTCGTGCTTCGGCTGGTCGTCGTCTTCATCGTCACTACGCTGCCGTGGCCTTCGTACGTTGTCCTCACCATCAGCCCAGCTGTTGGCGATTTCCATTAACTTTGTTATGGTTTTCGGCTTTTTGCGCCCGAGTTCTTCTATGTAACTTTCCCGCTGGACGCCGTCACTGAAAGTGTCGATTGCTCTGTCGACAGATACGTCTTCGGCAGCATTTAGGAGCTTTGTGAATCTCCCGATGTATGAACGCATCGACTCCTTCTGCTTCTGCCGGCAATTCCGTAGCTCTTCAATCCCGACGGGCCTCTTGTATGTTGCTTGGAAGTTGGCAACGAAGGCGTCTACTAAGTCGTCCCATGATTTGACAGAACCTTTAGGCAGCCCCCGTAGCCAGGCCCGTGCTGAATCCTTTAAGTAAAGTTGTAAGCATTGCATTGCCGCTATCTGGTTTCCTTTGAGCAGAATCACCGTCTGCAGATAGTCATCTATCCAGGATCTTGGTTCTTGCTGCCCATCGTACTTGGCAGCGTCGGTAGGGGTAGGCTTAAACTTTTTGGGCGGCATTGCTTCGCGTATCTTGTAACTTAAACAGTCAGCTCCCCTGAGTTCACCGTCGTACTCCTGGTCCTCATCCGAAGAATCGCTGTCGCCGTCCTTCCTGGCGGCGCGTCGTTGCCTTGCTTTGTCGATCCTGCTCTGGGTGATTTCATCCCGAGCATCTCTCGCATGATGCTTTGACCCACTGCCTTGGAGCATAGTCCTTTCCTTTTGCGGGACTAGGTTGTTCCCCAATATCGCGAGACTTTCAAGGGCACCTCGGTGAGCTTGAGCCATAGATCCTTCGGGGCGCTGGTTGATGAGGTAAGCGACGAGGTTGGCCGTTGCTCCTGCGACGGTTTTCGGTCGTGGCATGCCCGCGGTATCCATGGTCATGAAGGATTTAGTCAGATTCGACGTTATCTCTCTGGCGTCATCTTCCGAAAGCCTGGACATCCTTGACCGATGCTTGCCTGCTCCCTGAGTGTTTCGGGAGGCGCTTCCCTGCGAACCCCTTCGCCTTTCACTGGATCGATCTGCCGCGGATAGGCGTCTCTCGAGGGTGGCTTGCTCTTTCGACAAGTGCTCCCGGTTTTTCTCTAGTATGGAGAGGTAAGCATTAAGGGTTCCAATCGAAGTCCCTGCGGGGAGCGGCGTGTTGTTGAGTACTGCTGCTCTCGCTGCTGCCCACTCCTCATCCGCGATGGTATAATCGCTATCGCGGTTGCTGGCGCTGTTCTCGAAACTCGCCCTTCTGCTGGAGCGGGGGGTATGGTCCTCGTCTCCTCTGCGCCCTGTGTTCCCCGTGTTGTTGGCGACATAGACCTGATGGTGTGCCGCCCTTCGGGTGGTTCGCTGGATGGCGCTGTCGATACTGTCCTCTCCCGACGAATACTGGGCGTTGCAGATGAACGGCGTGTCGCTTGATCCCAGCCCGTGCCTGGTGTCGCAATTCAGGCAATAATACGAAGTTAGTTTCGAAGATGAGGAATCGTCCGACCCTACTGACATGGAGGACACCGAGCGAGGAGTCGAGGGCGCGGGGGAGCATGTCGATCCCGTCAGACCAGCCGACAGATCGAGTGATGATGATGCGCTTGAACTCGTCGATCCGGAGGCGGGGATTCCAGCAGTCGAAGGATTCCTTCTGCGTTGACGTTGTAATGGACGCTGCCGAAGGTCATCTCCATGTTCCCTTGTAGGTCCGAAAAGTTCGAACGAGAGGAATCACTGTGTGGGGTAAACTCGTAGGAGCCAAATCGAATCGGGCTTCCCAGGATTGGCGATGATGGTGCCGACGAGGTTGCTGATGAAGTTGCTGGCGAAATTGCCGGCGAATTTGCCGGTGAAGCTGCCGATGTCGTGATCGGATCTGCCGATGCCCTGCCTTGTGCTAACAGGGTTCCCACAGACGACGCCAATTGTCGGGGGTGCTCCCCGGCAATGCCCTCTGTTAGGGGCTTAGGGTTGATGGAATCCTGCGAGCTGACACGAGACATCGGTACACAGACAAGCGGGGAGAGCGATTTACCCAGGTTCGGGGCCCTCGATGAGGTAAAACCCTTACGTCCTGCTCGTCTCGTTCTTTGATTATGATGAAAACAGGTTACAATGGGGTGCCGAATCGTTCGGCTATGATCTCGTCGAGATGCTAGTTGCTAGGGTGACCTAGTTCTAAGCTTCTGTTGGCTAGTATTGCTAAGATTGATTGTGTTTTTCGATAGCCCCTCTCCTGGCCTTTATATAGGTGGCCAGGTCCCGAGAGGTCTAATCGATTACGAGTAGGCTTACAATAGATTTATCTCTAATATTTCCTTGTTCGGCTTCTTCCGTGTCTTGTACTTCAAGTAATCTTCCGCCGCACCGTCCTAGTGGTCCACCTTCCCTTCGGGTACCTTCATGGGCCTCCATCTGGACCGTATAGGGTAGAGCAATATTGGTTAACCGAAGGGTAATGCCCATGTCAGAAGCTCCCCAAGATACATGCATAAATTAAAATATTGCATTTGAATACAGTATGCATAACATGGAATCCTCACTCCGTCATTACTATTTAAAACACAAACGTTTGCAATAAAGATCATAGATAGAAAATTAAGCTTAACACTTGCAAGAAACAAATGGTTGAGCAACAAGTAAGAGGCACCATAATAAAAGGATCAACCAAGAGGTTATGTGAAAGGCATGATAAAGCATATTATAAGACTATTACAAGGATGAGAAAAAACATCATCATAGTCTTTAATGAATTATATTGCTTAGTATGACCAATCAACACGCAACAAATAAATAATATATCAAATGGAGATGTATCATCTCTTATGTGTATAAGTTTCTCTAAGTGAGCAATATCACACAGATATTTATCCACAAAGAAACATGCACACACAAAATAGATACACAATAAATATAGAATGATATCCAAGACGACGTCATGCAATATACCAATAAGAATTTTTTGCTTAATAGCATGGCCAAAGGCTCAATTTATCTTATGGTACATTCATGAACTTCAATCATAAACACATAAAGTACATCACAAATATCAACAAGGGATATAAGATAGTTGGGATGCTTTGAGAAAGGCAACAAGTATCACAAACGAGGATACCAAAAGAAATAACTCAATTTGCACTTTCATCGATATTGCACATGTGAGAGGCTTGATGAATTGATATGCAATAAAATTGCTAGATAGGCATAGATGGGATGGATGAATCATGAGCATGATTTTATATACTTCCCAACATATGTGCTCATCTCAGTTTACTCACATTTGCAATAAAGAGGTTTCATTAAAATCTTTGCAAGAATAATAATATTTGCAAATCAAGAGATTCAAGCCAAGATGCAACCACATGGTTGGATGCTATAAAAATATGCATCAGGAGATAATTGTTACCGAGATAGCATTGGTGTGGATGTATTAGATAGGAGTTCGTTGATCATCCTAGCTTGCCTCAAATTACCATTGTGTCGCCACTTATTCCTAAGTGTGAGACAAGCATCTAATGTATCTCCTTGTACCTAAAACAAAATTAAGCACAAAATGGTTCCCAAACTAATTGGGTCCAAAGTAGTTAGGTACACTACAACATATAGGACAAACTCCACAAAACTATGTGCATATAGATATGAAATCGAATTTCATGCACATCTTAATCAAATTAGGATTTGATGGAGCTTACCCTATATATTGGATCAAATAAAGTAACACATGCCATAAGATATACATATATTAAATATGCATGCACAAGAATTTGAAGAACCAAAGGAAGTTACAATTTGGACAAACGCCAAATAAATCAAGAAACAATGGTTGTCCAAATTATATCAAAGAATCAAATCAACACAAGATTGACTCCAAAGAATTATCTCATTATAAGAAGATAATTAAACCAAAAAACAAAGGAATGAGATAACCAACTCCCAAGAGAGCAAGGTTCTCACAAATAAACCAAACCCTCAACACTTTTTATGATGACACAAAGTACCAACAAGAAAAGGTTTGTCTCCCAAAACCAAATTCTTGATAATTATCAAGAGATGTTAAGCATTCTAACAAATATAGGAGAGCTCCCCCAAGATTAGTGCATTAACAAATTAGATCCATGAGATGCAAGGAAGACACATGGGAGTCAAATCACAACAAATTCATGGCATTAAATAAGGAATTTAAACACAAGAGCCAATGTAAATATGACCAATAAATATTTACCTCATAATAGATTGCCAATTGTCCTAGGACAAGAGGTATTAAGAAATATTTCCCGGTGGTAGTTTGTAAGTATACATAAGATCATATTTACAACAAATAAAGCATATGGTAAAAGATAAGATTTAACCATAGAGTTTCTTGATAGCTTCAATTAGTCATACCAACATGCAAAGCAATTAATAGTATTCATACCAACATGCAAAGCAACTAATAGTATTCATAGCAACATGCAAAGCAATTAAGAGTATTCATACCAACATGCAAAGCAATTAATAGTATGATTTGAAGCACATGGTTTTCCAAAAATGTATTGAGGGACATGTTGTGAAAAACCATGCCAAGAAAAACATTCACAAATAAGATCCACAAATATATTAGCAATGAAGCCATTTAAGCAAATTGAAACTTGTTTGAGAAAACATGCCACATAGGAGAGAAATAATTTAAAATATCAATTCTATGTGACACAACCTCAAATGTTCACATTTTATAGGGTTGTAACAAGCACAAAGCTTATTACTCCCCCATAATGTGATAAGGAATTTAATTTCACAAGAGGCAAATAAGATCCAACTAGAGATATTAATGGACATTAGAATTTGAATTTCCCATGAAGATGGCATACCACATAGAGACTAGATAATCTTGCAATATCAATTCTAAGTGATATTCCTCATGTACACACATTGTTAGGATTGTGAAATTCCCAAAGGAATATCACTCCCCCAAAATGGGTTAGTCCATTAATTGGTCATGAGAGCCATTTAAGATACAACAAGATGCAAAGAGGCTCCAACACAAACACAAATACATGGTGTGCAACCCAACATACATAGACTTGATTTCTCAAGAAAAGCAAGTAGGAAGCACAACATATACAAACACATGCTAGGAACAATACTAACACATGCAAAGGGGCGAGTAACTTTCAATATAAATGAGTTGAGCACATGTTACCGCAAGGAGGAACATTGAATATATGATAGAAGCA
This sequence comes from Lolium rigidum, assembly GCF_022539505.1. Lineage (NCBI taxonomy): Eukaryota > Viridiplantae > Streptophyta > Magnoliopsida > Poales > Poaceae > Lolium > Lolium rigidum. The sequence goes on from NC_061509.1 coordinate 58,060,335, forward strand.
AGATAACCAAAAAGACTTGGCTTGAGATAATATAAATGATGAAGATCCCTTAATTCTTCATGATGTAGCCAAGTCTCCAATGCCCTCCAACAAGCACCTATTGATCAAGTTTTGGATTGTTGGTACCCAACTAAGTTGGGTCCTAAGAGGTTAGTCACAATAGGCTTGACAACCCAAACGGTTCTTTTCTTGACACCACTTTGAGCACCAACATATTTGGCAAACACATTGCCACCCTCATCCTTACGAAGAGAATAAACATCATAAATGGTGATAGGGTTGGATGAGGTACCGATAGTGCAAAAGGAGGAGATGTGTCCCTTCTCACGGAATATGTAGCAAGTTCTTTTCTTCTCCTTCTTCTCACTAGATTTCTCCACAATGGGAGCATTGGCTTGTTTCTTCTTGGGAAGTGGCATTTCTTCAACTTGAAGTTGAATATGACTTTGAGCTTGAGGCCGCTTCCCTTTTTTGCTTCTTCTTCAAAGGGCAAGATCTAACATGGTGCCCTTCAATATTGCACTTGTAGCAAACAATCTTGGCCGGGTCTTTGAGTTGTTCTTGGCCCTTCTTATTCTTGTTGTTTTTGGACTTGTTATTGTTGTTGGATTTGAATCCAAGTCCACTCTTGTCATTGGGGGATTGTTGCATACTCAACATCGTGTCAAGTTTGCATTTCCCTTCATGACTCTTTACCAAGTCATTCTTCAAAGAAGTGACTTGGGCCTTGAGCTCTTTGATTTCCTATACATGGTTAGTAACAACACAAGTACTAGAGGAAGTAGAACCTTCATTGTTAGAGCAACAAGGCAAGGAAGATAATTCATCACAAGATTTAGAAATATTATGAGTGTATGAATTACTAGGACTAGCACATGACAATATATCATTTTGAGTACTAGTGCTAGTATCCACATGAGGCTCACAAGGTGTTGCCTTTGATATGATAGCCTCATGAGCTAACTTTAGCCTATCATGGGAGGCTATAAGATCCTCATGGGAGCTAGAAATCTTTCCATGATTTTCTTCCAATTTCCCATAATTGCTAGTTAGCAATTCAAGTTGAGCCCTTAGCTCAACATTCTCTTCAAGATAGATGCTTCACAAGAAGTAGAGTTAGTAACACAAGCATCATCACAAGACATATCAAGAAGAGAGGGTAACATATAATGCTCTTTTAAATATGAATCTTGTAGTTGCTCATGTGACTTGGTGAGGATAGAGTGTTCGCTCTCCAAGGCCTTGTGGGCCTTGTCTAGATCATCTACATCCTTAACAAGTTTATCATGACCAACACCAACTTTGGACTTTTCATTTTTAAGCAATTTTAATTGAGCTTTAGCATGGTCTCTTTCTTTAGTGAGTTTAGCAAATATTTCATTTTGAGACACCTCAAGGGTTTGAAGTTGCTCCTCAAGAGAGGCTACGATCTCTTGTTCTTCTTCAAGATCATTCTTTAGGGATGCTACATCATTGGCATACTCTCGTTCAAGAGCACCCATTTTATCAATGGTGTTATCACGCATCCAAATAAGTTTTTGGCTCTCAATAGCGGTAGTCAAGATTTCAAAGAAGTGAGAGCTAGAAATTTTATCTTTGCAAAGAACCTTGAATACACTCTTACCCTTATCGCGTAGAGACAACCCAATCCTCTTCTTCATATTCATCCTCATCCTTATCACCAAGAGAAATATTAGGTTCCATGGTAGGAGGTACCGTGGAACCCTTGGCCATAAGGCATATATGAGAACCGTGACATAAAGATGAGGAGTTACTTGAGGCTCCTTTCAAGATCTTGTCTTGACCAATAGAATTTTTGGTTTCCCCTACATTGTTAGTCACATAACAACTAGAGGAAATAGAAGCATTTTTTTATCATGGCCACAAGACAAAGCACACATATCATCATGAGATTTATTCAACCAACTTGCACATGATATGCACGGACTATCAACACATGCATGTAGATCATTTCTAGTGCTAGATGTGTTTAAGTCCAAAGATGAACCATTGCAATGAGATATAGATGAAGGATCATCAATAGTAAGCTCAATACCAACATTGCAATTTCCATCACCACTCACCATGTCATTACCTTGTGTCTTGCCGCACATTGGTAAAGTGGATGAAGATGAGAACTCATCGCAGCCACAAGTTGAAGCAATGGAATCATCCTTAATAATATTGGACACATCATATTTATCTTGAATCTTTGTCCATAACTCATGAGCACTGGCGGACCTTCGTTGGGGCAAACCTGGGCATGGCCAGCCCAGATTTTTTGCTTAAAGATTAGTTACTCCTATGCGTCTAAGGCCCAGATCATCAGGAGGCACGGGCCCATTACTTAACATGTCTTGTTCAGTCGACACTCTTCGTTTCCTCTCTGCACGGAAGCCACGCCATGGGGATGGGTCTTCTCGCTATCGCTAGATCTAGCGATGTAGACATAAAAACACTGGGGTCATTGGAATCGGTGGAGCATGAACTAGCGGCACATGGGGTATCATCGCTGCACCGCCACCTGCAGGCATGGGGCCGCCATGAGATTGCGGCAGCTACGGGTTCGGTCGCGCCGCACGGGCATGGTCAGCGGCTGGACGTCAACGAGCCGCCAAGCAACACTGCGACTGAATACATCCTCTCATCTTCTCCAAATTTCCTACCCATATACTTTCTTTTCTTTCTCCAAATTCTTGGTTGGCAATCTCACGATGGATTGTATTACAAATTTATTCTTCAATCTCTGCAAAATTAGATAGCCTGGGTGCATAAAATTTGAGTCATAGCTAATTTCTAGGTATGATTCAGAATAATTTGTTTGCACTTCCTTTTAGCCTGGCCCGCCCATTGATGTTTTTCAAGCTCCGCCACTGCTCATGAGTGCTCCAAAAAGGCAAGTATGGAAAAAGACCTACATTTCTCAAAGCATTCATAAGAACATTAGAAGCTTGAGAATTGAGATATAAATTTTTCTCATCCTCTAAAGATAGATTTTGTGAATCCATAGGAGGAGAAAAACCTATATCTACAATTTTCTCCATATGAGGGTCAATGTCCCGAAAAAAACTAAGCATGCAAATTTTCCAAACATCATAATTTGTGCCATCTAATATAAGAGTGCTATCGTGCACTACTCCTCTAGCCGACATCTTTACTCTCAAGGCGGTGAAGCCTAAAATGGGAGACCAAGCTCATTTTTACACGAATGTCGCCTAGAGGGGGGGGGGTGAATAGGCGGTTTAATTTTTTTACGAGATGGGCTTAACAAATGCGGAATAAAACTAGCGTTTACTTTGTCAAGCCCAAAGCCTATATAATATGGTTCACCTATGTGCACCAACAACTTATGCTAAGCAATATAAGCAACTAGGTGATAGCAAGATATATAACTTCAAGCACGATGGCTATCACAAAGTAAAGTGCATAAGTAAAGAGCTCGGGTATAGGAATAACCGAAGTGACGCGGAGACAACGATGTATCCCGAAGTTCACACTCTTGCGAGTGCTACTTTCTGTTGGAGCGGTGTGGAGGACAAGTCACTCCAAATGCACGAGGCCCAGCATATTCTCCTCGAGAATTCCCACCAAAAGGGATGTCCTCGATCCACTATGGAACCTTAGGAAGGTCACCGAACCTGCACAAAGCTTGGGGCTATCTCCACAACTTAATTGGAGGCTCCCAATAAATTGCCACAAAGGCCTTGCCCTTCAAGAATCTCCACAACTTAATTGGAATGCCCAAGAACACCACAAAGACCACTAAGCCGTCTAGGGTCCAAAGACCCAAGAGGAACAAGCTCCGGGAACAAGCTCCCGAAGTGAATATCTCACGAACTTTCACCTCCACGTATCACCACGAAAAAGTCAAACCGATCCACCAAATGCAATGGCAAGAACACCACAAAGATTCTCAAGTCCTTCTCTCTCAAATTCCAATAAAGCTATAAAAGCTATTGTGGGAATAAGAGATGAAGAACAAAGAGGAGAACACAAAATTCTCCAAGATCTAGATCCCAAAGATTCACTCACAAAGAGATGATATGGTTTGGTCAAAGTGTGGATCTAGATCTCCTCTCTCTTTTCCCCAAGAATATGCAAGAATCATGAGAGGAATCAAGAACTAGGGAAAGCTTTGAAGGACAACAATGGAGGAGAGAGAGAGAGTGAACCAACCAGCCCAAGGAGGAAGAAGGGGGTCTTATATACCCCCTCCCAACGAAATATGACCGTTTGGGACCTCCTAGGCCGGATTATCCGCCCGCGGGCTGGATTATCCGCCCCCCAAAAATCGCTCCTGGACTCGGACCGGATATTTGCCTCGATATTTCATCCAGGCCGGATTATCCCCCCCCCCCCCCCCCAAAAAAAACTGGCAGAAACATCAAACTGAAATGGGCATAACTTTAGCATCCGGACTCCGATTTTGATGATCTTGGGCTCGTTTTGAAGCTAGGAACAAGCTCTACAAGATCATGCAGGGAACCATCATAGTCCAACAAGGGAGGATATAAATAAATGATGAAAGGTTTGACCTATCTAAAAAAGACATGCCAGTAAAACCTCCAACCTCGAAAATGCAACAAGTTGCCCGTGCAAAAACCATTCTCGATGAACTAGACCTTGTCATGAGAATAAGCACAAGCTCTAAAACATCACATGGATAAGATCGAAATAACAACCAAGAAAGATGATGCAAGGATGCAAAGGTTTGAGCTCTCTGAAGGATACGATCGAGTTACTCACTCGAGAGCCCTCTTGATAGTACGACAACTAAATTATAAACCGGTCTCCAACTACACCATGAGAGCGGTGAGGAAGAAACCCTATCAAGAGCAAACCTTAACCTTGCGCATTCCACTTGAGCTTGATGATGACGTTCTTGGCCACAACAAGATGGAATGCCTTCCTTGATTGTGCTTGCTTGATGAAGTCATACGAATTGCTCCCCCATACTCCACTATGGGAGAGCTTCTTCTTCGGCGCATCTTCACATATCCATGATCACATATGGATGGCAAGATTCAAGCAAATGATCTCTTCGAGATGGCTCGTCTTGAACTTGCACTTCATTTCTTCATTCTTCATCGTTGATGTCTTGAAGTTAAACTTGAGGGATCACTTCATCTTCATCTTCAAGACATACTTGACACTTGATCTTCTTCATTTGCTTCTTATTGCAATCTTGAAGCCAACATATAGTTCAAGCATTGCCTATGGACAACTTCTACAAATATAACTCAATGTAAACATTAGTCCATAGGGATTGTCATTAATTACCAAAACCACACACGATGGCGCCATTGGTGGGACAGAGTTGCAATGCCTAGGAGCGATGGTTCCCCGCCGACGGACATCGAGGAGGATCGGGAGGCCGACGAGGAGGAGGAGGAAGAGGTCGAGGAGGCGGCGAGGCAAGGGCCCGAGCGAAAGCGGAGGTGAAAGCGAAGGCGAAGGCGCAGCCGGCGAGCACCATCGACGACAAGGGGGACACAAGTTCCTCCGACGCGTAGAACGACACCCACTCTTCGGAAGAGGTGACGAGCAGGAAGCGCCACCATGAGAACATCGAGGCAGGGCCATCAAAGAAGAACCAGTTTAAAAATTAGTTCATTTTTTTGAAGTTTTTATATGTAATTTTTTTTATGTTTTTTTGAAGTTTTTATATGTTACTTGTTTATGTTGCGCCGCTTTGAAAATTAGTACATCGTTATTTCTTCACCGTACCTACAAATTTCTTCTATCTATTAAAATAAAAATACAACGTTATTTTAAAGTTTTGGGGGCACGTTTGGGGGACGCAGCTTGGGAGCGACGTCCTCCAAACATGACACGAAGGAAACATGTCCCCCAAACGCTCGATCCAGCGCCGTTTGGAGACGCTTTGGGAGACGCGGCTGAAGATGCTCTTACTTAATTATTTTTTAGGCCATGGTATTGTAGATGATGGAGAGACATGAATTGTAGATGTACCTGTACACAAGAAGGCACAACCTGAGTGGATTCCCTACAATCCTAGGTCACGAGGCCGTCACCCCTTTTTCCATATCAGGCAGCAAGCATCCTTGATGAAACCCACAGCATACAGCGAGCAAGACCAAAGCTCCCCCGTGTAGTTGGAGCATCTCCACCGGCGGCTCCGACAGGGGTACCGATAGAATTTTGTGGACCGGCATCGAAAATGGGCTTGCACCAGCGCGCGCTTTTTCGAGCCCAATAGAAGCGCCGACAACCTCGTGCCGGTCGCTTCCCGAAGGGCGTGAATCGGGCGCGCCGGCGCCTCTTGGCACGTCGGTTTTCGCGGGTGGGGCCGCCTTGGCAGCGAGAGGATGCAACGGTTCGTGTTGGAAACGACGCGGGAAGGTTGGTCATCGGCGTTAATGGTCTCCCGTGCAAAAACCGAGGCAGCAACGAGGGCGACGACTGGCCACACGGTGTCCACCCGCCTCCCCACGCGCCTACGCCGCCGTAAATGCGGGTAGTTGGCATCCCTATTTAGTACGTAAGCCATCCACTGCCGTGGTGCTATCGTCTCATCTCCACCACCGTAGCCGCGCTATCCTATCTCATCTCCACCACTGCCGCCGCACTATCCTCTCCTTTCCACCACAACAATGCCGCGCGGCTCCATACGACGTACTCGATGCTTGGATGCAACGGCCGCAAGCCGCTTGCGGCGCCTCAACCACCACTGCAGCCGCAGCCCAACGTCGACATCGACTAAAACTCCGACGACTCTGTCGACCCAATGTACGAGGAGTGGGACGAGGCGTACGTCGCAGACGCAGAAGCTGAGGCGGCGGAGGAGGCAGCACAGTGGGGCGAGTTGCCGCCCCCGCTGACCCGGAGCAGGCGGCGATCCTGGCGTCCTTGAGCACACAGCGCTTCCGGAGGCTGAAGGAGAAGCAACGCAAGTTCATCAACGACGCGAACTACGAACACGGCATCGAGATCTCGCGCCACGGAGGAGGCGGGACGCCTCCTCATGGCGGCGGAGCGACAAAAGCTCATCGAGCTGAATGCGCAGCACCACGCTGAGGCGTTCGCCCGCGAGCAAGCGAGGCTCGCCCAGAACGAGGCGTCTCGCCGATGGCTGGCATCAATGAGGGGACAGCGCCGCCGGCAAGCTCCTACGACGTCGGCCGCCATGCTCCACCGCCAGATGTGCGAAGTAAGGGCGGAGAGGTGGGCATGGACACAGGCGGCAAAAGGGAAGAACGACGATGAGACAGGCCCGTCACGCGCCCCAACCGATGGCAAGTAGATTATGGTTCTAAGTTTAAGTTTTATTTAAGTATAAATTCGAATACTTTTGTATAAATTTCGTACGAATTTTGGTTTTTAAATATTTTATGTTTAAATTTCTATTGGGGCTGTTGTATTGACGGCCTCGATGTGGAAAAAGCATCCTCAAATCTTCCGGCGCCTCCATACGGCAGTGCCGACGCTCCTGCTGATGATTATTTAGGAGCGTCGGTGGAGATGCTCTTAACTCTCATCATATGTAAGAATGAAGTTGCGGCCGGAATATGGAGGTTCAGTGGATGGCAGCACGTAACTACAGTTGCCGCAGGATACGGCTTGGCTGGAGACATGTGAGGACTCTTGCTTCGGCCCCGATGCAATCTATGCGATCTGCTCAATGCAGGTCTCATGTCCCTCATGGTACTTTTGGTCTGCATGAACGACAACAAAGATGGCTTGCGCCTAGACGCGCATGTAGCCGTAGCTTGTTCTTCGTCGGCAAGCACTGCACGAACGTAGCTAAGGGCATCTCCAACGGCACGATGTATTTTAGGGTCCGGAAATATCCGCGTGTGTCTGTTGCGTCGGTTGAAATGGTTGAAATCGACCGCACGTCCGTTTTCGTCGGGTGGCTCCAGCGACACGACGCATTTTTTTGGCCGAACCATTTTTTTTAACATGAAAACATAATTTACATAGTTTAAAACATGAAAATAAACCCTAAACGCGTGCGCCTACTGCTGCTCTTCGCCGCTGTCGAGCACGATGAGCTCCGGTACCGTCCACGGCCAGTTGGAAATCGGGGGAGCGTACGCCGGGCGCGCCGCCGGCGGTGCTGGAGGTGGAGGCGCCCAGGGCTATGGCTGTGGCGCCCAGGGCTGTGGCTGCGGTGGAGGCGCCCAGGGCTGCGGCTGTGGCTGCGGTGGAGGCGCCCACGGATGCGGCGGTGGAGGCGCCCAGGGCTCTGGCTGTGGCGGCGGTAGAGGCGCCCAGGGCTCTGGCGGCGGAGGAGGCGCCCAGGTGTTGTACGGCGGCGGTTGTGGCGCGGCCAAGTCCTGTAGCGCCAGTCAAAGGGCTTCATCCTCCGACAGGCCCGGCAGCATGAAGCCGGTGGCGTAGCGGGGCAGCGGAGGCTGCACAGGTTGGTCGTTCTCGGAGACGAGGACGCCGAGCTTCGCCATCTCGTCATCCGTCATGTTCTCGGGGAACTCAAATTTGCGGCCCTCCGCCATAGCCTGCTGTAATTCCTGGAAGACGACCGTGACGTAGTCATCGCTGTCGTCCTTGACCTCCTCGTTATGGTACGCCAACGCCTCGATGTGGTCATCGTCGTCGTCGTAGTCGTCGTCGTCCTGGTCGTTGTTGTACTGCGCACGCGTTGATGCCTGGTCACGACGCGTCGGCGCCTGCTGTCTTCGAGGACAAGTGGGTTGTGCACGGTGGAAGGGAAATCCCTGTCTCCCATGAAGCCCGCCCTCCTCCTCCGATCCCTCTAGGTCGAGAGATAGGTACGCCAACTTTCAGAGTCGATGGCGTACGCCGGATCGGCGTGGAGATCCGGCGTAGCAAAGGTTTTGTTATTGAAAGCACTACTTTTACATATATATGAAGATGAGTTTTATCAAATCCTGTGGTGACTTCCCAAGGTAAAAATGTGAAGTAAGGATTTCCCATATATATGAAACGCCCTTTTATTTGCGAACCCTTTTGTTTAATCCTAAAAAGTAAAATAAGCTCTTTCGATTAGATACTTTTTTCTTTTTTTAGTAAAATGGGTATTTGCTTCTGCAATTCCAATTATATCAATACTTTATTTTATTTCTTGCCTAGGCAAAATTTTGGAAATGATTCCCTTATTCCCATGTCTTCCAGCTACTTTATCCCCAACTTTGATTTCACGTTTCTGTAAAATATATACACGAACCATTATGTCGAGGGGGTCCCTCTGGATCCATTTTATTTAAAAGACCTTGAGTTATAAGCTGCTGCTTCGAGACTCAACTCACCATGTCTGCTGGGAGGAGATACCAGATAAGGCAAGTTTCATGGACCTGTTCATTTTGGCATTTGAGTGTTTTTCATGGTCGATAAATTCTTTCTTTTGATGTCTTGCTAATTCAATGTTTTGACAGAAGCGGGCGGTGTAATTCCATTGATTTTTTGATTTCGATCGTATCTAAGATCTTTTTTTATCTGGGTTGCTAACTGGTAATGTTGCTCCAATACCCAACCAAAGAGCTACTGCAGTACCAATTAAAAAAAAACTGTAGAATGTACCAGCACTGGGTCAAAGAGGCCTGCTAGGTGCCAACAGTTCTCTTGGGTTGACTGAACCTACCTATCCGAAATCCCTGTTGCCAACTTCTTACTGCACACCCGAAGTTACGGGGTCATTTTGCCGAGTTCCTTCGACATGGTTCTCTCGACGCGCCCTAGTATACTCTACTTGTTCACCTGTGTCGGTTTGGGGTACGGTCAGTTCACCGGGAGGATCGCCCTCCCAATTCGAAGTTTTTTCCTGGAAGTTTCAACCGTCGTTGACTATGACAACAGTCGCGACCGACTATTAAGATCCTCGCGACTATGGCAGGGCGGTACGCTCTGGGGATGCATTCATTTTGGGTCTGAACACTAAATAAAGCAAAAAAAAAAATTGTACTCTTTTTCATCTTAGATCAAAATCTTGCTCATACGCCTCGCAAGATTGAACATCTGCGAAAGTCGTCTCGAAGCTCTGACTCTCGAGAGAAAGTCTTGCCTACCAGTGACTTATTTTACTGAATAAGAATGCCTACGATCTAGTTTATGAGCAGCTTAACTAGAAAAGCAAGCAGAAGGAATAGAAGAATGAAATGCAGAAATAGGGGAAGGGCGGGTAGCATTTGAAAATGCCAGTTTGAGTGAGACAGTTTCTGTCTGGCCCCCCACTTTGAGGCTGTTATTCTGCCTTTGTCTTGCTCTAAGCTACCTGACTTCCTTCCTTTGTTCTTCCATTCTACTTTGTCGGATTCTGATCATCAGTTCTTATCGATCTCATTTTAAGGACAAATCCTGATGTTGGTAAAATAGAAAAAGAAAAAACTGTATCTTTTGGATTCTTGCCATCGCTGAAAACGAATTGTGGAGCTGTAGGCTTCAAAGTAAGGGGAGGACCGAGATTATATACCCTGCAGCTGCGCGGGATCGAAGGGCGCAAACCTTTTGACCAGGAAAAGGCATACCAAAGATTTTTGGAAAGACACATTGAAATGGAAGCTCTCGAACCTATTCCGAAGTAAGTTTAGGATGAGGTTTCCGACCCAGGGCAAAAGTACGATAAATACAAGATATAGTAAAGAAGGCAATGCTTTCTTTTTTTTCATTTTTGATCCGTAAATTGAGTTGTTAATGAACCCGCTTCATTCGCTGACTCTATTTCATTCCCTGACTCCATATGATATGTCTTTTTCTTTGAAGCAAAAACTCTATAGCAAGGTTTTATACCAAAGAAAACTCTGTTGTTCCGCGTCTTGGACTAACCATCCCTTAGAGGGTATTGTTAAAAGATCCTCGATTCCTAACGAAATGGATGTAGTACAAGAGCCCCTCCTATCTGATAGAAAAGGGTCCCATGATCCCGAGCCGATCTTACCTTGGCTCGCAAACCCCAAGTTTGTCTATGAAGCGACGGTGGAAACTAAATCCCGAATCAAAAAAACCAATTCCACTTTCCCTAGGGGGACCATGGTGAGAGGAGCCTCCTCCTCAACCTCTTCCCCAAAAAGGGGAAGGGGAAACTATTATTGGATTTTGCCAGCATCCTCGAGTTCGTAGTCAAACTCACCTTCATCCACCTTTCATGGACTGGCGCGGGCAAGCGCCGATGTCTGGAGCAGGAGATGGAAGCTTGGGTTGAGGAGGCTGTCAACGAGTCATCAAAGGCGATAGATTGGTTATATTCGGATTCGTTTGATTTTGATTTGCTTTTTTTTGTTGTGAGAGGTCTGAGTCCACAGCTGGGAAGAGACTTTCCTGCCTCATATGAGAATGGAAAACTGGAAGATTTTCTGCATCGGTGGATGAAGAATCACGAACATAAGAATTTCTGGTTTAGCATGTTCCCAGAAAGAAGATACTTTTTTTCCATTCGAGAAACGAGGAGCACGACTGAAGTGGCTATACATACAAATCCATTTACGGATCTATATGCTCCGATTGGAACTTTGCTGCCCGACAGTATGGAGTACTGACCACACCGAGGGACAGGCCCTGAAGCGAAGGACAGGAACGAGCGGAATCAACGTGTTCCAATTTCTGGAGAATGTAAAGACTACCATTAAAGCAGCCCAAGCGAGACTTACTATATCCATCTAAATTATGTCTCCTATTTCTATGAAGGAATTATTCTACTATTGATCAATAATCATAGTGGAATCAAGGGTACAGAGTCAAAAAGGGACTCTCCCCTAAGGCTATGGATCAATCAGTTCAAGGAATTTACCCCTAACAAATTCTTATAGGAATTCCGATAGAATTAATGTAATTTTAAACAGAAATGATTATGAAATCAAAAATTCAGAATTTTTTTTTTGAATTATTTTATTGTGAATCCATTCTAATTGAATATTTTGTAATCAAATCCTTCAATTCAAAGTTTTGAGGTCAGGATTTTATTCTTCTTCTTCGGATTCTAAATAGAAGAATAAAAGAATTAAGTTAAGTCAATCCAAAAAGAAAAGGAGGTTCATGGCAAAGGGGAAAGATGTTAGAATCAGAGTTATTTTGGAATGCATCAGTTGTGTTCGAAAAGGTGCCAATGAGGAATCGACGGGTTCAAATAGGAGTCATGGAATAATGCTGAATTGAAATGTTTATTTCTAGAGTATAAGAAAAACAAATCGAATAAAATTCATGGATTTACCACGACCCCGGTTGTGCCTCCATAGATAAAAATAAAAAATTTATATCTTCGAGACCATCCTCCAGACGTAGAGCACGTAGGGCTTTGAAACCAAATACGTTACCCACAATAGAAGTAAACATGTTAGTAACGGAACCTTCTTCAAATAGGTCTAATGGATAAGCTACATAACAGATCCATTGGTTGTCTTCCCCAGCAACAGGCTCGATATGATAGCATCGTCCTTTGTAACGATCAAGACTGGTAAGTCCATCAGTCCAAACAGTTGTCCATGTACCAGTAGAAGATTCGGCAGCTACTGCAGCCCCTGATTGGCTTTGCCGTAGAGCTAGCTAAAGATCCATCTTTCCTGGATTAGTGATTACTTCAATCCATACCCCTATTGAATAAAAAAAAGCAAGGGCAGAGGGACCTGGATCCGGAACTTACGGCAGGTACTGCCTCCTTCGCCAGATCTCGGCGATCCGATCAGGCTCGCGCGCAGGGACCGGAGGGACGGGCACCCGGCGGCAGCTGAGCCGCCAGGCATGTGCACGTCCCTCCAACGGTCGCACGGCGTCCAGTGCGCGTGCATCAGCCTCCCGACGTTGACGGGCAGCGGCACCCTGCCCGCCCGCTCCTCCTTCTTCGTGCCGCTGCCGGACGCTTCGAAGTCATTCTTCTTCTTCCCCATGGTGCGGCGGCGGTGGTGGTGCAAGTGGAGGTGTGAGCGATGGAGGAACGGTGCCGGTGGAGTTTTAAGGGTGGCCGCGCGCGGGGAACGATGCCATTGATTGCGGCGCAGAAGCCTAGCCGTCGCCCGCCAGCACGCGAGCAGAACATGCAGCCGCGATATTGATGGCGAAGGCTGCGGCGCAGACGTGGAAGCGCTGACTGCGGAAGCGATGGCCGCCGAAGCGATGCCCTCGATGCAGGCTCGCTGCCAGGCGGGCCCGATGGAGACGCGAGCGAACACTTTGCGCGTTCGCAGAGACGCAAACCTGCCGCAAATATGCGCCGGGTTTGCGTCTCCGCGGACGACCCGATCACTTTGCGTCGCGCCGCTGGAGGTGATGCGAGACGCATTTTTGGTCACGGCGGACCGAAACGGTCGGTCCATTTCCGTCGCGCCGCAATAAATGGCCCTAATTGATCCGGCGCGAGACTTGTCTTAAGCTGCGTGAGAATTTCGGACCTTTTTTTCCGTCCGAGGCGGAGCATGGATGATACGACGGCGACTGCAATTTATCGATTCGGTCGGTTCTGGTGCTGCGGATCCCCTGAAGAACCAGAACGGCTTGGCGGCCGAGCATAGCCTCGTTGCAGACCAGATTATTAGGTGAACGTCGTGATCCCCACGGACCGAAAGCGGGGCATGACGACAGAGGAGTTCCTCCTCGTCAAGATCCATCGTCGAGGTCCTCCCCGTACGTGGTGATCTGTTGGCGCTTGTGCCCGTTCGTTGCTCGGGCAAGGAGGATCGATTTGGTGCCCTCGACGAAACATAGCTTTTGCTGAGGGATATTATAGACAGGCATTAAGGAAACTGAATCTACCATGACTCTTGGCGCACGATTACCAACCGGAGGGAGCAAAGGATTCCATTCCAACAAGAACTCTCCTGGATGGGAAGGCTGGCTTGGGACAATGCAACATAGTGCTGACCATGAGAGAATGTCGGTTCCGGTAAGTACACACCAACAATTAGGATGGTCCCTTCCGCCTTATTGATCATCATGGTAAAGCTGGGCCTGATTGGGAATCGTTTCCTACGGAATCTAGACAACGTCGCTGTAATAAACATGCATATGATTGAGTGTGTTCTAGACGAAAATTAGATCTACCATAGCTTTGACAGTGCAATGGACAATCCACATGACTTGCTACCTTGCCAAGTTTCTGAACTAGCTGAATCCTATCGGGATAGTCCCACACACCCTTGAAACGAAGATAAACTGCCATGTCATACTCCTGAGGAAACATTGACCCAACTAACGGGTTGTGTAATGGCACGAGGCTTGCGGCTCTTGGGTTACAAAGGAACACCATCAATGCGGAGATCGTGATAGGGTAGCACGCTTGGTGGAGGGTGTTCTTCCTTGGATACCTCTCCGCCCCTCCGACAATGGCATGTTCCAGTTTAGATTCAAGAGGAAGCAGTTCGTAGTTAGGCTCAACTTTACCATGAGAACCAACAAGGCACACGGGCAGACTATTTCGATAATTGATGCTTACCTATCAGGATTCAGGACCGGTATTCTCTCATGGCCAGGTCTACACAGCGTTGTCCCGAGCCACCGCAAAGAGCAACACCACCATCATCGCCATGAAACACAAGGCGAAGGACTAGATCAAGATTTCGAAGAAGCAAAAAAGACAAACTAAAAAAAACATTTATGACGTGGCCATTATCATTATGACTTGCTAGGGGATCTGGGGAATTCAAAATGCTTAAGTTTTAAAAACAAAACTCATATCCAAGGATGGAACCCACTAGTGGAGAACATGCATGTTGTCGCGGGGCGTTAGAGCCTTTTGTCCCGGCCGGCCACCCGGGACAACGGAGGCGGGACAAAAGGCCTTTGTCCCAGCCCGGTTACCAGCCGGAACATATAGTCCACCACGTGGCTGCGATGCAGGTGTTTGGCTGGAGCACCTTTTGTCCCGGCTCGTAATCACAACCGGGACAAAAGGTTTTTTCTTTTTTTATTTTCATTTTTCTTCTTTCTTTTTTCGTTAGTCTCTCACTTGGACCATTGTTAACACTAATTACACATAATCTATACTCAAATTCTAGACTTGGCCACTTACCGGTCGGTCACCCATCCTCACACTACTCCACCCTCAGCATGCTTAACTTCTCGATTCTTTCCTGACGTTGCTCCCGCGAAT
Source organism: Lolium rigidum (assembly GCF_022539505.1). Lineage (NCBI taxonomy): Eukaryota > Viridiplantae > Streptophyta > Magnoliopsida > Poales > Poaceae > Lolium > Lolium rigidum. Next base: position 58,075,351 of record NC_061509.1, read on the forward strand.
GTGGTTGCACCTTGTTGTAAATACTACCATAAGATAATAATATAGCATTTCAATGTGACGAATTTGAATATCTTTAAATCTTTAAACCGCAAGTGGACAAATAATATATGCATAACTATTAGAAAAATGTGAGGAATTTGAATATGGAATAATTTTATTTTTATTCTTTTATTAATATTATTATCAAATAATATATGCATTATCCATATAATATGGCCAAATAATGAATATATTTAAATATTTAAATCGCAAGTGGACAAATAATATATGCATAACTATTAGAAAAGTGTGACGAATTAGAATATGGAATAATTTTATTTTTATTCTTTTATTAATATTATTATCATATAATGTATGCATTTTTCATATAATATGGCCAAATAATTAATATCATTAAATCTTTAATCCGCAAGTGGACAAATAATATATGCAGAACTATTAGAAAAATGTGAGGAATTCGAATATGGAATAATTTTATTTTTATTTTTTTATTAATATTATTATCAAACAATATATGCATTATTTATATAATATGACCAAATAATTAATATCTTTAAATCTTCAAAACCCAAGTGGACAAATAATATATGCATAAGTATTATAAAAGTGTGAGGGATTTAAATATGGAATAATTTTATTTTTATTTTTTATTAATATTATTATCAAATAATATATGCATTATTCATATAATATGGCCAAATAATTAATATATTTAAATTTTTAAACCGCAAGTGGACAAATAATATATGCATAACTATTAAAAAATGTGAGGAATTTGAATATGGAATAATTTTATTTTTATTCATTTATTAAAATTATTATCAAATAATGTATGCATTATTCATATAATATGGCATAGTTAATATCTTTGAATCTGTAAATCGCATTTGGACAAATAATATGTCCATTATTATTAGAAAACTGTGAGGAATTCAAATTACAATATAATAGAAAGATTTAATATATTGATCGCGACGATTCATATGTTCATATATAGAAGGCACACACGAAACCACACACCACACCACCATGCATCTACTCATAAATATGAAGTCCGAGGCGATCCATATGGCTATTGTAGCCAAGTGCGCGAAAATGCCTCCTACCCAGCTCGAAGCCGAGGCGAGCGTCGAGAGCGGCATACTGCAGTTGCTTATGGCTCAAGGGAAAATCGTCCCATCCAAAAATCAGTGCATCTTCTTCTAATTCCTTGGCGGTTTTCGGCGACTTGTTCTTCTTATAATTAAACTTCTTCTTCTGCTCGAGACCCATCCCAATATAATGATTTGCTAAATCATACAAACTCGGAGTCTGCTTTCTTGGGAAGGGGTTCTGGAGGATCTGCTGGAGGTTGATCGCAGATGGAATAATAATTCCGTATGTCTGCAACATATCCACATCATTGTGGATTGCCGCGCCACAGAATCTGATGTTCTTGTCCGCAAGGAAATCGATGAGCAGTTGTGGCACTTCATCGACATGCACAATATGAAAGACCAGAGTATGTTGCGCGACGGAGAGTTGCAGGACGGTCGCGCGTTGGTTACCCTTGCGAGGGTCGGTGAACTTGCAGTCCAAGCCCACGACCTTCAAACACAGAAAAAATTGCCATTGGGATTTTGGATGCTTTATGATATCTCTAAATATTAAGCTACATATCTTTGATAGCAAAAGCCATGGAAAAACTAACCTTGATTTCCGCGGCATCGAGGAAATCCCTCTTGACGGCGCGGATCCACCTCTCCACCCTCTTCGCACGGAGGGTGTACGTGACCTTGAAATTCATCTTCTCCATGATATCGTAGTAGACTTCAGATCGAGGGAAGTCGAGGGAGCGCTGATGACCCACAAGCATAGGGGATCGCAACAGTCTTCGAGGGAAGATCTACCCAATTTATTGATTCGACACGAGGGGAGCCAAAGAATAAATATAAGCCTTGACAGTTGAGTTGTCAATTCAGCTGCACCTGGAAATAGACTAGCTCGCAGAGGTTTATCAGTAGCAACAGTTTTATAGCAGTGGCAGGAATAAAGTAACAGCGGAAATAAAGTAAAAACAGCAGCAGTGGTGGATGCGGTAAACCGCAGGATTAAAATATGGTAGGCACAGGGATGGATAACCGGGCGTTGCAGGAATGAGACGACTCATATAATAGCTAACATGGTCATTTGCAGATAAAGTGATACAAGTATTCAAGAATAAATAACCATAGGCGAGTGTTCCTATTTAGTCGCGCGTGCTCGCAATGAGAAACTTGCGCGACATCTTTTGTCTAACCAGCCCGTTGCAGCGGGGCCTCGAGGGAAACTACTGGTAATTAAGGTACTCCTTTTAATAGAGTACCGGAGAAAAGCATTAACACTCCGTGAACACACGTGATCCTCACATCATAGCCATCCCCTCCGATTGTCCCGATTAATGTCACTTCGGGGCCTCGGGTTCCGGACAATGACATGTGTATACAACTTGCAGATATGATCAAGAACAATATATAAAGCATCATCATGAAAACACAGTATGTTCAGATCTGAGATCATGGCACTCGGGCCCAAAGTGACAAGCATTAAGTATAACAAGTTGCAACAATGCATAAAATACTCACAACGGATACCAGGCACTATGCCCCAAACAATTCTAATGCTATTACATGAACGAACTCATCCAATCCCGACCATACCCTTCAGCCTACAGCGAGGGAAATAATCACACATGGATGGGGGAATCATGGATGGTTGATGGAGAGGCGTCGGTGATGGCGATGGCGATGATCTCCTCCAATTCCCTGTCCCGGCAGGGTGCCAGAACGGAGTTCCTGCCTCCGAAATAGGGTTTCTCGAGGCGGCGGCGCTACAGACTTTTCTCTGGAATAACTTCGAACCCCCGGGGTTTTTCTCATGACGAGGATCTTATAGCTGAAAGGGGAGGCCGAAACGACGAAGGGGTCGAGACTACACCCCCGTGCGCGGCCAAGCCTGGGCCGCGTCTGGGCCATGTATTCCCAGTTCCAGGCCCCCTGCTCTTCACCTTCTGGCGCCGTGAGTTCCCCGGGAAAAGAAGGCATTTGGGTAAATTTCTGGTATTTTTCCCGAAAGTTGATTTTCTGCACAAAAACAAGACACCATGGCAATTCTGCTGAAAACAGCGTTAGTCCGCGTTAGTTGCATTCAAAACACACAGGTTTGAGGGCAAATAATAACAAAAAGGTTCGGGAAAGTTGATACGTTCTGGATGTATCAACTCCCTCCCCAAGCTTAGCTTATTGCTTGTCCTCAAGCAATTCAATGATAACTGAGTGCGATAAAAGACTTTCACGAACCTATTTGTTCCATAAGATGTATATATTCTCGCGGATGATCAAATACTTAGCTAATTCATAAATAAGGAGCATGTGAAACAACATAATCAGCAGTAATGCAAACCATGAATGGATACCAATAGCAATGATAAGCAACATGAAACATAAACACTTGAAAGATTGCAATAGTCATAATGAAGTAAGACAAAGTGGTATCTCGTTTGCCCCTATTTGGAAGCAAAACATAAATGCACAGGGCACCTCTGAAGTCCAAAAGAAGACTAGAAGTAAAGATATCGAAAGATGCAAGCATCACAAATATGAAATAAATAATCTTGTCTTGGGCAAGCACATTACACTAAGAATGACTGCCAATGCTTCTAGGAAAGTGCTTTAAAAGAGAGAATGGTGACTCAACTTGCGGTGGTTGAATGGTCCTTTGCAAAGGAAAGCAGAGATTAAACAGGTGCTAGAGCTTTTCATTTGTAAAACTGAGGTAAAATTGCTTTTTGAGTGGTGGTTGTTTTTGTCAATGAATCGGTAAAAGGGTTTTTGTCATCTTCCATACTAAACAAGTTTGAGAGCGGTTCCGAAATATTTGGGCGAAGCCTCTTTTCATCTATGCTATTTATAAAACTGTGACACTCCTCCCATCCATTGCTTACACATACCATGGCTAGCCGAATCCTTGGGTGCCGACCAACAATCACAAACCATGGAGGAGTGCCACTTTCTTATAATTTCCTATTTTCTTCCCCTTTTGGAAGTTGTGGTCAAACCAGCTCTTCTTCTCTTTATATCTATCATTTTTTTATTGACAAGCAAGATGAAGCTCACGAGTCTTGCGGTACTTAGTAAAGCATGGAAGACGACAATAATAACTCTCACATCCCCATGACCTAAAAACAGTGTCACAAAACGAGGATTTGTTGAAGTTTTTAAAGGTAGCACATGCAAATTTGCTTGGAGTGGCGATGAAATACCACGTGTAGGTAGATATGGTGGACTCATTTGGCATGCTTTGGTTCAGTAGTTGGATGCACGAGCAGTAACTCCGCTCAGTACAGGAGAAGGCTAGCAAAAGACTGGGAAGCGACAATCAAAAATCCATTGGCGGTCATAATCATGCTTGCGACAAAACGCGATTAAAAACGGCATAAAAGCAATGCAAGAACTCCGAGGAAAAATAAATCATCAAGGCTTAATTGACTATTGTTCAGTCATATGCATGCGTGAGCACGTGCCAAGTCGATTCAAATGAAACAGTCAGAGGAGGATACCACAATGTCAATACCGCTATATGAAAAGAGCAATGCAAGCAAGCGCGAATGTAAAATGTTACCCAACAAATTTAAATTGAAACCAGTCATGAGAGAGCGGTACTACTGAATATAATTGAGTAACATACACCCCACATGAATAAACTAAGTACCTTCACATAGATGAGTATATGTACAAAAATGAAAACAAATAGAGTTAATACTAGCCTCTCACCACAAGCAGATTGTCGTAGATCGTCATTATTGCTATACTTGTGTGGCTCGAATGATATAAAATGAAAACCATGCTCCAATATAGCCTTGACAGACTACTAAACCCTGCATCAAACTATACAAAACCAAAGAAGAACAACAAATACTTTTTGATTTTCGATATTAGAGTCATCGAACGAAAGTAAAATCTTTTTGAATTTTCTCATAGCAAACCAACGATAGTAAATAAAGCAAAATAGGAACAAGAAACCAAGTAAACAAATGATAAAGAGAACAGCAGAAATATTTTTTGTATTTTTGTGTTTTAGAAAAGAAATAAAGCAAAACAAGAGAAAGAAAACTAAAAGAGTCACACAAAAGCAAAGTGGCAGAAATCTGCCAAAACTTGACAGCAGTACAGTAATGAATTTTTTCGAAAATCTTCTGCTGCTCAACTCGAAAAGTGCTCAACTAATGAAAGTTAGATAATAACCTGGGGAGAATGCAAAAAAACTGGCAGCTCAAAATAACGTTATGGCTATTTTTAGGAATTTTTTCAGTATCAGTCCAGAATCTGTTTTTTAGACAGCACTTCCCCAAATATCATCTTCCTCATATTAGAGGCAACCATCGGCACACGAATGAAATAAAAAAGTGAAAATAGATGTTACTACAGTAGTAAAAACCTTAAAAAAATAAAATAAGAACCTACTGAAATAAAAATAACCGAAAGAGAAACAACCAAAAGAAGCGAAACAAGTATATACAAATGACCGGCAATTGTAATATGCAATGAATGAGTGATGCCGGCGTACCTCCCCCCAAGCTTAGGCTTTTGGGCTAAGTGAGGCTCAGTACCAAAGGGTAGTTGGGATCCCAAGCACTTGAATCCCCCGTGCCTTGATACCCGGGATCATATGAAGAAGATGAAGCGTGTTACCCATAATCATAGTCTGGTGGTGGATAGGAGAATTCCGAAGTGCTAGCGGGCTGAAAATAGTGATCTTCGGCTTCTCCCCCATCACCTTCCGCTTGTTGGTCTTGTTCTGCTATGTACGCATCCAGCTCGGGCTCCAAAAGTGACAAGCTTCTCCTGCGAAAAAAATCAAGAAGCGGTGCAGGCAATCTAACTGTGCGGTTAGTTTGAATTACTCTCCTAGCTTTCTTCCAGAAAGATATTTCATAGAGTAAATGGTCATGCTCAGAATCAGGAGAAACAAACTGGTGCTGAATCACTAAATTAAGATCGAGTCTTCTCGAACTAAATGCCAAATCAAGCGCATGCGGTGCCACACCGTGGAAAGCAAGTAAGCGGAGGCAATAAGACCTCCACAAATAGTTCCTTTCTCGCGGTTAAGAACCAAGCGTTGGGCTATCATGGCACCCAAGTTGTAAGTTCGATCTTGCTTCACCGCAGCAGCTATAATAGTTAGATCATGTGCGGATAACTTACTTGCGTTCTTCCTTGCCAAGATGCACTTTGTAACTAAATAGGCAAAATACCTTATGGATGGGAGTTGGATGTTCTTTATTTTACCATTCTCGTCCTTGAAGCTCCTCCCCTAGCAAAATTTCTTGTATAAGTCCGCCAAGTGTTGGGGTTTCTCCCTGAGCTTCTCATAAGATCCCCAACAAGGCACCTTAATAGCTGCACAGAAAACACTAAGAGGCAAGCTAACAGATTTGTTATATATTTTATAATGCACCATGGGGTTAGAAGAGTTGAAATTTCACTCAAAATCCTGCACCACGGACATGGATAGCTTCAAGAACTGAAAAGGTTCATCACAAGCAAAGTTGTTTAACCCTGCCCTTTCAAGCAACAATTGGAAATCTGCAGAAATTCCTGCAATGCTCATGAACTCGGGACATGGATATAAAGAAGGGAAGACACTTTCTTCTCGACGAACTCTCATGACTTGTCCCACTTCTAATTCATGCTGGAGGAGTTGATAAGCATTCCCATCCATTTCTGAAATTTTTAACAAATCTCACAAAAATTATTCTAAGACAAATAAACAAGGTAGAATCACTATAACAAAAAGTAGGAAGGCTAAACATGCATCAAAACTACTTCTAAGAGCATAAATCAAGCATGCAAGCTCACATAACATGTCACCTAAGATGGCAAAATACTCAAGATATACTCCACCAAACAAAATTCTACTTGGATGCGCGGAGGAGTCACATACCGGAGAGCAAATGTGCCAAATTTCAGACAGAAATCTGGGCTGAGCAAGGAGATCGAGAAATCCTGAGCTCTCGGGTGAAAACGCGAGTGAGAACAAACTGGTACGAGTTATTTCGGGAGAGAGAGTGGAATGAGTGGAAGGGATGAGTGAGTGGGGCCAGGAGGGCCCCATACACATAGCAGGCGCGGCCAAGGGGGTGCCCGCGCCTGGCCCATGTATGGCCGGCCTGGGGCCCCCTGAGCAGCCTCAGGTCCCAATCCTCCTCATTCCATGAATAACAATTTTTGGTAAACTTTCTGGAATTTTTTGAGAAACTTCATCTTTGACCAAATTCCAGATTTTAAAACAAAAGATTCAACGCAGGAAAAATTTAAACAACGATGAAAGACCAAACCAAATAAAACTTCCAGTAGCTCTAAAACATTCTAATATGAAAAGTAAACAGTAGTGGCACTTATGAAAGCATTGTTTCATTCATCAAAATCACTTTGGAGGCAAGGTTTATCAGGTCTTGACATCAAAAATAATTTTATATGAAGTAAAACCTTGCATTTTCACAAAATAATCAAGTTACCTCAATTTGAATAGGAATATCTCCAGTCATAATAATATCACACTCCTTTTGAGGCTTTTACATAGGCACATGTATTTGACCAATTTGAACGGTCTCAATATTGATAATAGAATTTAGGCAATATGCCCCATTAATCTTCTTCGGAAAATAGACAGTATGCTCCTTGTCATTAACATTAAAAGTAACCTTGCCTTGATTGCAGTCAATAACAGCCCCTGCAGTATTAAGAAAAGGTCTCCCAAGAATAATAGACATATTGTCATCCTCGGGCATTTCTAGCACAACAAAGTCAGTTAAAATTAAATAATTATGAGCAACTTGAACAGGAACATCCTCACATATACCAACAGGAACAGTAGTGGACTTATCAGCCATTTGCAAAGATATATCAGTAGGTACCAACTTTTCTAAATCAAGTCTTCTATAAAGATAAAAAGGCATGACACTAACTCCGGCTCCTAAATCACATAGAGCAGTATTAACATAACTATTTTTAATAGAGCAAGGAATTGTAGGTATACCTAGATCTCCGAGCTTCTTTGGAACTTTTCCATTGAAGAAATAATTAGCAAGCATAGTAGAAATTTCCTCAATAGGAATTTTCCTTTTGTTAGAAACAATATCCTTCATATACTTTGAATATGGAGGCAATTTAATAGCATCAGTCAAAGGAATTTGCAAGTACATAGGTTTCATCCATTCACAAAACCGGTTAAAGTGTTCCTCTTCCCTTGATTTGTGTTTCTTATCAGGGAAAGGCATTGGTTTTTCACCCAATGTTCTCTTTCTTTGCCATATTTCTTGGCAATGATCTTCCTTAGTGTACTTCACGTTTATAGGTTGCTTTTCATGTGCAACCTCAGCTTCTTCTACTTCTTCCTTATCGGAAGCCTCACTTTTCTCATTGCCGCTTTCAGTTTTGGCATCGGAAATACATATACTATTAGGATCTACAGCGGGATAAGAAGATTCTACAGGTGTTCTATTTTCCTTCTTCTTCTTTTTCTTCGATTTAATCCTAGTATCATCAGCGCGCTGAGAATCTTGCTCGACTCTCTTGGGGTGACCCTCAGGATATAAAGGATCCTGGGTAGTAGCACCACCTCTAGTTCTAATCTCATAAGCATGCTTCTCTTTAGAAGCATTCACTAACAAATCATTTTGCACTTTGGTGAGCTAATCTATTTGTGTTTGAACCATTTGGAAATGCTTAACAAGCATCTTCACATCATTGGAGGTTCGCTCCACAATATCATGTAAATTACTAATCGCTCTAGAATTTTCCTCTAAATGTCGCTGGACTCTCTTATTAAAGTTATCTTGCTTAATACAATAATTATCAAACTCATGTAAGGATTGGTCGGGAATCTTATCATAAGGAACGTCTCCGCTGTTGAATTGAAGAGCATGTACTTCGACAACGGTAGGAGGAATTGGCTTACATAATTCTACAATAGGAGGGAGGTTCTTCACATCTTCGGATTTAATACCCTTCTCCTTGAGAGTTTTCTTGGATTCCTTCATCACTTCATCATTTAATTCAATCATCCCTCTTTTCTTCGGGGTTGGTGTAGACTCAGGAATATGCCAATCATCATAATTCTTGCTTATTTTAGCCATTAATTCTTCGGCTTCAGTAGGAGTTCTTTGCCTGAAAACACAACCAGCACAACTATCCAGCTATGTCCTAGATTCACCGGTTAGTCCATTATAGAATATATCAAGTAATTCATTTTATAAAAAGGACAATTCATTACTCCTCTAATTAATGAGAAAAACCTTGCCCATGCGATAGGCAATATTTCTTCTTTCTCCTGCACAAAGTCAGTAATATTTTGCAAAGCAGCATGTTGAGCACTAGCAGGGAAATATTTCCGAAAGAAAGCTGCAACTAAATCCTTAGGACTTTTAATAGACCCAGGCAATAAACTATCATACCAAGCTTTCACGGCACCATTCAAAGTAAAAGGGAAAATCTTAGTAATAAGGTAGGTGCGCATTTTATTATCATCAACAAAAACATTACTCAAAGCACTGAGATCATTCATATGCTTCATAGCACTTTCATTTTCAGTACCACAAAAGGGATCCTTCTCAACAATTGATATATAAGATAAATCTAGAGAGAAATCATAATCCTTATCCATAATGTCTATGGGAGATGTGGCAAAAGTAGGATCAATAGGCAGCGTATATTTAATAGTGCGCCTTGCAAGTAGGCTTTTAGTAGCGCTTGCATTAATAGAAGCGTGACATTCATCAATTAAATCATCATGAAGATCAATATAAGCTTCATCAAAATCGTCACTAGCATGCTCTCTGGGCTCAGGTGAACCGGAGGGCGAAAAAAATACTTCTTTCATTTTTGATTTGCTTAGCCCTAGCAATTGTGGTGTCTAGAAAAGGACCTAACGAACCACTTTCATCAAACAAAGTAGAGGCACCATCCAAATCATCAAGAGAATTTTCAGATTCAGCAGAAGTAGTAGCATGATCAACATAAGGTGGAGTAAGAAGCTTACTCATCACAGACGGTGAATCAAGAGCAGCGGAGGTATTTAAAGTTGTACCTCTTCTTGTAGTGGACGAAAATATAGGGACTCTTTCATCTCGAGTCTTCCCCATAATGAATAGCAGCGAACAGGATCATATCCAAGTTGACTTATAAATAAAGCTATGCTCCCCGGCAACGGCGCCAGAAAATAGTCTTGATGACCCACAAGTATAGGGGATCACAACAGGCTTCGAGGGAAGTATTACCCAATTTATTGATTCAACACAAGGGGAGCCAAAGATTAAATATAAGCCTTGACAGTTGAGTTGTCAATTCAGCTGCACCTGGAAATAGACTAGCTCGCAGAGGTTTATCAGTAGCAACAGTTTTATAGCAGTGGCAGTAATAAAGTAACAGCGGAAATAAAGTAAAAACTGCAGCAGTGGTGGATGCGGTAAACCGCAGGATTAAAATATTGTAGGCACAGGGATGGATAACCGGGCGTTTCAGGAATGAGACGACTCATATAATAGCTAAAATGGTCATTTGCAGATAAAGTGATACAAGTATTCAAGAATAAAATAACCATAGGCGCGTGTTCCTATCTAGTCGCGCGTGCTCGCAATGAGAAACTTGTGCGACATCTTTTGTCCAACCAGCCCGTTGCAGCGGGGCGTCGAGGGAAACTACTGGTAATTAAGGTACTCCTTTTAATAGAGTACCGGAGCAAAGAATTAACACTCCGTTGTAATATCCCAGGTTTAGAGGCTGTAAAATGAGAGAACACCAAAGTGTGCATTGCATTCATGCATAGAAAATCCGGGGAATTTTCGCGCTTTCAAATAAAACTTACCACGATGACTCGAAGTTTCACTTGACTTGCTGGAATTGAAGTAGATCATCAAGTCAAGCGCTATAAACTTCACTCGTGATCTTTACTAAAACCCTGTTTTGGGTAGAGAGGATTTGATCTATGAGCTAGATCAAATGGAATTAGCTTTACAACAAACAACACCTTAAGTAAGGGTCAACTACAAGATTCTATAAAAGATCTGAACATGACATTCCTTACAACAACACATGAATAATTAAGAAACTATTCTTTACTTATCTTTTCCATGTCTTTTACTAAATAAATGCTTCTACCATGATTCTCATGGTGTATCTTCAACAAATTTTGTGTGTAATATAATTCAATTCTAAACTTATTAATAAATAAGGTAAATCACAGGGTCTAAAGTGCATAAAGGCCACACATTCTTAATTAAATCATAACTTATTAAATATATGGAATATCATAAAACTGAATCCATTTACATTACAAGTTATAGTTCAAACTATTTGAATAAAATTAATCATGAGTATTTTGAAACTCATATGATCATGCCTTGGTGCAATCAAACACCAACTATTCAAAATTGAGGAATAACCTTCAACCTTGACTTTTTGACCAATATTATAATATAAATCCAATCAAATATGATATAGTGACTCATCCACAATAATAAAACCACCCACAAGATATTTAGTAACAAATGCCACTTGGCTATCCAAATATAATTCATATGAGAGGATAATGATCATGCCACATAGGATGAAAATATCTACATGATTTGCATCCCAAGACTTGCCACCTCATGCTCAAAGGATTGCTATGGATGAGGACATGACAACCAAGCACCTTACTCATCAAACTAAAACAAGAGTCACCCACCTATGTGTCATGACACTAGAGCTTGCCCAAGCCTATAAAAGGAGCCACACCCTTCATCCATTTGATCATCTTGTAGCATGACACAAGGAAACCCACACATAGAGCCACTCCATACATTAGCTAGGATCAAGATGAAGAAGCTAGGAGGTGGAGGCATACCACAAGATGCAGGTTTATCAGATTTCCAGAAGAACAAGCTACATAATATACCAAGGTAGAATTCTTAGGCAAACCATGTATTTAGAGGATCATATCATCATCTCTTGAGTAGGACCTTAGGCTATTAAAAAACATTTAGAAGTGAGAGAGAATATAGATGCTAATCATATCCATGTCTATCCTAGATAATACTAGAGTAGTATTAAATCTTACTTGTTTTAACCAACCTTTAATCTTGGAGGTGAGAGCCATGTTCTATTAGTGAAACATAACCAAAGCTTATGACTATATCCTAATCCTAGTTGTGTATCACATGGGTGATCACCACTAAAACCTAGACCATATTTGAATTCCAACCCATGGATTACTTTGGATCATAAGTAGAACCCTGCCATACCTCATGCCTATTTATATTTCAATTCAATGAAGCTTATGAAAAACCCTAAACCATTTCATATGGGATCCACTCCACATAAAATAATAACATGTCCTAACTTGTGTATCATAGATCACAAGTACAAACCAAGCTAGTTATACCTAAGCTCAAATGCTATTTAAGTGAGTAGAGTGAAACCAATATCTAATTATATTTTGTTCCCTTAGGAATGTGCTTTATGAACCAAGTGAAATAGTAGTTTAGAAAATAGAATCACATTAGCAAGTTAATTGAATTTGGTGAGCATAGGATTTAGCTTAAATAATTCAAGATAAAAGTTGCTAAGCAAGATTCTTAAATATAGAGTTTATCCAAACCATCTTCTGAAACCCTAAGAAATCATCATCCACATAAAATCATAAACCAATTCCATCCTCATTAACAATTACTTTAAACTCTAGCCATAATTAAATATATGTGAACAATCAATATTGTTAAGCACATTAGTTAAAACTAATAATATGTTCATCATGCACATGTTCTAAATTTTAAATCATTTAAATATATCTGGTTCCTAAATTAAAAAGGGAATTGAAATAAATACCTAAACCATTTCTATTTTACTCAAGCCTCACAAAATATTAATTAAATCCTAAACTAAATATTTGTTTAAACAACAAGATTATACAGTAAGCATTGTTATCAAGTTATATTGATATTCAAATGTTTTAGGACCCGCAAAATAAGACAGAGTTCAAATTTGAAATCAAATAGTAAAAATTCAAAACAGAAATTTAAAAGAGAAAAGAGAGGGAAAGCCTTACCTTGCTCAGCAACCGCAGCGAGCCCACGAAGCCTACCCAGCAGAAGCCCAGGAGCAGCCCAGCCCACGAACGAAAACAACCCAGGTACCGTTTCGGCTTGCTTCAAAATTCGTGCGAGGCAAGTCATTGTCTTCGTCTTCCTCCACGGCGTCGACAGCGCAGAGAGGAGCTCTGGCCACGTCCTCGTCGAGGATAAGCTCACCCCGGACGTTGCAGACGATCTCTGAACCTCGTACAAGCATTCTCGCGTCCAAGCCTATCCCAAACGTGCCAAGATTCGCGCCTGGATCGAGTTCATCCTTGTCGCCATATCCGCACCGTCTCCGGCGATGCGCCGACGATTCTGACCTAGCCATGGCCTATAAATAGGAGAGGAGGACCGCCGTGCTCTCCTTGATCTCCTCCATGCCTCCATTCTCTCTCTAGCTTACCCAGTTGTTCCCAATCATCCATTCACTGTCGCCGGCGTCGAGGAAGAATACGGCGATGGGAGCCACCTCAGCCTCCAGCGCATGGACGAGGAGAAGCTCCTCGGCGCGTAGGCCATCTGGGAGCAAGCACGCATCAAGAGGAGCTCGGAGCCAGAAGAATTTCACCGTTCCCTTTCCCTCGGGTTCGCCGGGAAATCATCAATCGCCGTCGTCTCCGTCGACCATCGCCGGAGCCGACCACACCTTGAGTTTCACGGTGAGCTTCCGCGTCTGTAGAGCATACTCTCGCATCCTATTGACGTCTGTAGCTCCGTTTAGCCACCTCGCCGGAGAGCACCGCCGCGGGACATGGTCGCCGGCGTAGCTCCGGTGATCCCCTTGCAAAACCATCACCACCACTAGCCTCAGCATGTCGAGGAGGTTCCGAAAACCCTAGCCGCGTGTCCCGGGAGGCCGTAAACCGGCGGCGCCGTATCTGTCTGGTCGCCGGCGTCAAGCCGCCGGCGAGATCTACGTGTCCACCGCCACCTCACCATTTGTTGACTGGTCGTTGCCCTCGTGGCAGCTGACCTAGTCAACGACCCCACATGTCTGTGACAGTAGCTAGGTATGAATCGGTGTCTTTAGCATTTTCAATTTAATTTAAAAACCAGTAAATAGTTGAAACTTTGCAAAATCATATAAAATCCATTTCAACTCAGAAAAATATGAATAAGATATCAAAATGCTCACAAAAATAAACTCTATTCAAATAAAATATAAAATAAAAATGTGTGTCAAAATAAAAATTCACTTATTTTATTCTTTGTTAATTATGTCTTTCTAATTGTTTTCAAAACAAATTGAATTCAATAAATAATCAAGTTTCAAAAATTAAATTTTAACTATTTAAATAACTAAGTAAAATATTAAGATAAGCTTTCTTTATCATATTTGCATTAACTTAATTCTTAGTGCTAATTCATAAACTCTAATTGAAATTTTTTAATCTTCTATTTTCTTAAATAATAATAAATCAAGAAAATATTAAAAGCCAATATTAATTTGGTAGCTTAAATATTGTGTACTCAAACATTTTTAATTAACAAGTTATTATTTTTAAAAAACTAATAACACTTGTTAAACCCTAATTTTTTTAATTAAACCTAATTAAGACTTAATCTAATTATTAACTCTTATAAAAATTAATAAAATGTCAAACCATTATTAATTTTGTTTCAAAGTAATTAGTAACCACACCCATATTATTAATTATCATTTTAAGAGTTGTACCATAATTTAGAAACCCTAGTTTTAAGTAAGACCTTGATTCCATTATTTTATGTGTTCATCCTTAATAATTGCAATCCTAAAACCCTAGGGGTTTAGCCCATGTGATCATATAAGCTTCACCTATACCTATACAACCCTAGTAAGAAACAAATGAATGCATGCTTATGATCCACTAGCATAAAACCAAGTCACATGAGGTTATCATTTCATGTCCCTATTCCTAATTAAAACCTATATAATTCCCTAGTGTCACTTAGGAGCAAACCCTAGCTTGTTAATTAGAGTACTTCCATTGATCACCACTCGTACATACTACACCATTAAGATCAACCTAAACCATCAAACCCTAGTGGAACCATAATGATGAACCCTAGTACCAAACTTGTGTAGCAATTCCCAACACATGCTCCTATCCAACTAAATCCTATTTATAAAGTAATAAGCCATCTAGCTTAGAAACCTTAGTGATTACTTAGTGAAACAAATAGGAAGCAATAGTAAACCCTAACTCATAGCAACACCTTGACCATCATTCTTTGATATAATACCTATGATTAACCATAGTAATAAACCTATAAATACTTGCTGCATATAGACCCTTCTACTTCAGAACCAAGTAGTCCCTATTGGAAAACTAAAGGAATCCAATAGAAAACCCTAGAAGCCATAACTCCTATTTGAAGTAATTCTTATACTTATTAACATGTTCTTCAAAAGTTATTCTTTTGAAGTACATATGTCAATCCAACCATAGAAGCCATAGTTCTTATTTATACTTATTGTTTCTTAATTAACCTGTTCTTCAAAAGTTATTCTTTTGAAGTATAATATATGTAATCATCAACCCTGTCCTGTGGAACTTAAAATTTACAATTGTTCTTTACATATTATTCCACTACTACTCTTTGTATATATGCTCGTTATGTTGCATCATATTACTTGCTTATGCTATTCATATCACCAACCCTAATAAGAACCTTGTTTGAGAATCATCCTAAAAGTGCAACACACCCTAAAGAAATCTTTACTACTCATCCATCCTAAATCATCGAGGTTAGGTTACGCTCGGGACGATTGCATCTCATACTATGCATCATAGCATCTTTGCCAGTTCTTTAAGCATTGTCCTTACCGGACAATGATGGTATTTCAGAATTTGGAGTTCTCACGTATCGAAGCTTTTGCCTGCATAATCTTGCAGTCAAGAAAGGCAAGTTCATCGCTTGCTCATGTCATTTGATTATGTTTATCAAATTATATGCAAAGTACTATACTTATCACTCTTGCATTGAAAAGCAAATATTATTTTACAATTATGAATATGACTATGTGGTGGGCAATGGAACCATGGTATGTGTTGATTGGTGGAGGTTCCATTGCACGGGTACTATTCATCTAGGACTAAGTACCAATGCCAGTCCGGTGATTCTAGCGCCGTACAAATCACGTTAACCATAAGATCTATAATGGCTCGGGGAAGTCAGTCGTATCTTTTCCCTCCTGCACGCCAACGGACTTGATAGAGCCTGGCGGGGTGCTGGAGGCACTGCCGTAGGTTGGGATAGCCTTTAAAA
Organism: Lolium rigidum; assembly: GCF_022539505.1. Taxonomy (NCBI): domain Eukaryota; kingdom Viridiplantae; phylum Streptophyta; class Magnoliopsida; order Poales; family Poaceae; genus Lolium; species Lolium rigidum. Next base: position 58,091,729 of record NC_061509.1, read on the forward strand.
TCCCCATCCGGACGTTTGGATGAGAGGCTCTACCGTCTATGAAGGATTGTCCATAGTACACCGGGGGTAAAGCCGTATGATCGGGAGATGTCTACCGGGGGTGTACGGATGGACAAAAGGGTGGGTTTGCAGGGTCGCGGAGAAGGCAGTGATTGGCTTGGTTCTTATACTGGGCCCCATACCAAGGAAGTGTGGACAAGGCTCGCGACTTGGTTGGCAACAAGGATAAGGTCTCTTATGGGAAAAGTAACGCACCTCTGCGAGAGGATACTCGAATTGTGATCTGTCACTCCTGTTCCGGGAAGGGAGCTGCGAACGCGGCAGAAAGGAACTCCATGAAGTTCTAGTCAACTCGTGAAGACTGACGGGCATAGTTTTCAGAATAAAATAAACCTTTTGAAGAAATGTTTATGAAAACTTGCATTCGCCTATGACTTTCTGGTCAGTGGCTGTAGCTAGTGCATGATACACCTATTTCCCTAATATGAACTTGCTGAGTACGCTCGTACTCATCCCACTCTTAAATCCCCTGCTTAGCTATGGAGGCACCGGAGGATGAACTACCGTGGAACTCGAAGACAAAGGAGTCAACTGCAACAAGATGGAGAATCCCAGCAAAGAAGTCAAGGAAGTCAACTTCTGCAGCAACTAGAGTGGAAACTTAGACTAGTAATAGAAGGGAGCCTTTCCCTAATCCTAGCACCTAAGTAGCTAGATTTCTATAGCAAGCCTAGTAGCTCTGAAGCTTGAGTTAGCAATTAGTTAGACTACGAGTCGTTCTTCTGGAGCTTTATTTGAAGTTTTACCTCACTGTAAAGTAGGAGGCTGTGTTGATCTTCTGTAAACAGCTTGTGTATACTTCTATAGACATACCTTGGACTCGCATATGTTTCTGTTGTACCACTCTGAGGGATGTAATATGAGTGGAACGGTGTTTCACTTGTGTTATGTCAACGACTTGTGTACTACACCATGCAGTGGTACGCTGGGTCACCACAGCTGGTATCAGAGCAAATGCTTTGACCCTAGGATTAAAACCCTTTAAAGGAGACCTATAGGTTTGGTAGTGTCTATAGGAAGTTGTATTAGCTAAGTCAACTATGCTAAACCAACCTTTCTTTTGACTTGAGATGGGTATTCACTTGAGAATAATCCTGACACACTTGAGTCAATCTTTCTTATCTATATTTCTTAAATGAAGTTAATTAGTTACCTTGCTTCATTCCAAATAATTAGAACACCCTTGAAGCTTAAGATAAAGGGTGGTAGAAGACCACAGTTGGTATACAACTCATGGTAGTCCAAAGAGAGGATACAACCATAAGGAAGATATCCTATTGGAAGAAGTATACCAATGCAAGTTATGGTTAAGTAAGAGTCATTTAAAATGTCAAATGACTGATGTTAAGTAATGTAGATAAGGAATATGAGGTAGTATATACTGATGACCCACAAGTATAGGGGATCGCAACAGTCTTCGAGGGAAGTATTACCCAATTTATTGATTCGACACAAGGGGAGACAAAGAATACTTGTAAGCCTTAACAGCGGAGTTGTCAATTCAGCCGCACTGGAAACAGACTTGCTCGCAAGAGTTTATCAAGTAGTAACAGCTTTATGGCAAGTGGAAATAGCGAAATAACAAGCAGCGGTGAAATAAAGACAAGCAGTAGTGATTATAGTAAACAGCAGGATTAAAATACCGTAGGCACAGGGACGGATTTAACGGGCGTTGCATGGATGAGAGAAACTCATGTAACAATCAAAGCATGGGCATTTGCAGATAATAATAAAACGGTATCCAAGTACTAATCAATCAATAGGCATGTGTTCCATATTTAGTCGTACGTGCTCGCAATGAGAAACTTGCACAACATCTTCTGTCCTACCAGCCGGTGGCAGCCGGGCCTCTAGGGAAACTATCGGATATTAAGGTACTCCTTTTAATAGAGTACCGGAGCAAAGCATTAACACTCCGTGAACACATGTGATCCTCACATCACTACCATCCCCTCCGGTTGTCCCGATTCTTGTCACTTCGGGGCCATTGGTTCCGGACAGCGACATGTGTATACAACTTGCAGGTAAGATCATAAACAACGAATATCTTCATGAATCAATAACATGTTCAGATCTGAGATCATGGCACTCGGGCCCTAGTGACAAGCATTAAGCATAACAAGTTGCAACAATATCATAAAAGTGACATCTACGGATACTAGGCACTATGCCCTAACAATCTTATGACTATTACATGACCAATCTCATCCAATCCCTACCATCCCCTTCAGCCTACAGCGGGGGAATTACTCACACATGGATGGGGGAAACATTGCTGGTTGATGGAGAGGCGTTGGCGGTGATGGCGGTGAAGATCTCCTCCAATTCCCCGTCCCGGCGGAGTGCCGTAACGGAGACTTCGGCTCCCGCGACGGAGTTTCGCGATGTGGCGGCTCTCCGGAGGGTTTCGGCGACTTCGACTTCTCTCCGTGCGTTTTCGGGTCGAAACCAATAAGTAGTCCGAAGGGGGCGTCGGAGGCCGGCCGAGGGGGCCACACCACATGGCCGCGCGGGCCCCCCCTGGGCCGCGCCGCCATGTGGTGTGGGGCCCTCGGGCCTCCACCTCCTTTGCCCTTCTGGATCCGTCAATATTTTGGTAAAATAGGGCCTTCGCAAGAATTCCGAGGATTTTCCCGAAAGTTGGATTTCTGCACAAAAACGAGACACCAGAGCAGTTCTGCTGAAAACAGCGTTAGTCCGTGTTAGTTGTATCCAAAATACACAAATTAGAGGCAAAACAATAGCAAAAGTGTTCGGGAAAGTAGATACGTTTTGGACGTATCAACTCCCCCAAGCTTAGCTTATTGCTTGTCCTCAAGCAATTCAGTTAACAACCGAGCGATAAAAGAACTTTCACGAACACATTTGCTCATATGATGTATATATTCTCATGCTATGGCTAATACTTAAGCAGTTCATAATGAGATACATGCAAATAAGATCATCCAACAGCTATGTCAATCATGGAGAGGTACCAACAATTAATAATAAGCACCATGAATCATGTATATAAGCAGGATTGCAATGTTCATAAGAGAATATGATAAAGTGGTATCTCGCTTGCTCGTATTTGATCGGCAAAACATAAATGCCGAGGCACCTCTTGAGTTCATAGAAAGACTAGAAGTAGTGATTGTCAAAGATAAAAGCATCAAAGTTATACCACAATCAATCATATTTTGAGACAAGCATATTATACTAAGAATGACAGCTTGTGCTCTCAAGATAGTGCTCAAAGAAAGAATGGAGACACAACATAAAAGTAAAAGATTGACCCTTCGCAGAGGGAAGCAGGGATTAACATGCGCTAGAGCTTTTCATTTGTAAAGCAGGAGTAAAATTATTTTGAGAGGTGTTTGTTGTTGTCAACGAATGGTAATGGGTACACTAACTACCTCATCAACCGGACTCACAAGAGCGGCTCCCATTTTATTTATTTTTGGTTGGCACTCCTTCCAACCTTTCTTTCACAAACCATGGCTAACCGAATCCTCGGTGCCCGCCAACAATCACATACCATGAAGGAGTGCCTTTTTATTTAAGTTTTATTATGATGATGACACTCCCCCAACCTTTGCTTACACAAGCCATGGCTAACCGAATCCTTCGGGTGCCGTCCAACAATCACAAACCATGGAGGAGTGTCTATTTAAGTTAATTAATTTGGGACTCGGGAATCCCATTGCCAGCTCTTTTTGCAAAATTATTGGATAAGCGGATGTGCCACTAGTCCATATGAGAGTCCGTCAAAAGTAAATGACAAGGTTGAAAGCTAAACACCACATACTTCCTCATGAGCTATGAAACATTAACACAAATTGAGAAGCATTTTGAAAGTTTTAAAGGTAGCGCATGAGAATTTACTTGGAATGGTTTGAAATGCCATGCATAGGTATTTATGGTGGACACTTTTGGAACAACTTGGTTTTCAGGTGTTTGGAAGCACGAGCGGCGATCCCGCTCAGTACAAGTGAAGGCTAGCAAAAGACTAGGGAGCGACAAATCAAGAGAGCAGTAATCGTCATAATCATGCTTGCGGCAAAATAAATTAACGGAGGCATAAAAGTGATACAAGAACTCGAAGCAATATAAATCATCGAGGCTTAATTGACTTTTTGTTCAGTCATATGCATGCGTGAGCATGTGCCAAGTCGATATAAATGAATTATTCAGAGGAGGATACCACAATGCCATACTTACTTATGAATAAAACAATGCAAGCAAACATCCATGACATGCTACTCATATTAATAAATTGGAACTAAACATGAGAGATCATGAACTACTAGACTTTCTCAAATAACATATACCTCACATGAACCAACTAAGCATGCTCATATGGATGAGTATATGTACAAAAATGAAAGCAAATAGAGTTCATACCAGCCTCTCACCACAATCGATTGTCGTAGATCGTCATTATTGCCTTTTCACTTGTGTAGCTTGGATAATATGAAATGAAAACCACGCTCCAGCCACCGAAGACCATTGAACTCATGATGAACTTTACAAACCAAAGAAGAACAGCAAATATTTTTGGTGTTTTCGAATTAGAAACAAGAACGAAAGAAAACAAGCAAACAAAGCAAAATCTTTTGGGTTTTCTTATAGCAAACTAACGATAGCAAATAAAGCAAACTAAGAGCAAGGAACCAAATAAACAAATGGTGAAGAGAAACAACAGAAATATTTTTGGTCTTTTTGTGTTTTAGGAAAGAAACAAAGCGAAAACAAAAGAATGCAAACTAACAGAAACACGTAAAAGCAGGATGACGTAAATCTGCCAAATCCCGACAGCAGTACAGAAATCGAAAATAACAAAAATCTTCCATTGCTCAGACCAAAAAGTGTTCAACTAATGAAAGTTAGATAACAACCTGGGGAACATGCTCAAAAATTGGCAACTCAAAATAACGTTCTGGCTGTGCGTACGAATTTTTTTGGTAACAGCACAGAATCTGTTTTTGGACAGCACTTCCCCAAATATCATCTCCCTCTCATTAGAAAACCACTCTAGAGACTAAACAAGTATGTACAAGTATCCAGCAACCATAATATGCAAAGAATGAGTGATGCCGGTATACCTCCCCCAAGCTTAGGCTTTTGGCCTAAGTGGAGTTCATTCCCAACGAGGGTCGGAGTTCCACGCCGGTGGATCATACATGGAGTGGTAATAGGGCCCCCGTGCGTAAGAATATCGTGGAGGCTCCACATGACCATGATGTTGATATGAGGAGCTTGCTGCATCGGATGAAGAGTCGGGATGCTCCTCGGCCTCCTCCACATCTTCCCTTGCACGACGGCTTTCCCTTTCTATGTATGCGTTTAGCTCATTTTCTGTGATCGACCACCCGTCCCTGGCATCAAGGTTAAACAAAGCAGGTGCAGGCAAGCGCACTAATTTTTCAATTTTCTTAGTTATACTCCAACTTTTCTTATACAAAGTTATCCTATAATGCAGGTTGTTCAAACTAGATGCATCTGAAATAAACTCATGCCTGATCATGGAGCCAACATCAAGTTTCTCTATAGAAAGCGGAATATCTAAATGGTGAGGACCTACACCATGCATAGCTAATAAGCGAGAGGCGATAAGACCTCCACAAATTCCTCCTTTCTCACGGTTAGTAGCAAGTCTACAAGCTATTAAAGCACCCAAATTATAAGTCCTATCCCGTTGCAAAGCAGCAGCTAAGAAAGCCAAATCTTGGACAGATAATTTACCTCCAGTCCTTCTCGCAAGAACGCACTTTGTAATGAAATAGGCAAAGTAGCGGATGGCTGGATGTTGAATGCTACTAATCTTACCACCATCATTGGAGAAGCTCCTCCCATTACAAATCCTTGTATAAAGATCCGAGAGCTCCCGCGGTGTTCCCCCGATCTTCTCGCAGGATCCCCATCGCGGCACTCTAATCGCCGTGCAAAAATCACTGAAAGGCAAGTCAATAGTTTTGTTATAAATTTTATACCGGACCATGGGGTCAGTTCGAGACCGGTGAAATTCGAAATCCTGCACAACCGACACCGTTAGTTTAGCATATTGGTGAGGTTCACCAACAGCAAAATTTCCCAATCCCGCATTGGAAATTAGTGTTTGCACATCTTGCAGGATTCCCGCATTCCGCATAAAGTCCGTGCATGGGTAATAAGAGGGGTATACTCCCTCTTCACGATGGACTCTCATAACTTGCTGTACCTCCAACTCTTCTTGGTTAAGTTGGTGCACACTCCCTTCCATTTTCTGAAATTTTTCAACAATCATTATAAAATTTGATTTCAAGGTGTGTAATTGAAGGGAACTACTATAGGAACTTGCTAGAGTACTAAACATGCATCAAAACTAATTTCTTCCACTTAGAACAAGCATGCAAGCTCACTAAACATGTTATCTACAGCAGCAAAATATTCAAGATATACTCAACCAAATGAAATTCTAATTGGACAATCAAAGGAGTCACATACCAAGGAGTAAATGTGCCAAATTTCAGACAGAAATCTGGGCTGAGCAAGGAGATCGAAAAATCGCGAGTTCTTGAGCAGAAACACGAGTGAGAGAAACTTGGTACGAGCTTTTTCGGGAGAGAGAAGGTGCTGGGAGAAAGAGATGAGGAAGTGGGGCAAGGGGTGGCCCACACCACATGGTGGCGCGGCCCCCTTGCTGGCCGCGCCGGCCTATGGTGTGGCACCCCCTGGTGCCCCACAGGTCATCCTCTCGGTGCTCCCGGTGCCTCGTCGAAAAATAGGACCAACGGTGTAATTTTTGTAATTTTTAGAGAACTTCGAAAAATGCACATTTCGGGTATTAAATTAATGATTATCGCGCAGGAAAATGATTTCTAAAATCTTAAATGACTAAAGCATATTGCAAAACAAAAGTGCTACAGCAAGTAAAATAGGTGGAGGGAGAAAGAAAGAAAGAAGTGTTGTTTAGCTCTTTTATGCAATAAAATATACTTGTTAACAAGGTTGATCAAGTCTTGCTACCAAATAAATTTTATATGACATAAGAAGAAATAAACCTCAAATCAATCATGTTACCTTATATTGAATTGATATGGATCCAATCACAAGAGTTTGATATTCTTCTTTAGGCTCATATATAGGACAATCAATGGATCCCACTTTGATAGTTTTCACATTAAAAATTGTATTGACTCCACATACTTTATCAATCCTCTTGGGAAAATAGACAAGTGTGTTCCTTATCATCAACATTGAAAGTAACCATGCCTTTATTGCAATCAATAACAGCCCCTGCAGTATTAAGAAAGGGTCTTCCAAGAATAATGGACATATTATCATCTTCAGGCATTTCCAACACAACAAAATCAGCTTAATATCAAGCAATGCCGAGTAACTTGAACAGGAACATTTTCACATAAACCAACAGGAATAGCAGTAGATTTATCAGCCATTTGCAAAGATATATCAGTTGGTATCAATTTATCTAAATCAAGTCTCTTATAAAGAGAAAAAGGCATCACACTCACACCTGCTCCCAAATCACATAGAGCAGCTTCTAACATAATTATTCTTGATGGAACAAGGAATAGTCGGTATACTCGGGTCGCCCAAGCTTCTTTGGAATCTTACCATTGAAGGAGTAATTAGCGAGCATAGTTGAAATTTCCTCATTGGGGACTTTCCTTTTGTTAGTAACAATATCTTTCATATACTTTGAATAAGGAGGCAATTTAATAGCATCAACCAAAGGAATTTGCAAAAATAAAGGTTTCATCCAATCACAAAATTTATTATAATGTTCCTCCTCCTTTGATTTTAGTTTCTTAGCAGGAAAAGGCATTTGCTTTTGAACCCAAGGTTCTCTTTCATTACCATGTTTCTTTGTAATAAAATCTTCTTTAGTGTACTTTTTATTTTTAGCATGCTTTTCAGTGTTCTTTTTCAATTTCTTCTTTATCGGAGTATCATTCTTATCATTATCTTCCTCATGTTCATTACCACTTTCAGCTTCAAAGATCGAAATAGAAATACTATTAGGATCATTAACAGAGTTCGGAGGATTCTACAACATTCTTATGTTTCTTTTTCTTTTTCTTAGATGGAGCACTAGTTTTAATTAGTTGAGAATCTTGTTCAACTCTTTTGGGATGCCCTTCAGGATATAGAGGATCCCGGGTAGAAGCACCACCTCTAGTTGTTACTTCACAAGCATGTTTTTCTTTAGAATTATTTCCCAACAAGTCATTTTGCACTTTAGTAAGTTGATCAATTTGAGTTTGAACCATTTGAAAATGTTTAACAAGTATCTTAACATCATTGGAGGTTCTCTCCACAATACCATGCAATTCACTAATAGCTCGGGAATTTTCCATTAAATGATTCTCTACTCTCATATTAAAGTTTTCTTGCTTAACAATATAATTATCAAATTCATCTAAGCATTGAGCAGGAGATTTTGAATACGGAATATCTTCTCTAGTAAAGTGTTGAAGCGAGTGTACCTCAATCATGGATGAAGGGGGAATTGTCTCACATATATCTTCTATAGGAGGTAAATTCTTCACATCTTCAGTGTTTAATACCCTTCTCTTTAAGAGACTTCTTGGCTTCCCTCATATCTTCATCATTTAATTTAATCATACCCCTCTTCTTCACTATCGGTGTCGGGGTTGGTTCAGGTGTAGACCAATCATCATGATTCCGGCCTATTTTAGCCAATAATTCTTCAGCGTCTTCTGGAGTTCTTTTCCCGAAAACACAACCAAGCACAACTATCCAGGTATGCCCTAGACTCAATAGTTAGTCCACTATAAAATATATCAAGTAAATCATGCTTTTCCAAATCATGGTCAGGCTGAGCTCTAATAAGAGAGCAAAATCTAGCCCAAGCCTCGTGCAATTTCTCTCCATCTTCCCGGTCAAAATTATAAATTCTCTGCAAAGCAGCATGTTGAGCACTAGCAGGAAAGTATTTTCGAAAGAAAACATCACGCAAGTCAGTTGGACTTTTAATAGAACCAGGAGGCAAATTATTATACCAAGTTTTAGCATCATCCTTTAATGAGAAAGGAAAAATTTTAGCGACAAAATAAGTACGCATCTTGACATCATCGTAAAACACGCCACTAAGAGTAGATAACTCACCAAGTGTTCAACAACGACTTTCTTTTTCAGCACCACAAAAGGGTGTTTTCTCAACAATAGCTATATGAGATAGATCAAGAGAAAAATCATAATCTTTATCCCTAATGTTTATAGGAGATGTGGCAAATTTAGGATCAGGAGATGGTTTATATCTAACAGCATGTTCCGCAAGCAACTTTTTAATTTTTCTTGCATCAGTAGTAGCATTGCATTTTTCAATAAAATCATCATCAAGCTCTACATAATCTTCATCAAGATCATCACTAGAATAATCAAGTTCAGGTGATTTAACAGGTATAGTAGCATTAGGAGTTTCAGTATTTTCAATTTGTCTAGACTTAGCAATTGTAGCATCTAGAAAAGATCCCAATGAACCACTATCATCAAGCACAGCAGAAACATTATCAATATTATGAGAATTTTCAGATTCAGCAGAAGTACCAGCATGTGAAGCATGTGGCGGTGAAACAAGTTTATCAATCACAGATGGTGAATCAAGAGCAGCAGAGGTACTCAGAGTTGTACCTTTTCTTGTAGTGGATGGTAATATGGCGATCTTAGTATCGCGAGGTTTACCCATGATGGAGAATTTGCAGCGAACAATATCAATCCAAGTGAACTTCCAAATAAAGCTATGCTCCCCGGCAACGGCGCCATAAAATAGTCTTGATGACCCACAAGTATAGGGGATCGCAACAGTCTTCGAGGGAAGTATTACCCAATTTATTGATTCGACACAAGGGGAGACAAAGAATACTTGTAAGCCTTAACAACGGAGTTGTCAATTCAGCCGCACTGGAAACAGACTTGCTCGCAAGAGTTTATCAGTAGTAACAGCTTTATGGCAGTGGAAATAGCGAAATAACAAAGCAGCAGTGAAATAAAGACAAGCAAGTAGTGATTATAGTAAACAAGCAGGATTAAAATACCGTAGGCACAGGGACGGATTTAACTGGCGTTGCATGGATGAGAGAAACTCATGTAACAATCAAAGCATGGGCATTTGCAGTATAATAATAAAACGGTATCCAAGTACTAATCAATCAATAGGCATGTGTTCCATATTTAGTCGTACGTGCTCGCAATGAGAAACTTGCACAACATCTTCTGTCCTACCAGCCGGTGGCAGCCGGCCTCTAGGGAAACTATCGGATATTAAGGTACTCCTTTTAATAGAGTACCGGAGCAAAGCATTAACACTCCGTGAACACATGTGATCCTCACATCACTACCATCCCCTCCGGTTGTCCCGATTCTTGTCACTTCGGGGCCATTGGTTCCGGACAGCGACATGTGTATACAACTTGCAGGTAAGATCATAAACAACGAATATCTTCATGAATCAATAACATGTTCAGATCTGAGATCATGGCACTCGGGCCCTAGTGACAAGCATTAAGCATAACAAGTTGCAACAATATCATAAAAGTGACATCTACGGATACTAGGCACTATGCCCTAACAATCTTATGACTATTACATGACCAATCTCATCCAATCCCTACCATCCCCTTCAGCCTACAACGGGGGAATTACTCACACATGGATGGGGGAAACATTGCTGGTTGATGGAGAGGCGTTGGCGGTGATGGCGGTGAAGATCTCCTCCAACTCCTCGTCCCGCGGAGTGCCGTAACGGAGACTTCGGCTCCCGCGACGGAGTTTCGCGATGTGGCGGCTCTCCGGAGGGTTTCGGCGACTTCGACTTCTCTCCGTGCGTTTTCGGGTCGAAACCAATAAGTAGTCCGAGGGGGGCGTCGGAGGCCGGCCGAGGGGGCCAGACCACATGGCCGCGCGGGCCCCCCCTGGGCCGCGCCGCCATGTGGTGTGGGGCCCTCGGGCCTCCACCTCCTTTGCCCTTCTGGCTCCGTCAATATTTTGGTGAAATAGGGCCTTCTGCAAGAATTCCGAGGATTTTCCCGAAAGTTGGATTTCTGCACAAAAACGAGACACCGTGAGCAGCTTCGCTGAAAACAGCGTTAGTCCGTGTTAGTTGTATCCAAAATACACAAATTAGAGGCAAAACAATAGCAAAAGTGTTCGGGAAAGTAGATACGTTTTGGACGTATCATATACCTATGATGAGTCAATCATAGGAGGTAAGGAAGAGTGATAGGAATCATATAAGTCTACTTTTCATGGTACAGTTGGTAATCATATATGATTCAATTGAGAGTCATGATGTGATAGAGTAGAACATCATAAGTACGATAATGAAGTATGATAAGGAGTAGGATTTAAGGAATAGTTCGAAAACTTAGGCCTTAAAATCATGTTAACTATGTCAAATATGCTAGAACCATAATCCTTAGTTTAAAGAAGGCTTATTTAGAGCATATCACATAGAGAAATCCTGGAGTTATAGGTGGTATATTCTAAACAAACATGTGTTTAGAGTAGACATGTTAGAACTAATTGTATTATAGGAAGTAGTCCTGAATAGCACATATATATGATATCCTATTTTGTTAGTACTTCCAAAGAAAACTAGGTTAACTTCAACTATCCCAAGCCATTTTGTTTCAAGTTTGTCTCATTGCAAATGTGCAATTAAGATAAATGTTGAGACAAATAGTAGAAATTCACGTATTTGTGCTAAGTATCACAACCTAAACCTATATTATGTGGTGTATATACTACACATCTGAGCCTGATATTTAGGGATGTCTTACCCAACTATTATACTCAGGCCTATAAGGATGTGTATTATAAGCACAAAGCTGGATTTTCTTGGATTTTATTGGATTTTCATTGATTGACTAGATCCATACATGAAGTTTGACTTTGATATGCAAATGCATGTTGCTATATCAAGCTCTTACTTGATGTTATAGGTCTAGAGGGTAAAGGTATTCGTGTGAGGAAGTGACGAATTCTGAAGATTTTGAAGAAAAATGAAGGTTCACTAGAAGAAGGAAGTAAAGTTGTGGGAAGTCACCACAATAATTTGAAGAAAGGACCAATCAAACCTCATTTTTATCCTCAATTGAGGAGTACTTCAACATGGAAGTACCATGAAAGTGAGAAAATAGTGAATATGGAGCAGTAGGAGTGGAGCCATATTCATTATGAAAGAAGGGAATGCAAGTGAAGACACTTACAATACTATTTTCATAGTGTCAACAAGTGGTTATCTTGCAAAACAAACCTTAGAAGAAGGAAAATAGACAAGTGAAGTCGCAGCTGGTATCATCAGACCGCAGCTGATATAGGATAATCATGAAGAGAAAGTATGTGAAGTGAGGTATATCTTAACTAAAACTATAAAAGTAGCCACAACTGGTAGGTAGATGTGGACTAGAACCATAACATAGCCACAGCTGGTATCCAATAAGCCACATCTTGTGTTAGATAGTCTGCAGCTGGTAACAAATAGTCCACAGCTTAATCGTTCTTTCACTCTAAAGGAAAAAGGGATTCCGTAGCTGGTATTCCGTAGCTAATAAATATTTAGTCGGAGGATTCACATCGGATACCCACAACTGTGTGGATACACCGCAAAGAATTCTTCGTGAGACTTTAGAAAGGTACAAAATATAAACCAGACTTAAACCAATCTTCTACCTTGGAGTTTAATGATTAGAAGAAAAGGAGTTGCGAGATCATTAGTAAACTCCAAGGGGAGAGGAAGATTGAAGGAGAAGTATTAAGATATGATTTGGAGTATGAAAGAAGAAGAAGAAGGTCTGAACCGAGAGGAAGTCCGATCCTATTTTCATAAGATTGGTGGAAGTATCCATATAATAGTACTCTCGGGAGGTTGTCGGACCGAAGCCGAGGTTCATATCTCGAGGAAGTAAGGGTTATACTTTAACTTGAGTGGGTAATTGATAATTACTCAGAAGCAGAAGAGCTCAAGTAAGTCTAAGCTAATGAAGTTGGATGAAGAAGATGTCGGAGGACAATCAAAGTCTAAGAAAACAAAAGACCGAAGGGTTTGACCATACCAAAACATAAGCCTATTAGAAAGATTCCTTTCATGGAACCTAAAGAAACCAAAAGGAAGATAACTAGAATGAACTAGAAGCTATGATTGGATGGACTAAATGAGTCTAATCCATTCGTATGACTAAACAACCAGGACCATGCCTATTATAAATACCTTACGAAGTACCATTACATTCGTTATGGTAGTAAGGGAAAAACAATACCTTACTTTAAACCAATCCTTTAGACTTAAGGTTTGGGCACCGCAGCTGGATTACCGCAATTTGGTAGAACCAAGCATTGAGTACCCAAATAGGAAGATGTCACCACAACCATTAGTAAAGCCCATTAGCATAAGAAGATGTCCTAATCCAAGAATCTTTGGAGAGTAAGCCTATAAGCTTAGAGTGTTGGAAGAAATCATAGAATTGAAGAAAGTATCAATGCCAGACATCAGAAGACTTCATGAAGGATCGAGTCAAGGGATATATTCAATTATATCTAATGAGATCACTAGGGAGTTTGAAAGGATTGTGATCTGTTCAAGTCCGTTCCACATTCCGAAACGTGAGAGCGTTCGAACTTCGGGACGAAGTTCGGCTTTAAGGGGGAGAGGCTGTAATATCCCAGGTTTAGAGGTCTGTAAAATGAGAGAACACCAAAGTGTGCATTGCATTCATGCATAGAAAATCCGGGAATTTTCGCGCTTTCAAATAAAACTTACCACAAGAATCGAAGTTTCACTTGACTTGCTTGGAATTGAAGTAGATCATCAAGTCAAGCGCTATAAAATTCACTGTGATCTTTACTAAAACCCTGTTTTGGGTAGAGAGGATTTGATCTATGAGCTAGATCAAATGGAATTAGCTTTACAACAAACAACACCTTAAGTAAGGGTCAACTACAAGATTCTATAAAAGATCTCAACATGACATTCCTTACAACAACACATGAATAATTAAGAAACTATTCTTTACTTATCTTTTCCATGTCTTTTACTAAATAAATGCTTCTACCATGATTCTGATGGTGTATCTTCAACAAATTTTGTGTGTAATATAATTCAATTCTAAACTTATTAATAAATAAGGTAAATCACGAGGTCTAAAGTGCATAAAGGCCACACATTCTTAATTAAATCATAACTTATTAAATATATGGAATATCATAAAACTGAATCCATTTACATTACAAGTTATAGTTCAAACTATTTGAATAAAATTAATCATGAGTATTTTGAAACTCATATGATCATGCCTTGGTGCAATCAAACACCAACTATTCAAAATTGAGGAATAACCTTCAACCTTGACTTTTTGACCAATATTATAATATAAATCCAATCAAATATGATATAGTGACTCATCCACAATAATAAAACCACCCACAAGATATTTAGTAACAAATGCCACTTGGCTATCCAAATATAATTCATATGAGAGGATAATGATCATGCCACATAGGATGAAAATATCTACATGATTTGCATCCCAAGACTTGCCACCTCATGCTCAAAGGATTGCTATGGATGAGGACATGACAACCAAGCACCTTACTCATCAAACTAAAACAAGAGTCACCCACCTATGTGTCATGACACTAGAGCTTGCCCAAGCCTATAAAAGGAGCCACACCCTTCATCCATTTGATCATCTTGTAGCATGACACAAGGAAACCCACACATAGAGCCACTCCATACATTAGCTAGGATCAAGATGAAGAAGCTAGGAGGTGGAGGCATACCACAAGATGCAGGTTTATCAGATTTCCAGAAGAACAAGCTACATAATATACCAAGGTAGAATTCTTAGGCAAACCATGTATTTAGAGGATCATATCATCATCTCTTGAGTAGGACCTTAGGCTATTAAAAAACATTTAGAAGTGAGAGAGAATATAGATGCTAATCATATCCATGTCTATCCTAGATAATACTAGAGTAGTATTAAATCTTACTTGTTTTAACCAACCTTTAATCTTGGAGGTGAGAGCCATGTTCTATTAGTGAAACATAACCAAAGCTTATGACTATATCCTAATCCTAGTTGTGTATCACATGGGTGATCACCACTAAAACCTAGACCATATTTGAATTCCAACCCATGGATTACTTTGGATCATAAGTAGAACCCTGCCATACCTCATGCCTATTTATATTTCAATTCAATGAAGCTTATGAAAAACCCTAAACCATTTCATATGGGATCCACTCCACATAAAATAATAACATGTCCTAACTTGTGTATCATAGATCACAAGTACAAACCAAGCTAGTTATACCTAAGCTCAAATGCTATTTAAGTGAGTAGAGTGAAACCAATATCTAATTATATTTTGTTCCCTTAGGAATGTGCTTTATGAACCAAGTGAAATAGTAGTTTAGAAAATAGAATCACATTAGCAAGTTAATTGAATTTGGTGAGCATAGGATTTAGCTTAAATAATTCAAGATAAAAGTTGCTAAGCAAGATTCTTAAATATAGAGTTTATCCAAACCATCTTCTGAAACCCTAAGAAATCATCATCCACATAAAATCATAAACCAATTCCATCCTCATTAACAATTACTTTAAACTCTAGCCATAATTAAATATATGTGAACAATCAATATTGTTAAGCACATTAGTTAAAACTAATAATATGTTCATCATGCACATGTTCTAAATTTTAAATCATTTAAATATATCTGGTTCCTAAATTAAAAAGGGAATTGAAATAAATACCTAAACCATTTCTATTTTACTCAAGCCTCACAAAATATTAATTAAATCCTAAACTAAATATTTGTTTAAACAACAAGATTATACAGTAAGCATTGTTATCAAGTTATATTGATATTCAAATGTTTTAGGACCTGCAAAATAAGACAGAGTTCAAATTTGAAATCAAATAGTAAAAATTCAAAACAGAAATTTAAAAGAGAAAAGAGAGGGAAAGCCTTACCTTGCTCAGCAACCGCAGCAGCCCACGAAGCCTACCCAGCAGAAGCCCAGGAGCAGCCCAGCCCACGAACGAAAACAACCCAGGTACCGTTTCGGCTTGCTTCAAAATTCGTGCGAGGCAAGTCATTGTCTTCGTCTTCCTCCACGGCGTCGACAGCGCAGAGAGGAGCTCTGGCCACGTCCTCGTCGAGGATAAGCTCACCCCGGACGTTGCAGACGATCTCTGAACCTCGTACAAGCATTCTCGCATCCAAGCCTATCCCAAACGTGCCAAGATTCGCGCCTGGATCGAGTTCATCCTTGTCGCCATATCCGCACCGTCTCCGGCGATGCGCCGACGATTCTGACCTAGCCATGGTCTATAAATAGGAGGGGAGGACCGCCGTGCTCTCCTTGATCTCCTCCATGCCTCCATTCTCTCTCTAGCTTACCCAGTTGTTCCCAATCATCCATTCACTGTCGCCGGCGTCGAGGAAGAATACGGCGATGGGAGCCACCTCAGCCTCCAGCTCATGGTCGAGGAGAAGCGCCTCGCCGCGCAGGCCATCTGGGAGCAAGCACGCATCAAGAGGAGCTCGGAGCCAGAAGAATTTCACCGTTCCCTTTCCCTCGGGTTCGCCGGGAAATCATCAATCGCCGTCGTCTCCGTCGACCATCGCCGGAGCCGACCACACCTTGAGCTTCACGGTGAGCTTCCGCGTCCGCAGAGCATACTCTCGCATCCTATTGACGTCTGTAGCTCCGTTTAGCCACCTCGCCGGAGAGCACCGCCGCGGGACATGGTCGCCGGCGTAGCTCCGGTGATCCCCTTGCAAAACCATCACCACCACTAGCCTCAGCATGTCGAGGAGGTTCCGAAAACCCTAGCCGCGCGTCCCGGGAGGCCGTAAACCGGCGGCGCCGTATCTGTCTGGTCGCCGGCGTCAAGCCGCCGGCGAGATCTACGTGTCCACCGCCACCTCACCATTTGTTGACTGGTCGTTGCCCTCGTGGCAGCTGACCTAGTCAACGACCCCACATGTCTCGTGACAGTAGCTAGGTATGAATCGGTGTCTTTAGCATTTTCAATTTAATTTAAAAACCAAGTAAATAGTTGAAACTTTGCAAAATCATATAAAATCCATTTCAACTCAGAAAAATATGAATAAGATATCAAAATGCTCACAAAAATAAACTCTATTCAAATAAAATATAAAATAAAAATGTGTGTCAAAATAAAAATTCACTTATTTTATTCTTTGTTAATTATGTCTTTCTAATTGTTTTCAAAACAAATTGAATTCAATAAATAATCAAGTTTCAAAAATTAAATTTTAACTATTTAAATAACTAAGTAAAATATTAAGATAAGCTTTCTTTATCATATTTGCATTAACTTAATTCTTAGTGCTAATTCATAAACTCTAATTGAAATTTTTTAATCTTCTATTTTCTTAAATAATAATAAATCAAGAAAATATTAAAAGCCAATATTAATTTGGTAGCTTAAATATTGTGTACTCAAACATTTTTAATTAACAAGTTATTATTTTTAAAAAACTAATAACACTTGTTAAACCCTAATTTTTTTAATTAAACCTAATTAAGACTTAATCTAATTATTAACTCTTATAAAAATTAATAAAATGTCAAACCATTATTAATTTTGTTTCAAAGTAATTAGTAACCACACCCATATTATTAATTATCATTTTAAGAGTTGTACCATAATTTAGAAACCCTAGTTTTAAGTAAGACCTTGATTCCATTATTTTATGTGTTCATCCTTAATAATTGCAATCCTAAAACCCTAGGGGTTTAGCCCATGTGATCATATAAGCTTCACCTATACCTATACAACCCTAGTAAGAAACAAATGAATGCATGCTTATGATCCACTAGCATAAAACCAAGTCACATGAGGTTATCATTTCATGTCCCTATTCCTAATTAAAACCTATATAATTCCCTAGTGTCACTTAGGAGCAAACCCTAGCTTGTTAATTAGAGTACTTCCATTGATCACCACTCGTACATACTACACCATTAAGATCAACCTAAACCATCAAACCCTAGTGGAACCATAATGATGAACCCTAGTACCAAACTTGTGTAGCAATTCCCAACACATGCTCCTATCCAACTAAATCCTATTTATAAAGTAATAAGCCATCTAGCTTAGAAACCTTAGTGATTACTTAGTGAAACAAATAGGAAGCAATAGTAAACCCTAACTCATAGCAACACCTTGACCATCATTCTTTGATATAATACCTATGATTAACCATAGTAATAAACCTATAAATACTTGCTGCATATAGACCCTTCTACTTCAGAACCAAGTAGTCCCTATTAGAAAACTAAAGGAATCCAATAGAAAACCCTAGAAGCCATAACTCCTATTTGAAGTAATTCTTATACTTATTAACATGTTCTTCAAAAGTTATTCTTTTGAAGTACATATGTCAATCCAACCATAGAAGCCATAGTTCTTATTTATACTTATTGTTTCTTAATTAACCTGTTCTTCAAAAGTTATTCTTTTGAAGTATAATATATGTAATCATCAACCCTGTCCTGTGGAACTTAAAATTTACAATTGTTCTTTACATATTATTCCACTACTACTCTTTGTATATATGCTCGTTATGTTGCATCATATTACTTGCTTATGCTATTCATATCACCAACCCTAATAAGAACCTTGTTTGAGAATCATCCTAAAAGTGCAACACACCCTAAAGAAATCTTTACTACTCATCCATCCTAAATCATCGAGGTTAGGTTACGCTCGGGACGATTGCATCTCATACTATGCATCATAGCATCTTTGCCGAGTTCTTTAAGCATTGTCCTTACCG
Source organism: Lolium rigidum (assembly GCF_022539505.1). Classification (NCBI taxonomy): domain Eukaryota; kingdom Viridiplantae; phylum Streptophyta; class Magnoliopsida; order Poales; family Poaceae; genus Lolium; species Lolium rigidum. The sequence continues at coordinate 58,110,609 of NC_061509.1, forward strand.
GGACAATGATGGTATTTCAGAATTTGGAGTTCTCACGTATCGAAGCTTTTGCCTGCATAATCTTGCGAGTCAAGAAAGGCAAGTTCATCGCTTGCTCATGTCATTTGATTATGTTTATCAAATTATATGCAAAGTACTATACTTATCACTCTTGCATTGAAAAGCAAATATTATTTTACAATTATGAATATGACTATGTGGTGGGCAATGGAACCATGGTATGTGTTGATTGGTGGAGGTTCCATTGCACGGGTACTATTCATCTAGGACTAAGTACCAATGCCGTCCGAGTGATTCTAGCGCCAGTACAAATCACGTTAACCATAAGATCTATAATGGCTCGCGGGAAGTCAGTTGTATCTTTTCCCTCCCGCACGCCAACGGACTTGATAGAGCTCGGCGGAGTGCTTGGAGGCACTCTGCCGTAGGTTGGGATAGCCTTTAAAATCCCCATCCGGACGTTTGGATGAGAGGCTCTACCGTCTATGAAGGATTGTCCATAGTACACCGGGGGTAAAGCCGTATGATCGGGAGATGTCTACCGGGGTGTACGGATGGACAAAAGGGTGGGTTTGCGGTGGTCGCGGAGAAGGCGGTGATTGGCTTGGTTCTTATACCCGGCCCCATACCAAGGAAGTGTGGACAAGTTCGCGACTTGGTTGGCAACAAGGTTAAGTTCTCTTATGGGAAAAGTAACGCACCTCTGCAGAGGGTATCGAATTGTGACTGTCACTCCCTGTTCCGGGAAGGGAACTGCGAACGCGGCAGGAAAGGAACTCCATGAAGTTCTAGTCAACCTGTGAAGACTGACGGGCATAGTTTTCAGAATAAAATAAACCTTTTGAAGAAATGTTTATGAAAACTTGCATTCGCCTATGACTTTCTGGTCTGTGGCTGTAGCTAGTGCATGATACACCTATTTCCCTAATATGAACTTGCTGAGTACGCTCGTACTCATCCCACTCTTAAATCCCACGCTTAGCTATGGAGGCACCGGAGGATGAACTACCGTGGAACTCGAAGACAAAGGAGTCAAGCTGCAACAAGATGGAGAATCCCAGACAAAGAAGTCAAGGAAGTCAACTTCTGCAGCAACTAGAGTGGAAACTTAGACTAGTAATAGAAGGGAGCCTTTCCCTAATCCTAGCACCTAAGTAGCTAGATTTCTATAGCAAGCCTAGTAGCTCGAAGCTTGAGTTAGCAATTAGTTAGACTACGAGTCGTTCTTCCGGAGCTTTATTTGAAGTTTTACCTCACTTGTAAAGTAGGAGGCTGTGTTGATCTTCACGTAAACAGCTTGTGTATACTTCTATAGACATACCTTGGACTCGCATATGTTTCGTTGTACCACTCGAGGGATGTAATATGAGTGGAACGGTGTTTCACTTGTGTTATGTCAACGACTTGTGTACTACACCATGCAGTGGTACGCTGGGTCACCACATCCGTGAACACAGGTGATCCTCACATCAAAGCCATCCCCTCCGATTGTCCCGATTAATGTCACTTCGGGGCCTCGGGTTCCGGACAATGACATGTGTATACAACTTGCAGATATGATCAAGAACAATATATAAAGCATCATCATGAAAACATAGTATGTTCAGATCTGAGATCATGGCACTCGGGCCCAAAGTGACAAGCATTAAGTATAACAAGTTGCAAATAAAATACTCACAACGGATACCAGGCACTATGCCCCAAAAAATTCTAATGCTATTACATGAACGAACTAATCCAATCCCGACCATACCCTTCAGCCTACAGCGAGGGAACTAATCACACATGGATGGGGGAATCATGGGTGGTTGATGGAGAGGCATCGGTGATGGCGATGGCGATGATCTCCTCCAATTCCCCGTACCGGCAGGGTGCCAGAACGGAGTTCCTGCCTCCGAAATAGGGTTTCGCGAGGCGGCGGCACTACAGACTTTTCTCTGGAATAACTTCGAACCCCCTGGGGTTTTCTCGTTACGAGGATCTTATAGCCGAAAGGGTAGGCCAAAACGACGATGGGGTCGGGAATACACCCCCAGGCGCGGTCAGGCCTGGGCCACGCCTGGGCCATGTATTCCCGGCTCCAGGCCCCCCTGCTCTTCACCTTCTGGCTCCGTGAGTTCCCCGGGAAAATAAGGCATTTGGGTATATTTCTGGGATTTTTCCCGATCGGGCAATTTTCCCCGCGAAAGTTGATTTTCTGCACAAAAACAAGACACTAGGGCAATTTTGCTGAAAACAGCGTTATTCCGCGTTAGTTGCATTCAAAACACATAAGTTGGAGGGCAAATAATAACAAAAAGGTTCAGGAAAGTTGATACGTTTTGGACGTATCAAGCGCGCAAGCTTGACCATTTCGGGTACCATGAGGGCCGGTCGGGCTCTTTTTTGAGAGAGAGATATGGCTAGTGGTGCAGTTTTGGTGGCTATGCAGATCTGAGGAAGAACAAGGCATGTATATAGGGGAGAGGGAGGTGAAAAGGCCGGTCATGGCGCCGGCGGCAATGCAAATTCCGGCGCGGCGATCGTTCTGCTTCTCTCTGTTTTCCGTGTGCAGTAATACCGAGACGATCGATTTCCACGCGGGAACGAACGGTCGGACCTTATGTCCCGACTCATGTCTCCAGCAGGGACATAAGGGCTGCCAGCAGGACTCGAAAGGCCTCAGACCCTGTTGTCCCGGTTGGAGCCTCCAACTGGGACAAAAGGCCTTAAAGAACCGCGACAAAAGGCCCCGTAGCTTCTCGGTGATTTCGGGGCGACGTGGCCAGCCTATTTGCCCTGGCTCCAGACTGGGTCAGGACAAAAGGCCTAGACAGAAGACCAGTTTTCTACTAGTGACAGTTTGCGCAAACAAGAACTCACCATGGTTATGTTGCCTGCCAAAACCCATCGGCGAGCAGTGGTTAAGCAACACGAAGAGCCGGGAGGCTTCCAAGACTGCAGGGGGCCCTGGTCCCTCGACGTCGTCCCGCAAATGTTCCGGCACACGTCCTAGCGGTTGCAAGGGCGTGCCACCTGACCTATACCTGGTCAGGAAGGTGTTGGATTGCTTCGATTAGTTTCCGCATGGCGGACACGTAAACATTAAATACGATCCCGATCGGCTCTCGGGTTGCCTCGTGGATCGGCTCAAAGAGCCGATCGCCCCATGGTTTGCGTCGGGTTAACGATGACATGGGGCTCCCGCTTGATCAATGTAAAGTTAAACCAATCTCACGACAGTTTAGGGTTTTCACCGTATGATCGGAACATCCTACGCGTAGTTGAGCCTAATAGACACGAAAGATAATGGAAAATTAACCCTAAAAGAGGCCTAAAAACCAACATTAAGTTAATTCCCGAACATCCCTCTTAGGACTAACAAACCATGCCTAACGCACTACCGGATCGTTCAACCCGTTTGCAAGGCCTAACCATACGGATATTAAACCAATCCTTGAAGAATCAAGGAGCAACTATAACGGATCGGATCTACTAAACAACGAACAAGCAAGACGCTGCCCTTACACCGGATAGGTGTAAGGGCAGCTAGATATCGAGGGACGGCATAGCTAAGCAGATATGCATAAGAAAAGCATCCATGCAAGTCCCAAAACATCTACGATAAATAGTGCTACTCGCCATCAACAACGCTTCAGCACGAGCAGCACAAGGTAACGAATAAACGTGCGCTGCCTAGATCGCAAAATGCGATCTAGGCAGCATGATGCTTACTCGGGAGAAACCCTCGAAAGAAGGGATGGCGATGCGCCTGATTTGTGTTTGTTGTGAACGTGATTGTCCTCCTTTTCCGATAACCCTAGATACATATTTATAGTCCAAGGGACTTTCTAATTCGGGCGTGCACCTAACCGTGTGATGACCCACAAGTATAGGGGGTGTATCGTAGTATCTTCGATAAGTAAGAATGTCGATCCCAACGAGGAGCAGAAGGTGTTGACAAGTAGTTTCGATGAAGGATTCACTGTAAATGCTCACAAACAAGTATTCAAGGAGTTTTGATGTAATAGATGAATAAAGTACGAGTAAGTAAAATGCGAGAGAAATAATTGCAGCGAGTGGCCCAATCCTTTTTAGCACAAAGGACAAGCCGGTTTGTTTACTTATAATGACCAAACGTTCTTGAGGACACACGGGGATTTTAGTCTAGTGCTTTCGCTTCATGTAGCTAAATAATCTTCATTGTTTTGATAAGTGTTGTGTGGGTGAACCTATGCTAATGCACCGCCCTTCCTAGGACTAATACATACTTGTGATTATACCCCTTGCAAGCATCCGCAACTACAAGAAAGTAATTAAGATAAATCTAACCACAGCCTTAAACTCTGAGATCCTGCGATCCCTCTTGCATCGATATACTAACGGGGGCTCAGGTTTCTGTCACTCCGGCAACCCCGCAATTAGCAACCGAATACAAGATGCACTCCCCTAGGCCCATAAATGGTGAAGTATCGTGTAGTCGACGTTCACACGACACCACTAGAAGAATGACACCACAACTTAAATATCATAACATTGAATATTACTCAACCATAGTTCACTACTAACATTTAGACTTCACCCATGTCCTCAAGAACTAAACGAACTACTCACAAGACATCATATGGAATACAATCAGAGGTGATATGATGATGAATAACAATCTGAACATAAACCTTGGTTCAACGGTTTCACTCAATGGCATTAATAACAAGTAGAAAGTAACACCGGGAGAGTTTCCCCTATCAAACAATCAAGATCCAACCCAAATCGTTACAGCAGTGATGAGGTGCAGCGGTGGTGATGGCGGTGTAGATGGTGGAGATGATGATGATGATGATGGAGATGATGTCCAGCTCGATGACGATGGCGATGGCGTCGATTTCCCCCTCCGGGAGGGAATTTCCCCGGCGGATTCCTGCCCGCCGGAGAGCTCTTTTCTCTCTGGTGTTCTCCGCCCCGCAGAGGCGGCTGTAACTCTTTGTGAGGTACCCCCTGTGGCTTAGGTCTTCGGGACGAAGGGTTTCGCGAAGAAAAGGAGGCGAGAGGGGCTGTGGGGCCCCCACACACCATGGTGGCGCGGCCAGGCCATGGGCCGCGCCGCCATGTTGTCTGGGCCCACCTTGGGTCCCCTCTTCTCCCCCTTCTGGCTCCCTCCGTCATCTGAAAAAATAGGATTTTTGGTATAATTTCCTTCCACAGTTGATCTTCCGAAATATTGCGTTCTGACGGTGCTTTTTCCAGCAGAATCCTGGCTCCGGCGCTTGATCCTCCAATAATGATGAAACATGCAAAATAGATGAAATAACAAAAGTATTGTGTCCCAATATGAAATATATCAATGAATAACAGCAAATTATGATATAAAATAGTGATGCAAATTGGACGTATCAACTCCCCCCAAGCTTAGACCTCGCTTGTCCCCAAGCGAAACTGAGCTCGATGAACAAGACCACATGTTTATGGAGTGAAGAGTCGATAAATAAAATAAGGACAAGAAGCATCATATTCATTCACACAAGACATTCTAGTAAACATTCTCTTCATATAACTCAACTTGAAATAAGTAAAGAGAAATCACAAGTAAAGGTGCATAGGAAATCATAAATGGTGATGGCAAACTTTGTTCTTGGTCAGAGAACTATTAACGGATTGTACTTCTAAGCAAAGCTTTCATACTAGAATTTATATAGCTGGGCTTTCATATTCAATCATAATAATCTTTTCATAATCATTGATAACTTCAAAGTCATATTCATTCAGATAAAATTTGTACTAAACAAGAAAGTATAAAAGACATGATTAACTGAATCATAGCATAAATGGTTGGTTCACAACAACTCAATTGCTTGCTTGAGATAGAGGGAAATAGGTTTATCGACTCAACATAAAAGTAAAAGACAGGCCCTTCGCAGAGGGAAGCAGGGATTAAATCATGTGCTAGAGCTTTTCAAGTTTTGAAATCATATAAAGAGCATAAAAGTAAGATTTTGAGCGGTGTTTGTTGTTGTCAACGAATGGTAGCGGGCACTCTAACCCCCTTGCCAAACGAACCTTCCAAGAGCGGCTCCCATGAGGGACTGGCATCTCTACCGACAAGGTAGATCATCCCCCTTCTCTTTTGTTTACACATGTATTTTAGTTTTATTAAGGATGACACTCCCCCAACCTTGGCTTTCTCAATCCATGGCTAACCGAATCCTCGGGTGCCTTCCAACATTCACATACCATGGAGGAGTGTCTATTGCAAAATTAAGTTGCTTACTGATAAATCAGGGCAAAACATGTGAAGAGAATTATTAATGAAAGTTATTAATTGGGGCTGGGAACCCCGTTGCCAGCTCTTATTGCAAAATTATTGCATAAGCGGATGTGCCACTAGTCCATTGGTGAAAGTCCGCCCAACAAGATTGAAAGATAAAACACCACATACTTCCTCATGAGCTATAAAACATTGACGCAAATAAGGAGTAATATAGTTTGAATTATTTAAAGGTAGCACATGAAGTATTTACTTGGAATGGCAGAAAATACCATGTTGTAGGTAGGTATGGTGGACACAATTGGCATGGGTTTGGTTTAAGGTTATGGATGTATGAGAAGCATTCCCTCTCAATACAGGTCTTTGGCTAGCAAGGTTTGATAGCAAGCATAAAGGTTGAGGGAAACAAACAAATATACATATGATAGAACAATCATGCATCTTTCTCATAAGCACAAGCAATTTTAACTTAGAATACTAAACTCATTAGCATAGAGATAATAGAGTAATATATCTAAGTGTATTTCTCTCTTCTATTTAAACATCAGGGTGTTGTTGCTATTGACCAATGCTAAGTTTGCCAAAACCAAATAGATTTACTTGATGCTCCCAAAGTGATATCAATACTAATGTCAAGAGTAATCATATAATAGAGATTGCAAACTAAAATAAGGTGTGCATAAAGTAAATGATAAGACTTCTCATTAATATTCCATAACGATAACTCACACCAACGGATACATAGATAACCAACTAAGAGAGATACTTCCACATTGCATACTATTCCATATG
>NC_061509.1:58117741-58201404 GCF_022539505.1 Lolium rigidum
TCAACGTATCGATAATTTCTTATGTTCCATGCTACTTTATTGATGATACCTACATGTTTTATGCACATTATATGTCATATTTATGCATTTTACGGAACTAACCTATTAACAAGATGCCGAAGAGCCGATTCTTCGTTTTCTGCTTGTTTTTGGTTTCAGAAATCCTAGTAAAGAAATATTCTCGGAATTGGACGAAACTTTCGCCCGGGGTCCTATTTTTGCACGAAGCTTCCGGAAGACCGAAGAGATAACGAAGTGGGGCCACGAGGCGGCCGGAGGGGAGGCCGGCGCGGCCCGGGCCCCGGCCGCGCCGACCTACCCCCTGGGCCCCTCGTGTGGCCCCTCGCGTTGACCCTCCGCCTGCTTAAAGCCTCCGTCGCGAAACCCCCGGTACCGAGAGCCACGATACGGAAAACCTTGCGAGACGCCGCCGCCGCGAATCCCATCTCGGGGGATTCCGGAGATCGCCTCCGGCACCCTGCCGGAGAGGGGATTCATCTCCCGGAGGACTCTACACCGCCATGGTCGCCTCCGGAGTGATGAGTGAGTAGTCCACCCCTGGACCATGGGTCCATAGCGGTAGCTAGATGGTCGTCTTCTCCTTGTTGTGCTTCATTGTTGGATCTTGTGAGCTGCCTAACATGATCAAGATCATCTATCCGTAATACTATATGTTGTGTTTGTCGGGATCCGATGGATAGAGAGTACTATGATTATGGTGATTATCAATCTATTGTTTATGTGTTGTTTATGATCTTGCATGCTCTCCGTTACTAGTAGAGGCTCTGGCCAAGTTTTTACTCTTAACTCCAAGAGGAGTATTTATGCTCGATAGTGGGTTCATGCCTCCATTGAATGCGGGACGGTGACGAGAAAGTTCTAAGGTTGTGGATGTCGTTGTTGCCACTAGGGATAAAACATTGATGCTATGTCTAAGGATGTAGTTGTTGATTACATTACGCACCATACTTAATGCAATTGTACTGTTGCTTTGCAACTTAATACTGGAGGGGTTCGGATGATAACCTGAAGGTGGACTTTTTAGGCATAGATGCAGTTGGATGGCGGTCTATGTACTTTGTCGTAATGCCCAATTAAATCTCACTATATTTATCATATCATGTATATGCATTGTTATGCCTTTCTCTATTTGTCAATTGCCCGACTGTAATTTGTTCACCCAACATGCTTTTATCTTATGGGAGAGACACCTCTAGTGAACTGTGGACCCCGGTCCTATTCTTTACATAGCATACAATTTACTGCAATACTTGTGTTTACTGTTTTCTTTGCAAACATCTTCCACTCGATACGTTTAATCCTTTGTTACAGCAAGCCGGTGAGATTGACAACCTCACTGTTTCGTTGGGGCAAAGTACTTGGGTTGTGTTGTGCGGGTTCCGCGTTGGCGCCGGAATCCACGGTGTTGCGCCGCATCACATTTCGCGACCATCAACCTTCAACGTGCTTCTTGGCTCCTACTGGTTCGATTAAACCTTGGTTTCTTTCTGAGGGAAAACTTGCCACTGTGCGCATCATACCTTCCTCTTGGGGTTCCCAACGGACGTGTACATCTACGCGCATCAAGCACTTTTTCTGGCGCCGTTGCCGGGGAATTGAAGAAAAGTTATACCACAGAGAATTGCCTCCCACGGCAACAGCACTTTTTCTGGCGCCGTTGCCGGGGAGATCAAGACACGCTGCAAGGGGAGTCTCCACTTCTCAATCTCTTTACTTTGTTTTTGTCTTTCTTTATTTTATTTACTACTTTGTTTGCTGCACTAAATCAAAATACAAAAAAATTAGTTGCTAGTTTTACTTTATTTACTGTCTTGCTCTCTATATCAAAAACACAAAAAAAAATTAGTTACTTGCATTTATTTTATCTAGTTTGTTTTATTTACTATTGCTAAAATGAATACCCCTGAAAATACTAAGTTGTGTGACTTCACAAATGCAAATAATAATGATTTCCTATGCACACCTATTGCTCCACCTGCTACTACAGCGAGAATTCTTTGAAATTAAACCTGCTTTACTAAATCTTGTCATGAGAGATCAATTTTACGGTGTTAGTTACGATGATGCTTGCTGCCCATCTCAATAATTTTGTTGAACTTTGTGAAATGCAAAAGTATAAAGATGTAGATGGTGATATTATTAAATTGAAAGTGTTTCCTTTCTCATTAAGAGGAAGAGCTAAAGATTGGTTGCTATCTTTGCCTAAGAATAGTATTGATTCATGGACTAAATGCAAGGATGCTTTTATTGGTAGATATTATCCTCCCGCTAAAATTATATCTTTGAGAAGTAGCATAATGAATTTTAAGCAATTAGATACTGAACATGTTGCTCAAGCATGGGAGAGAATGAAAACTTTGGTAAAGAATTGCCCAACCCATGGAGTGACTACTTGGATGATCATCCAAACCTTCTATGCGGGACTAAATTTTTCTTCGCGGAATTTATTGGATTCAGCTGCTTGGAGGTACCTTTATGTCCATCACATTGGGGGCGGCTACTAAACTTCTTGATGATATGATGATAAATTACTCTGAATGGCACACGGAAAGAGCTCCACAAGGTAAGAAGGTAAATTCTGTTGAAGAAACCTCTTCCTTGAGTGATAAGATTGATGTGATTATGTCTATGCTTGTGAATGGTAGATCTAATGTTGATCCAAATAATGTTCCTTTAGCTTCATTGGTTGCTCAAGAAGAAAATGTTGATGTGAATTTCATTAAAAATAATAATTTCAACAACAATGCTTATAGGAACAACTCTGGTAATAACTATAGGCCATATCCTTATGCTAATGGTAATGGTTATGGTAATTCTTATGGGAATTCTTACAATAATAATAGGAGTGTACCCTCTGGTCTTGAAGCCATGCTTAAAGAATTTATTAGTACACAAACTTCTTTTAACAAATCTGTTGAGGAAAAGCTTGATAAAATTGATACTATTGCTTCTAGAGTTGATAGACTTGCCTCTGATGTAAATCTTTTAAAATTGAAAGTTATGCCTAATAATGATATTGATAATAAGATTACTACTACAGCAAATGCCATCCAAGTTAGAATTAATGAGAATATAAGATTAATGGCTGAAGCTGCGTGCTAGGTGGGATAGAGAAGAAAATGAAAAACTAGCTAAAGAGAATAATGTAGCTAAAGTTTGGACTATTACCACCACTAGTAATGCTAATTCTTCACATGTTGCTGCACCTCCTACTATCAATGGTAATATAATTGGTGTTGGCAATGTTTCTACTCCTAGTGCAAAGCGAACAAAACTGCCTGAAATTGCTAAAGCTACTGCTTGTGATAAAGCTTGAAATTTTTCCAACCTTGGGAACAATGATCCCATTGCTGTAGCTCATAATGATTTAGATTTTGATGATTGCCACATCTCTGAAGTTATAAAGTTCTTACAAAAACTTGCTAAAAGTCCTAATGCTAGTGCTATAAATTTAGCCTTTACAAAACATATTACAAATGCTCTCATAAAAGCTAGAGAAGAGAAACTAAAACTTGAAACTTCTATTCCTAGAAAGTTAGAAGATGGTTGGGAGCCCATCATTAAAATGAAATTCAATGACTTTGAATGTAATGCTTTATGTGATCTTGGTGCAAGTATTTCTGTTATGCCTAAAAAGATTTATGATATGCTTGACTTGCCACCATTGAAGAATTGTTATTTGGATGTTAATCTTGCCGATAATGTTAAAAAGAAACCTTTGGGGAGGATTGATAATGTGCATATTACGGTTAACAATAACCTTGTCCCCGTTGATTTTGTTGTCTTGGATATCGAATGCAATGCATCTTGTCCTATTGTGTTGGGAAGACCTTTTCTTCGAACTGTTGGTCTTTGTTATTGATATGAGGGAAGGTAATATTAAATATCAATTTCCTCTCAAGAAAGGTATGGAACACTTCCCTAGAAAGAGAATGAAGTTGCCTTTTGATTCTATTATTAGAACAAGCTATGATGTTGATGCTTCTACTCTCGATGTTACTTGATTTGCACTTTACGCGCCTAGGCTGAAAGGCGTTAAGAAAAGCGCTTATGGGAGACAACCCATGTTTTTACCTACAGCAATTTTTTGTTTTGTTGAGTCTTGGAAGTTGTTTACTACTGTAGCAACCTCTCCTTATCATGTTTTTGTGCCAAGTAAAGTTTCTATGTCAAAGTTGATGTTATATTTGGGATTGCTGCGCAGAAACAGCATTGCTGTCTGTCACGAATCTGGGCACAATTCTCTGTAGAAAATTCGAAAAAATCTGCCAATTTACGAGCGTGATCCTCAGATATGTACGCAACTTTCATTAGTTTTGAGTTTTTCCATTTGAGCAAGTCTGGTGCCAGCTCTAAATTCGTCTTTACGGACTGTTCTGTTTTTGACAGATTCTGCCTTTTATTTCGCATTGCCTCTTTTGCTATGTTGGATTTATTTCTTTGATCCACTAATGTCCAGTAGCATTATGCAATGTCCAGAAGTGAAAATAATGATTGTGTCACCTCTGAATGTGTGAATTATTAATGATGCACTAACCCTCTAATGAGTTTGCTTGAAGTTTGGTGTGAAGGAAGTTTTCAAGGGTCAAGAGAGGAGAATGATATACTATGATCAAGAGGAGTGAAAGCTCTAAGCTTGGGGATGCCCCCGTGGTTCACCCCTGCATATTTTAAGAAGACTCAAGCGTCTAAGCTTGGGGATGCCCAAGGCATCCCCTTCTTCATCGACAACATCATCGGGTTCCTCCCACGAAACTATATTTTTATTCAATCACATCTTGTGTTCTTTACTTGGAGCGTCGGTTTGTTTTTGTTTTTGTTTTTGTTTGAATAAAATGGATCCTAGCATTCACTTTGTGGGAGAGAGACAAGCTCCGCTGTTGCATATGGACACATGTGTCCTTAGGCTTTACTCATAATGTTCAAGGCGAAGTTTCTTCTTCGTTAAATTGTTATATGGTTGGAATTGGAAAATGCTACATGTAGTAATTCTAAAATGTCTTGGATAATGTGATACTTTGCAATTGTTGTGCTCATGTTTAAGCTCTTGCATCATATGCTTTGCACCCATTAATAAAGAAATACATAGAGCTTGCTAAAATTTGATTTGCATATTTGGTTTCTCTAAGGTCTAGATAATATCTAGTATTGAGTTTTGAACAACAAGGAAGACGGTGTAGAGTCTTATAATGTTTACAATATGTCTTTTATGTGAGTTTTGCTGCACTTGTTCATCCTTGAGTTTGCTTCAAATAACCTTGCTAGCCTAAACCTTGTATCGAGAGGGAATACTTCTCATGCATCCAAAATCCTTGAGCCAACTACTATGCCATTTGTGTCCACCATACCTACCTACTACATGGTATTTCTCCGCCATTCCAAAGTAAATTGCTTGAGTGCTACCTTTAAAATTCCATCATTTACCTTTGCAATATATAGCTCATGGGACAAAATAGCCTTAAAAACTATCGTAGTATTGAATATGTACTTATGCACTTTATATTTTATTAAGTTGCTTGTTGTGCGATAACCATGCTTACGGGGAACGCCATCAACTATTGTTGAATATCATGTGAGTTGCTATGCATGTCCGTCTTGTACGAAGGATCTATCATTTTAGTGGTTGGAGCATGCAAAATTGTTAGAGAAGAACATTGGGCCGCTAACTAAAGCCATGAATCATGGTTGAAGTTTCAGTTTTGGACATATATCCTCAATCTCATATGAGAATAATAATTGTTGTTACATGCTTATGCATTTAAGAGGAGTCCATTATCTGTTGTCCATGTTGTCCCGGTATGGATGTCTAAGTTGAGAATAATCAAAAGCGAGAAATCCAAAATGCGAGCTTTCTCCTTAGACCTTTGTACGAGGCGGCATGGAGGTACCCCTTTGTGACACTTGGTTGAAACATGGCATGCAAAGATCCGGTAGTCCAAGCTAAGTAGGACGAGGTGCGGGCACTATTAGTACACTATGCATGAGGCTTGCAACTTGTAAGATATAATTTACATAACTCATATGCTTTATTACTACCGTTGACAAAATTGTTTCATGTTTTCAAAATAAAAGCTCTGGCACAAATACAGCAATCGATGCTTTCCTCTTTGAAGGACCATTCTTTTACTTTTATTGTTGAGTCGGTTTACCTATCTCCTTCCACCTTAAGAAGCAAACACTTGTGTGAACTGTGCATTGATTCCTACATACTTGCATATTGCACTTGTTATATTACTTTATGTTGACAATATCCATGAGATATACATGTTATAAGTTGAAAGCAACCGCTGAAACTTCATCTTCCTTTGTGTTGCTTCAACACCTCTACTTTGATTTATTGCTTTATGAGTTAACTCTTATGCAAGACTTATTGATGCTTGTCTTGAAGTACTATTCATGAAAAGTCTTTGCTTTATGATTCAGTTGTTTACTCATGTCATTACCTTTGCTTTGATCGCTGCATTCATTACATATGTTTACAAATAGTATGATCAAGATTATGATGGCATGTCACTTCAGAAATTATCTTTGTTATCGTTTTACCTGCTCGGGACGAGCGAGAACTAAGCTTGGGGATGCTGATACGTCTCCAACGTATCGATAATTTCTTATGTTCCATGCTACTTTATTGATGATACCTACATGTTTTATGCACATTATATGTCATATTTATGCATTTTACGGAACTAACCTATTAACAAGATGCCGAAGAGCCGATTCTCTGTTTTCTGCTGTTTTTGGTTTCAGAAATCCTAGTAAAGAAATATTCTCGGAATTGGACGAAACTTTCGCCCGGGGTCCTATTTTTGCACGAAGCTTCCAGAAGACCGAAGAGATAACGAAGTGGGGCCACGAGGCGGCCAGAGGGGAGGCCGGCGCGGCCCAGGCCTTGGCCGCGCCGACCTACCCCCTGGGCCCCTCGTGTGGCCCCTCGCGTTGACCCTCCGCCTACTTAAAGCCTCCGTCGCGAAACCCCCCAGTACCGAGAGCCACGATACGGAAAACCTTACTGAGACACCGCCGCCGCGAATCCCATCTCGGGGGATTACGGAGATCGCCTCCGGCACCCTGCCGGAGAGGGGATTCATCTCCCGGAGGACTCTACACCGCCATGGTCGCCTCCGGAGTGATGAGTGAGTAGTCCACCCCTGGACCATGGGTCCATAGCGGTAGCTAGATGGTCGTCTTCTCCTTGTTGTGCTTCATTGTTGGATCTTGTGAGCTGCCTAACATGATCAAGATCATCTATACTGTAATACTATATGTTGTGTTTGTCGGGATCCGATGGATAGAGAGTACTATGATTATGGTGATTATCAATCTATTGTTTATGTGTTGTTTATGATCTTGCATGCTCTCCGTTACTAGTAGAGGCTCTGGCCAAGTTTTTACTCTTAACTCCAAGAGGGAGTATTTATGCTCGATAGTGGGTTCATGCCTCCATTGAATGCGGGACGAGTGACGAGAAAGTTCTAAGGTTGTGGATGTCTTGTTGCCACTAGGGATAAAACATTGATGCTATGTCTAAGGATGTAGTTGTTGATTACATTACGCACCATACTTAATGCAATTGTACTGTTGCTTTGCAACTTAATACTTGGAGGGGTTCGGATGATAACACTGAAGGTGGACTTTTTAGGCATAGATGCGGTTGGATGGCGGTCTATGTACTTTGTCGTAATGCCCAATTAAATCTCACTATATTTATCATATCATGTATATGCATTGTTATGCCTTTCTCTATTTGTCAATTGCCCGACTGTAATTTGTTCACCCAACATGCTTTTATCTTATGGGAGAGACACCTCTAGTGAACTGTGGACCCCGGTCCTATTCTTTACATAGCATACAATCTACTGCAATACTTGTGTTTACTTGTTTTCTTTGCAAACATCTTCCACTCGATACGTTTAATCCTTTGTTACGGCAAGCCGGTGAGATTGACAACCTCCACTGTTTCGTTGGGACAAAGTACTTGGGTTGTGTTGTGCGGGTTCCGCGTTGGCGCCGGAATCCCTGGTGTTGCGCCGCATCACATTTCGCGACCATCAACCTTCAACGTGCTTCTTGGCTCCCTACTGGTTCGATTAAACCTTGGTTTCTTTACGAGGGAAAACTTGCCCTTGTGCGCATCATACCTTCCTCTTGGGGTTCCCAACGGACGTGTACATCTACGCGCATCGGTATGGCGCCGGAAAATAGCTTGCTGGCGTGCGGTTGATGGTAGTAATTCGGTAAAACGAGTAAACAAGCAGCGATAGCGATATTTAGGAACAAGGCCTAGGGAATAGACTTTCACTAGTGGACACTCTCAACTTTGATCACATAACGAGAATAGATAAATGCATACTCTACACTCTCTTGTTGGATGATGAACACATTGCGTAGGATTACACGAACCCTCAATGCCGGAGTTAACAAGCTCCACAATTCAATGTTCATATTTAAATAACCTTAGAGTGTAAGATAGATCAATACGACTAAACCAAGTACTAACGTAGCATGCACACTGTCACCTTCATGCTTATGTAGGAGGAATAATACACATCAATACTATCATAGCAATAGTTAACTTCGCAATCTACAAGAGATCATGATCATAGCATAAACCAAGTACTAACACGGATGCACACACTTGTCACCATTACATCGTGCGGGAGGAATAAAACTACTTTAATAACATTGCTAGAGTAGCACATAGATAAATTGTGATACAAAACACATTGCAATCATAAAGAGATATAAATAAGCACTTCACTATGCCATTCATAACAGTGAATAAGTATTCTGTGAAATATAGCCTAAGAGACCCACACGGTGCACACACTTGTCACCTTTACACACGTGGGACAAGGAGTCTCCGGAGATCACATAAGTAAAACTCACTTGACTAGCACAATGACATCTAGATTACAAGCATCATCATATGAATCTCAATCATGTAAGGCAGCTCATGAGATTATTGTATTGAAGTACATAGGAGAGAGATGAACCACATAGCTACCGGTACAGCCCCGAGCCTCGATGGAGAACTACTCCCTCTTCATGGGAGCAGCAGCGGTGATGAAGATGGCGGTGGAGATGGCAGCGGTGTCGATGGAGAAGCCTTCCGGGGGCACTTCCCCGTCCGGCGAGGTGCCGGAACGGAGACTCCTGTCCCCCAGATCTTGGCTTCGCGATGGCGGCGGCTCTGGAAGGTTTCGCGTACCGTGGCTTCCTCCGTCGGGGTTTTTAGGTCAGGGACCTTATATAGGCGAAAGGGCAGCCTCGGAGGGTCGAAGGGGCGACGCCACCATAGGCTGGCACGGCCAGGGCCCAGGCCGCGCCACCCTATCATCTGGGGCCCACAGGGCCCCCTCCGCGGCTCTCGGGTGTTACGGATGCTTCCGGGCAAAATAGGAACCCGGGCGTTGATTTCGTCCAATTCCGAGAATATTTCGTTACTAGGATTTACGAAACCAAAAACAGCAGAAAACGAGAAGCGGCACTTCGGCATCTTGTTAATAGGTTAGTTCCAGAAAATGCACGAATATGACATAAAGTGTGCATAAAACATGTAGGTATCATCAATAAAGTAGCATGGAACATAAGAAATTATCGATATGTCGGAGACGTATCAATTGCTCATAGAGGATGACATGCGGGCCCCATTTAGCTGCAGCGGTCTCAACGTTTCCAAGGCGGCAAGGGATCAAAAGAAAAAGGAAGTAGCCAGAAATCAGGGGGTCAAAAAAAATCCAAGAAAAGAAAGAAATTTGGTTCATAGAGGATGACAAGCGGGACCCATGATCCTGCATCGTAAACGGCTCGATCGGAGAGTGTTGAACGAGATGGCGCGATCGAGAAAAAAAATAATGCTAGAGAGGCTGCCATCTGGGCCCTACATCCATGGGCGGTGCGGATTTGCGTTGACTCGGCCGGCGAACCCGAGAATTCGCGATGCACCACGTCCCGGGCAACCATACGCGACGTTTTGGCCGCTTTCGTCGGGCTAGGTGGCCTCAAAAACGAGAAAAAAAAAGTTTTGACATGCACCACGGAGGGACCAAAAATCGTCGGCCATGGTACACCAGCAACCACGGCGCGACTTCAACTTCGTCGGCCATGGCAACTTTTCTTGTAGTGCAAGATGCAATGTACACGAACTAAAGACAACAAAAGCATCAACGCCCACAAAAAAATTGTGTTCTACTCGTGCAACCAATCTATGCATAGACACGGCTCTGATACCACTGATTGGATTCGTAGCATAGAAAACAAAAAATTTCCTACCGCAAGAACGAAAACACAAGCCAAGATCTAATCTAGTAGATGGGGGCAACGAGAAGATCATGAGACTAACCCTCGAAGATTTCCAAAGCCTAACGAGATTAGGTCTCGTGGTGGATGTAGTCGATCACTTGCCGCTTGCAAAAGCGCGTAGAAGATCTTGACCGCTTGCAAAAGCGCGTAGAAGAACTTGACGGTGCCACAATCAGGCAGCACCTCCGTACTCGGTCACACGTACAGTGTTGATGAAGACGACGTCCTCCTCCCCGTTCCAGCGGGCAGCGGAAGTAGTAGATCCTCCTTGGAATCCCGGCAGCACGACGGCGTGGTGGCGGTGGTGGTGGAGAACTCCGGCAGGGCTTCGCCTAAGCGTATGCGGGAGAGGTGGTGGAGGAGGAGAGGCTAGGGTTTGGGGAGAGAGGGGGGTGCGGCCAACTCATGGCTTGGAGTGGCCGGCCCCCTCCCCTTGCCCCTCTTTTTATAGGTGGAAACCCCCAAGAGTTGGACTCCAAGTCTTCGAATAAGACCCGAATCCAAAACTTGCCTTAGGGACAAAACCTACCCAAGGGGGGAATCCCACTCAAGGTGGGACTCCCACCCCTTCCTTGGGGGGTTGGCCGGCCACCCTTGGGGAGTCCACCTGGGACTCCTCCCCCTTAGGGTTGGCCGGCCATGTGATATGTCTCCAACGTATCTATAATTTCTTATGTTCCATGCTACTTTTATGACAATACTCACATGTTTTATGCATACTTTACATCATTATTATGCATTTTCCGGCACTAACCTATTAACAAGATGCCGAAGCACCAATTGCTGTTTTCTGCTGTTTTTGGTTTCAGAAATCCTACAAAGCAAATATTCTCGGAATTGGACGAAATCAACGCCCAGGGTCTTATTTTTCCACGAAGCTTCCAGAAGACCGAAGGGATTACAAAGTGGGGCGACGAGGCACCGCCACCATAGGGCCTTGCTGGTGTGGGCCCCTCGCGCCGCCTCCAACCTTACCCTTCCGCCTACTTATAGCCTTCGTCACGAAAACCCCTGTACCGAGAGCCACGATACGGAAAACCTTCCAGAGACGCCGCCGCCGCCAGTCCCATCTCGGGGGATTCAGGAGATCGCCTCCGGCACCCTGCCGGAGAGGGGAATCATCACCGGAGGGCTCTACATCACCATGCCCGCCTCCGGATTGATGCGTGAGTAGTTCATCCATGGATTATGGGTCCATAGCAGTAGCTAGATGGTTGTCTTCTCCTCTTGTGCTATCATGTTTAGATCTTGTGAGCTGCCTAACATGATCAAGATCATCTATTTGTAATGTTGCATGTTGTGTTTGGTGGGATTCGATGAATATAGAATATTATGTCAAATTGATTATCAATCTATCATATATGTGTTGTTTATGTTCTTGCATGCTCTCCGTTGCTAGTAGAGGCTCTGGCCAAGTTGATACTTGTAACTCCAAGAGGGGGTATTTATGCTCGATAGTGGGTTCATGCCTCCATTGAATCTGGGACAGCGACAGAAAGTTCTAAGGTTATGGATGTGTTGTTGCTACTAGGGATAAAACATCAATGCTTTGTCTAAGGATATTTGTGTTGATTACATTACGCACCGTACTTAATGCAATTGTCTGTTGTTTGCAACTTAATACTGGAGGGGTGCGGATGCTAACCCGAAGGTGGACTATTTAGGCATAGATGCATGCTGGATGGCGGTCTATGTTCTTTGTCGTAATTCCCTGATTAAATCTCATAGTGATCATCATGATATGTATTGAATCATTATTTGTCAATTGCCCACCTGTAATTTGTTCACCCAGCATGTTATTTATCTTATTGGAGAGACACCACTAGTGAACTGTGGACCCCGGTCCATTCTTTTACATCTGAATACAATCTACTGCAATCATTGTTCTCTACTGTTCTTTGCAAACAAACATCATCTTCCACACCATACGTTTAATCCTTTGTTTTCATCAAGCCGGTGAGATTGACAACCTCACTGTTACGTTGGGGCAAAGTATCTTGATTGTGTTGTGCAGGATCCACGTTGGCGCCGGTTTCACTGGTGTTGCGCCGCACTAAACTCCTCCACCAACAACCTTCACGTGTTCCTTGACTCCTACTGGTTCGATAACCTTGGTTTCTTACAGAGGGAAAACTTGCTTCTTTACGCATCACACCTTCCTCTTGAGGTTCCCAACGGACGTGTGCTTCACGCGTGTCAAGCTCTTTTTCTGGCGCCGTTGCCGGGGAGATCAAGACACGCTGCAAGGGGAGTCTTCCACATCCAATCTCTTTACTTTGTTTTTGTCTTGCTTTACTTTATTTTATTTACTGTCTTGTTTGCTTTATATCAAAAACACAAAAAATTAGTTGATTTACTTTCTGTCTTGTTTACTTGCTCTATATCAAAAACACCAAAAAAATAGTTACTTGCATTTACTTTATTTACCTTTTGTTTATTTCATCATGCTTCCTCCTAAGTTCACTATGAAAGATATACCGGTAGGGCAAGGGTCTATCATTGGAAGAGATAATATAGAAGAATTTTTCACTCATGTTAGTATAGTTGACGATTTTGAAGATAGATCCTTCGTAGAACTTGCTCCTGATTATGAAATTGCTACTGCTTCCTTAATTAGTACACATGTTGGAGGCTAGATTTGTTAATCTTAATCCAATAATGCAACACATGTTTCTTACACTCTCTGATATGGAGATGGGGGAAAAGAGAGATTTTGTTTTAGAGGTCCTTCTTAGAGAATTTGGTGATATAGCTAAAGAAGCTAGAAAAGTTTTTATTAAGCATAAGAGGCTTGGCTTTTATACTGATTTTGCAAAAACACTTGAAAAAAGGACATGGATAGATTAAAGTACACTAATAATGTCAATGGTGAGGGGCAGATCAAAGTACCAATACCTAGTAAGCTCCTAGGGATGCATGAAGCTTTAGAAAATAACTATGCTTGGCTTGTTCCTGAAAATTTGTTTGATGAGAATAGTAAGCCTAAGAGTAATGAAAGAGGAGTTACTTATATAGACCAGATACAATGCATTGTTGAGAAAACTCTCAACTCCCCAGGTAATAATGTTGATGTTTCATCTCTAGATAATACTTGATTTGCACTTTCCGCGCCTAGCTGAAAGGCGTTAAAAAAAAGCACTTCTTGGGAGATAACCCATGTTCTTACTTTACTACTGTATTGTTGAGTCTTGGAAGTTGTTACTACTGTAGCAACCTCTCCTTATCATGTTTTTGTGCCAAGTAAAGTCTCTATGGCAAAGTTGATGCTAGATTTGGATTACTGCGCAGAAACAGAATTGCTGTCTGTCACGAATTTGCGTAGATCTCTCTGTAGAAAAATCAAAAAAATCTGCCAATTTATGTGCGTCATCCTCAGATATGTACGCAACTTTAATTAGTTTTGAGTTTTTCCGTTTGAGCAAGTTAAGTGCCTCTGAAAAATTCGTCTTTACGGACTGTTCTGTTTTGACATATTCTGCCTTTTATTTCGCATTGCCTCTTTTGCTATGTTGAATGAGTTTCTTTTTTCCATTAACTTTCAGTAGCTTTGTGCAATGTCCAGAAGTGTTAAGAATGATTATGTCACCTCTGAATATATGAATTTTTGATTATGCACTAACCCTCTAATGAGTTTGCTTTAAGTTTGGTGTGGAGGAAGTTTTCAAGGGTCAAGAGAAGAGGATGATACAATATGATCAAGAAGAGTGAAAGGTCTAAGCTTGGGGATGCCCCGGTGGTTCATCCCTGCATATTTTAAGAAGACTCAAGCATCTAAGCTTTGGGCATCCCCTTCTTCATCGACAACTTATCAGGTCACTTCTAGTGAAACTATATTTTTATTCCATCACATCTTATGTTCTTTACTTGGAGCGTATGTTTGCTTTTATTTTTGTTTTGGTTTGAATAAAGTTGGATCCCGCCATCCTTGTATTGGAGATATTACGCTCCGCTTTTTCATTTGAACACTTGTGTTCTTAGTTATGCTTTAATGTTCATGGCGAAGGCTGAAAATTGCTTCGTTGATTGCTATTTGGTTGGAATCAGAAAATGCTTCATATGGTTTGGAATAACTTGATACTTGGCAATTGTTTTGAGCTCTCATTAGATCATGTTTAAGCTCTTGCATCATGTAGTTAAATCTATAAGTGGAGAACTACCATAGAGCTTGTTGAAATTTGGTTTGCATGATTGGTCTCTCTAAGGTCTAGATATTTTCTGGTGAAGTGTTTGAACAACAAGGAAGACAATGTAGAGTCTTATAATGCTTGCAATATGTTCTTGTGTAAGTTTTGCTGTACCTGTTCATACTTGTGTTTGCTTCAAACAACCTTGCTAGCCAAAGCCTTGTACTGAGAGGAAATGCTTCTCGTGCATCCAAACACCTTGAGCCAAAATCCATGCCATTTGTGTCCACCATATCTACCTACTATGTGGTATTTTTCTGCCATTCCAAAGTAAATTACTTGAGTGCTACTTTTAAAATTTCATTCCTTTGTCTTTGAAATATATAGCTCATGGGAAAATAGCTTTAAAACTATTGTGGTGATGAATATGTAGCTATGTGTCTTAGTTCTTATAAGTTGCTTGTTGAGCGGTAACCATGTTTCTGGGGACGCCATCAACTTTTTACCTTTGTTGGATATCATGTGAGATGCTATGCATGTTCGTCTTGTTTGAAGTAAGGATGATTTATCATGATCAAATGGTTTGAGTATGCATATGTTAGAGAAGAACATTGGGCCGCTAACCAAAGCCATGTATCATGGTGGAAGTTTTCAGTTTGGACATTCATCCTCAATCTCTTATGAGAATATTATTTGTTGTTGAATGCTTATACATTAAAGAGGAGTCCATTATCTGTTGTCTATGTTGTCCCGGTATGGATGTCCTAAGTTGAGATCTATTAAAAACGAGAAATCAAATGCGATTGATCTCATTGGACCTTTGTACAGGTGGCATAGAGGTACCCCTTTGTGACACTTGGTTGAAACATATGTTATGCAATGATAATCCATGTAAATCCAAGCTAATTAGGACAAGGTGCGGGCACTATTGGTATTCTATGCATGAGGCTTGCAACTTGTAGGAATTATTATGCATAACACATACGAATTATTACTACCGTTGACAAAATTGTTTCTATGTTTTCAAAATAAAAGCTCTAGCACAAAAATAGTAATCCATGCTTCCCTCTGCGAAGGGCCATTCTTTTACTTTATGTTGAGTCAGTTTACCTACTTCTTTCTATCTTAGAAGCAAACACTTGTGTCAACTGTGTGCATTGATTCTTACATGTTTACTTATTGCACTTGTTATATTACTCTATGTTGACAATTATCCATGAGATATGCATGTTACAAGTTGAAAGCAATTGCTGAAACTTAATCATCCTTTGTGTTGCTTCAATGCCTTCTACTTTGAATCTATTGCTTTATGAGTTAGCTCTTATGCAAGTCTTGTTGATACTTGTCTTGAAAGTACTATTCATGAAAAGTTTTGCTATATGATTCATTTGTTTAGTCATTATCTCTTTGTTAGCAATCTATTGCTTTAGATCACACCATTCATCCCATATGCTTTACAATAATGTTGATCAAGATTATGTTGGTAGCATGTCACTTCAGAAATTATTTGTTGTTATCATTTACCTACTCGAGGCGAGTAGGAACTAAGCTTGGGGATGCTTGATACGTCTCCAACGTATCTATAATTTCTTATGTTCCATGCTACTTTTATGACAATACTCACATATTTTATACATACTTTACATCATTATTATGCATTTTCCGGCACTAACCTATTAACAAGATGCCGAAGCGCCAGTTGCTGTTTTCTGCTGTTTTTGGTTTCAGAAATCCTACAAAGGAAATATTCTCGGAATTGGACGAAATCAACGCCCAGGGTCTTATTTTTCCATGAAGCTTCCAGAAGACCGAAGGGATTACGAAGTGGGGCGACGAGGCACCGTCACCATATGGCTGTGCGGCCTAAGGGGGGCCCGCTCCGCCCAATGGTGTGGGCCCCTCACGCCTCCTCCAACCCTACCCTTCCGCCTACTTATAGCCTTCGTCGCGAAAACCCCTGTACCGAGAGCCACGATACGGAAAACCTTCCAGAGACGCCGCCGCCGCCAATCCCATCTCGGGGGATTCAGGAGATCGCCTTCGGCACCCTGCCGGAGAGGGGAATCATCACCGGAGGGCTCTACATCACCATGCCCGCCTCCGGATTGATGCGTGAGTAGTTCATCCTTGGACTATGGGTCCATAGCAGTAGCTAGATGGTTGTCTTCTCCTCTTGTGCTATCATGTTTAGATCTTGTGAGCTGCCTAACATGATCAAGATCATCTATTTGTAATGCTACAGGTTGTGTTTGGTGGGATCCGATGAATATAGAATATTTTGTCAAGTTGATTATCAATCTATCATATATGTGTTGTTTATGTTCTTGCATGCTCTCCGTTGCTAGTAGAGGCTCTGGCCAAGTTGATACTTGTAACTCCAAGAGGGGGTATTTATGCTCGATAGTGGGTTCATGCCTCCATTGAATGCGGGACGAGTGACGGAAAGTTCTAAGGTTATGGATGTGCTTGTTGCTACTAGGGATAAAACATCAATGCTTTGTCTAAGGATATTTGTGTTGATTACATTACGCACCGTACTTAATGCAATTGTACTGTTGTTTGCAACTTAATACTGGAGGGGGTGCGGATGCTAACCCGAAGGTGGACTATTTAGGCATAGGTGCATGCTGGATGGCGGTCTATGTTCTTTGTCGTAATGCCCTGATTAAATCTCATAGTGATCATCATGATATTTATTGAATCTTTATTTGTCAATTGCCCACCTGTAATTTGTTCACCCAGCATGTTATTTATCTTATTGGAGAGACACCACTAGTGAACTGTGGACCCCGGTCCATTCTTTTACATCTGAATACAATCTACTGCAATCATTGTTCTCTACTATTCTTTGCAAACAAACATCATCTTCCACACCATACGTTTAATCCTTTGTTTTCAGCAAGCCGGTGAGATTGACAACCTCACTGTTACGTTGGGGCAAAGTATCTTTATTGTGTTGTGCAGGTTCCACGTTGGCGCCGGTTTCACTGGTGTTGCGCCGCACTACACTCCTCCACCAACAACCTTCACGTGTTCCTTGACTCCTACTGGTTCGATAACCTTTGTTTCTTACTGAGGGAAAACTTGTTGTTGTACGCATCACACCTTCCTCTTGGGGTTCCCAACGGACGTGTGCTTCACGCGTGTCACCATGCAAGGTGGAGTCCCTCCGGGACTCCACTTTCCATGGTGATTTCTTCCGGACTTTTCTAGAACCTTCTAGAACCTGCCATAAATGCACCGGATCATTTCCAAACTTGGAATATGACTTCCTATATATGAATCTTATTCTCCGGACCATTCCGGACCTCCTCGTGATGTTCTGGATCCCATCCGAGACTCCGAACAAAACTTCGAACTCCATTCCATATTCCATATCTACTTAAACGACATCAAACCTTAAGTGTGTCACCCTACGGTTCGTGAACTATGCAGACATGGTTGAGACTTCTCTCCGACCAATAACCAATAGCGGGACCTGGAGATCCATAATGGCTCCGACATATTCAACGATGACTTAGTGATCGATTGAACCATTTACATACGATACCGATTCCCTTTGTCACGCGATATTTTACTTGTTCGAGGTTTGATCATCGGTATCTCTATACCTTGTTCAACCTCGTCTCCAACAAGTACTCTTTACTTGTACCGTGGTATGTGATCTCTTATGAACCATTCATATGCTTGCAAGCTAATCAGATGACGTTCCACCGAGAGGGCCCAGAGTATATCTATCCGTCATCGGGATGGACAATATCCCACTCTTGATCCATATGCCTCAACTCGTACTTTCCGAATACTTAATCCCACCTTTATAACCACCCATTTACGCAGTGGCGTTTGATGTAATCAAAGTACCCTTCCGGTATAAGTGATTTACATGATCTCATGGTCGAAGGATTAGGTAACTATGTATCGAAAGCTTATAGCAAATGAACTTAATGACATGATCTTATGCTACGCTTAATTGGGAGTGTCCATTACATCATTCATCAATGACATAACCTTGTTATTAATAACATCCAATGTTCATGATCATGAAACCCTGATCATCTATTAATCAACAAGCTAGTTATACAAGAGGCTTACTAGGGACTCCTTGTTGTTTACATAACACACATGTATCAATGTTTCGGTTAATACAATTATAGCATGGTATGTAAACATTTATCATAAACACAAAGATATATAATAACCATTTTATTATTGCCTCTTGGGCATATCTCCAACAGTTTAATCACAAGTATGTATTAGTCCTAGGAAGGGCGGTGCATTAGCATAGGTTCACCCACACAACACTTATCAAAACAATGAAGATTAATCAACTATATGAAGCGAAAGCACTAGACTAAATTCCCGTGTGTCCTCAAGAACGTTTGGTCATTATAAGTAAACAAACCGGCTTGTCCTTTGTGCTAAAAAGGATTGGGCCACTCGCTACAATTATTACTCTCGCATTTTACTTACTTGTATTTTATTTATCTGCTATATCGAAACCTCCTGAAAACTTGTCTATGAGCATTTACAGTGAATCCTTCATCGAAACTGCTTGTCAACACCTTCTGCTCCTCGTTGGGTTCGACACTCTTATTTATCGAAAGTACTACGATATACCCCCTATACTTGTGGGTCATCAAGACTATTTTCTGGCGCCGTTGCCGGGGAGTGAAGCGCTATTGGTAAGTGGAATTTGTAAGGAGAACTTTTACTGTACGTGTTGTACGTTCAATTCATTATGGAGAGATCTTCTCTTGAATTCCTATTTGGGAAATCTACTACTACTGCAAAGGTAGTGGATGAGGCGCCTGGTGAGGAAGTAATTCCGTATAAAATACATATGAAAATTATTGAACGTGTTGTGGATAACCGCTATGAAGGGGATGGAACTGTTCATCCTGGAGATCATTTACTATTTTTACATGAATTATGCGGCTTATTCAAGTGTGCAGGTATTACTATGGATGAAGTGAGGAAGAAATTATTCTCTATGTCCCTGTCTGGAAAAGCGGCGCATTGGTATAAACTGCTGAAGGATGGGCATTCTCTTGATTGGAAGGATATTGTGCCTCTATTTTATTCTAAATTCTATCCTCCAAGTGAAATTCACAAAGACCGAAACCGCATATATAATTTCTGGCTTCATGATGGAGAGAGTATTGCCTAAGCATGGGAGAGATTTAAGTCTTTAATGCTCAAATGCCCCATTCATGAGCTTCCTGGTAATATCATCGTTGATAACTTCTATGCAAGACTTTCTTTTCAAGATAAAACCTTGTTGGATACTACTTGTTCTGGATCATTCACACGCAACAAAGAAGAGTTTAAATGGGACCTTCTTGATCGAATTCAGGAGAATACTGAAGGATGGGAGAACGACAAAGGTAGAGAATCAGGTATAAATTATGATTATGAATCCATTGAAGCTCTTATGGATACTGATAAATTTCGAAATATGAGTGCTACTTATGGTCTTGACTCTCAAGTTGTTGCAAATTTTTATAAAGCTTTTGCCTCTCATTTTGAATTGCCTAGGAAGAATTTTAATAAGTATCATGAACCTTAGAAAGATAAAACTGATTCACCTATAGGTAAATGTATTGAAGTTAAAACTGTTGATCGCATTCTTCCTGAAGCTTATATCGAAAAAATTCCTTTTCCTGCTAAAAGGAAGGAGTATTCTCTTATAACTAGTTTGGTTAATAAAAGTGCAAAGAAACCTACAGAACCTGAGGAGCAAATACATGTTGAACCTGTTGTTGCAATAGTTAAAGACCTTGTGACTGAAAATGTAGAAGATGGTCACATCATTTTCTGTGAAGATGCTTCTAATATTGTTTCACATCCTAGTAAGTCTAGGAAAGCCAGTGTTCCTATGCTCTCTGTTAGAATTGGTGATCATTGTTATTATGGTTTATGTGATATTGGTGCAAGTTCTAGTGCCATTCCTTATGAGCTTTACAGGGAAATCTTGCATGAAATTGGTTCTTGTGAGCTTGAAGAAATTGATGTGGTTATTCGGCTAGCTAATAGCGAAACTATCTCTCCTATTGGTATTGTTCGAGATGTTGAAGTTTTATGTGGTAAGATTAAATATCATGCTGACTTTTTGGTACTTGGTTCTGCTGCTAGTAAGACTTGTCCTATCATTTTTGGTAGACCTTTTCTAAATACTTGTGGAGCTATTATAGATTGCAAGAAAGAAAAGGTTGTGACTAAATTTGCTGGTGAATCTTATGAGTTTAATTTCTCTAAATTTGCCAAAGCTCCTTATGAAGCTGAATTGCCTAATGATGACTTTAGAGTTGAACAGCTTGCATCTATTGCTCTTGCTCCTACTAATCCTTTGCAGCAATATTTGGAGGATCACGAGAGTGAAGTCTTTAGGGATGAAAGGAATGAGCTTGATGAAGATCTAGGTACAACACCACCACCAAAGGAAGATCCTGTTTTTTATTTGAAACCATTACCTGATAATCTTAAGTATGCTTATATTGATGATAAGAAAACATATCCTGTTATTATTAGTGCTAAGCATTCAGATTTTGAGGAAGAAATATTATTGGAAATATTGAAGAAACATCGAGGAGCTATTGGCTACACTCATGATGACTTGAAGGGGATTTCTCCCTCTATTTGCGAACATGCCATCAACATGGAAGATGATGCAAAGCCTGTTGTTGAACATCAGCCTCGTCTAATTCCTAAGATGAAGGATGTGGTAAGGAATGAGGTATTGAAACTTCTTGAAGCTGGTATTATATATCCTATTGCTGATAGTAGATGGGTTAGTCCTGTACACTGTGTTCTTAAGAAAGGAGGAATAACTGCTGTACCTAATGATAATGATGAGCTCATCCCTCAAAGAGTAGGGTATAGAATGTGCATTGATTTTCGTAAGGTTAATAAAGTTACTAAGAAAGATCATTACCCTTTACCCTTTATTGATCAAATGTTAGAAAGGTTATAAAAAATACTCATTTCTGCTTTCTTGATGGTTATTCTGGGTTTTCACAAATTGCTGTTAGAGCTAAAGATCAAGAGAAAACCACTTTCACTTGTCCCTATGTGATACGTCTCAAACGTATCTATAATTTCTGATGTTCCATGCTAGTTTTATGACAATACCTACATGTTTTGTTCACACTTTATATCGTTTTGATGCATTTTCCGGAACTAACTTATTGACGAGATGCCGAAGTACCAGTTCCTGTTTTCTGCTGTTTTTGGTTTCAGAAATCCTAGTAAGGAAATATTCTCGGAATTGGACGAAATCAACGCCCAGCATCTTATAATTCCACGAAGCTTCCAGAACACCGAAGAGGGACCAGAGGGGAGGCCCAGGGGCCCCACACGCCATGGCGGCGCGGCCAGAGGGGGGGCGCCGGGCTACTGTGTGGGCCCCCAGAACCCTTCCGACTCCGCCTCTTCGCCTATTTAAGCCTCCCTGACCTAAAACCTCGATACGGAAAAGCCACGGTACGAGAAACCTTCCAGAGCTGCCGCCATCGCGAAGCCAAGATCTGGGGGGACAGGAGTCTCTGTTCCGGCACGCCGCCGGGACAGGGAAGTGCCCCCGGAAGGCATCTCCATCGACACCACCGCCATCTCCATCAACGCTGCTGCTCCCATGATGAGGAGGGAGTAGTTCTCCCTCGAGGCTAAGGGCTGTACCGGTAGCTATGTGGTTAATCTCTCTCTCTGTACTCCAATACAATGATCTCATGAATTGCTTTGCATGATTGAGATCCATATGATGAGCTTTGTATCGCTACTAGTCTATGTGCTACTCATGTGATGTTATTAAAGTAGTCGATTCCTCCTGCATGGTGTAATGGTGACAGTGTGTGCATCGTGTAGTTCTTGTCGTAGGTTATGATCATAATCTCTTGTAGGTTATGGAGTTAATTATCACTATGATAGTATTGATGTGATCTATTCCTCCTTTCATAGTGTAATGGTGACAGTGTGTATGCTATGTTAGTTCTCGGTTTATTTTGCAAAGATCTATTATGCTCTAAGGTTACATAAATATGAATGCTAAATGTTGTGGCGCTTGTTAACTTCAGCTTGAGGGAGCTCTTGTAGCCCTACACAATGAATGGTGTTTGTCATCCAACAAAAGAGTGTATGTAGCACAAGTGAGGAGAAGTTATTTATTTATTATGCGATCAATGTTGAGAGTGTCCACTAGTGAAAGTATGATCCCTAGGCCTTGTTTCCAATACTGCAAACACCGCTTACTTACTGTTCTACTGCATGTTTACTCGCTGCCATATTTATTTCAGATTGTTATTACCACTCATATTCATCTATACCACCTGTGTTTTACTATCTCTTCGCCGAACTAGTGCGCCTATACATCTGACAAGTGTATTAGGTGTGTTGGGGACACAAGAGACTTCTTGTATCTTAATTGCAGGGTTGCTTGAGAGGACTATCTTTGACCTCTACCTCCCTGAGTTTGATAAACCTTGGGTGATTCACTTAAGGGAAACTTGCTACTATTCTACAAACCTCTGCTCTTGGAGGCCCAACACTGTCTACAAGAATAGAAGCACCCGTAGACATCACTATGGAACTTATGCTTATAGGCGTATGCCTTTTGGTTTATGTAATGCTCCTGCTACTTTTCAAAGATGCATGTCTGCTATTTTTCATTTTGTGAAAAGATTGTAGAGGTTTTCATGGATGATTTTTCTGTCTATGGAAATTCTTTTGATAATTGTTTGCGAAACCTTGATAAAATTTTGCAGAGATGTGAAGAAACTAACCTTGTTCTTAATTGGGAGAAATGGCACTTTATGGTTAATGAAGAAATTGTATTGGGACATAAAATTTCTGAGAGAGGTATTGAAGTTGATAGAGCTAAAGTTTAAGCAATTGAGAAGATGCCCTATCCTAGAGATGTTAAAGGTATTCGTAGTATTCTTGGTCATGCTGGTTTTTATAGGAGATTTATTAAAGATTTCTCTAAAATTTCAAAGCCTCTTACTAATCTTCTTCAAAAAGATGTACCTTTTGTTTTTTATGATGATTGTAAGGAAGCTTTTGAAACTCTAAAGAAAGCCTTAACAACTGCTCCTGTAGTTGAACCTCCTGATTGGAATTTACCTTTTGAAATTATGTGTGATGCTAGTGATTTTGCTGTAGGTGCTGTTTTTGGACAGCGAGTAGATAAAAAATTGAATGTTATTCATTATGCTAGTAAGACTCTAGATGCTGCTCAAAAAAATTGTGTTACAACTGAAAAAGAGTTATTAGCCGTAGTTTTTGCTTGTGACAAGTTTAGGCCTTATATTGTTGATTCAAAAGTCACAGTTCATACTGATCATGCTGCAATTAGGTACATTATGGAAAAGAAAGATGCTAAGCCAAGGCTTATTACACTAGTAGGAAAAGCCTCATCAGTGGCGCACCAAAAATTGATTCTGTGGCGCATGGTCGGTGCGCCACAGAATTCTCGCCACAAAAATAAGGTTTCTGTGGCGCACCTGCCCATGCGCCACAGAAAGTCTTATTTCTGTGGCGCACCAGGCGGCGGTGCGCCACAGAAACAGAAAGTCTTATTTCTGTGGCGCACCACCGCCGGTGCGCCACAGAATTTTTTTTAAAATTTCAAAAAAAGTGGCGGCCAGATCTAGATCTGGGGCCGCCGATTTTTTTTTAATTTTTCTGGAAGGTCGCCGGAGGTGGGTGGTTGCGTGGGTGGTGTGGGTTTGTGGGTGGAGGATGAGGCCGGCCGAAGGAGGTGGTGGTGGTGGTGGAATAGGAGGAGGTGGAGGTGTAGGAGGTGGAGGTGGAGGTGGTGGTGGAATAGGAGGAGGTGGAGGTGGAGGTGGAGGTGGAGGTGGTGGTGGTGGTGGTGGTAGAGGAGGAGGAGGTGGTGGTGGTGGTAGAGGAGGAGGTGGTGCTGGTTGTCGCCGGAGGAGGAGGAGAAGGTGGTTGTTGTGGAGGAGGTGGTCGCCGGAGGAGGTGTTGGTCGTGGTCGCCGGTGGAGGTCGCCGGTGGAGGTCGCCGGAGTTGGTCGCCGGGTGGAGGAGAGGAGAGAGGAGAAGTGGAGAAGTGGAGGAGAGGAGAGAGGAGAGAGGAGAGAGGAGAGAGGAGAAGTGGAGGAAGAGAAGAGGAAGAAAGGAGGAGAGGAGGAGAAGTGGAGAAGGGGAGAAATGGAGGAGAGAAGAAGAAGTGGGCGCCAGAAATTTTAAATTTCGGACGTTAATTCTGTGGCGCATGGGCACTTGGTGCGGCACAGATTTTTTTTCTTTTTTTGTATTTTGCAGCAAAAAAAATTTAACTGCCCGTAACTTTTTACTCTTTTCGAATTTGGTGATTCTAAAAATTGTCCAACCGGGCAAGCCCCAATGAATTCGGATGTAGATTTTTCGTGGGAACATTTTTATATATTATGCGTCTTTTTTCGAGTTCGTATGCAACCAAAAAACCAGTTTGATGATTTTCCCACGCAATTTTGCAAAAAAAGTCGTAATTCATGTTTGTTAGTTCTCAGTGGTAAAAGATGACATAATACATGGGCATCTTGAAGGAATTTATTTTTTGAAATTTTTATCTATTTCTTTTATTTTTTACAGAGGTAAAAAAGGCGATCCACAGGGGGGTGGTGGAGTTGCGTGGGGAGCCAAAAAAACTTCTGTGGCGCATGGAACTCATGTGCGCCACAGAAATGTGTAGTTTCTGTGGCGCACCATCCCACGTGCGCCACAGAAAGTCTTAATTCAGTGGCGCACCAGGACCAGTGCGCCACAGAATGTCTTATTTCTGTGGCGCACGTGGTCCTGTGCGCCACAGAAATAGTGAAACCAATGATTGGGGCTGGCCCCACCAAGTTTCTGTGGCGCATGGATTGTTGGTGCGCCACAAAATTAAGCTCTTTCTGTGGCGCACCGTGCCTGGTGCGCCACAAAATAGCTTTCTGTGGCGTATTTTTGGTGGTGCGCCACAGAACTAAGCTCCACCTATAAGCGTTTTCCTACTAGTGTTAGATGGGTGCTTCTTTTGCAAGAATTTGATTTACATTTTGTAGATAGGAAAGGTGCTAATAATCATGTTGCTGATAATTTATCTAGATTGGAAAATATTGCTTATGATCCTGTTCCTGTTAATGATAGTTTTCCAAATGAACAATTAGCTGTAATAAAGGTGAGCTCGCGAGATAGTCCTTGGTATGCTGATTATGCTAAATTTATCGTTTCGAAGTACTTGCCTCAAACCTTTTCAACTCAGCAAAGGAGGAAATTCTTTTATGACTTGAGACATTATTTTGGGATGACCCACACTTATATAAAGAAGGAGTGGATGGTATTCAGCTCAGCAAAGAATGATTGAGGAAATTCCCTCTCTGCTGCTCCTGCCGCCATAGAAGATGAGGACACACTCCTCCGCGCCAATTTGCCCCAAATCAACGCACCCTAGGCGATCCATCCCCTCTATTCCTGTTATCCATGTCCAAATGTCTTGGCTTATCGCCCCGGCGGCGCAACGGCCGGTGCTCTGACCACGGCTGGCCTCCTAGACACCCTTGCGCGCGGCACCACCGGCGACCTGTTCCGTGTGCTTGCCGCCGTTAGCCTCCCTACTAGTACTGTTAGCTGCTCGATGCGTCTTCGCACACGAGGATTGGATTCCACAAGCAGTCAGGAACGCAGTCAATTAGTTGGGGATTGTAGGCGAGGGGCCGATTTTACTCTTGAAATTGTTCTCCTGCACTGATCTTTCCTAAGTGGGAATTGGGAGTCAGTTTTTGCTAAGACTACTCATAGTGGGAGTAACTTAGGTAGTAACATCACACATCTCAAGACACTATGGTAACATGGCATGCCAATAAATGTGAAAAAGAGTGGGGTGATAACTAGCTATATTACCATGACATGACACTTTCCAAGGCAAGATGAGTCTACAACATAATAAATATGAATTTGTATGACACCACATATATGTTACTCTCCACTATGAAGGTAGTAACATAGATTAGTAACATGTGCATGTTACTACTCTATGTTACTCCCCACAATTACTAGCCTAAGTGCTTTTAGATGCGGATTGCCACGCGTCGCTCGCAGGAGTTGGTCCACATATTCTGTATGTACGACCAGGTCGTATAAGATTTTCAACACCCCCACCACCACTACCACGAGCTCTTGGGCCAGGCCCACTTACCGATTGTTATTGGTATTTACGGTTTACTCCTGATATTGGACAAGTTTGGTTCGCCAAAATTGATGAGTTTTCTATCTCTATCTGGTTTATATTTTCCTCTAGTTTTTAAATTTGTTGTTTTTCGAACGATTTAGATTTAAAAAATAGGATGTTCAGAATTTGAAAATGTTTATATTTAAAAATATTCATATTTAGAAATTCTTCAGATTTTCAAAATTACTCAAATTCCTAAAATATTCAACATTTGAAAATTCTATTTTTTAAAATATTCACATTTTGCAATATGCAGATCTTTAAATATAGTCAGATTTTAGAAAACAGAAAATGCAACACAAAAGAAAACACAAAAATGAATAAAAAGAAGAAAAAGGATGATGGGCCGCGGCCTAACTAAGCAGCGAGAGTCAACGGAATATGCGTGAGTGGACTATGAGGGGCGTTCACTCAATGCCGCTTGAAGTGGCACATAGGTGCTCCGGAAAACATCTATATGTGTTAGACTTATTTCCACATAGACGACTTATATGGCTCATGATGTCTCCCCCTATTGGGCTAAAAAAAATTAAGGGAAGGACTCAAAACCTCCTGCAAGTTCGTGTCGGTCTCTTGTTGGCCTAGATTGGTGGGACGATACTCTCGTGAAGTAGGCCAAGGATGCATGTAGGTCGGAATCGGAAACACTCGTTAAGTGGATTCAAGATTGCCATTACAACCGTTACAATATGAAAATTAACATGTCATCAATATGGTTTATTTGATTCAAATGATTATTATGGGTTTAAAACAATTCATTATCCCCTCCCTTCGAGCAACTGTAGAAGATAAACTATAATCTGGGCACCAGACTGAATTACATGCTCCTCTAAAGAACTTTGCATTGTTTATCTCTAGGCTGGGTACACAGTTAGATGCCTCTCTATTTTTTATATGGAGCCAAAGCTCCATATATATTACATCCAAAGTAAACTTGAATTTATTTAAATATTTTCATTAAGAACGAAACATTTCAACAACTTCTTAAATTCATATCTATTAAATTTTCAAATCCAAGTTCTTTGACTAGATTCCTCAGCCGCTCAATGTACCTATTTTTTCACCTCCATAGTCGAAACATTGCTAGAAAGACGCACATGGGCGAGGGTCGGTGACATCCTCGAACATCGTCGAAAGATTCTCAAATGGTACATGAAATTATCGGCAAATTAGTCATTCCAAGCACATCATAGCCAAAGATCAGTCATCCGGCCTAACTGCAAAACTATGATTTTTTTCCAGTGTTCCTCAATGCCTCCTCTTAGTGGGAAAGAAACAATAATGATCACAAACTCCTCCTCATCGCTGAAAAAAATAATCCAAATAATCCGACGATGACGAGTGATATTTGTCAAAAAATTGTGTTAAATTCTTTACATATATAGAAACACTACAAGAGGAAAATATATATCTTTGGACCATTCTTAACGACCGGCAAGTGTCGTCCTTAACACCGACCAGGAGCTTAGTTCGAAATTGGATATAGGTATTGCCAATTTGTAGAGATATCTACCTTCATGTACACATATAATTGATCTTCTCGAGTCCCATAATACTACAACCTATTTTGCGTGAAAAGGGAGCAATAATAGTTAGTTGGAGCAATAATAATTAACCCTGTGCTGCCTATCTTCAGGGTCGCGTAGTTGATACGATGAGCATGCGGGGAGGCGGATTCCATAGTTCGTAGCCCTTCGAACAGAGAAGAGAAGAAGAGGAGAGTGCAAATAGGAGACATGAGATAGTAGGGTTTTTAATCCATTCTCCGCTTTGTAGGGAAGTCTTTACAACCAAATGCAAGAAAACACCACACACAATCGAAGTAATAAAAACTTTTGAGATGGCCGTAGAGAAAAAACAACCTCGATCATATTATCTAAAGTGTAGATGATATTTTTCACACAATTGGTTCAGGTTAAGTGTGTATGATGGAAGGGATATACACTAACATTTTCATCTAGAAGAATCATATGTGATATAGACGGTCTCTAATGATTTTCGTGCGGATTGTAACCACAAAGGACCCTGCCTGGTCCGCGGACAGACGATCAAAATTTTGGGACATCAATGTTCATCCGCACAGAACACAAAAGGAGTCTTGCATGTTCCATGAGGACCTAAGGCCCCTTCTGTACTAGTGACACGAGATCCCACTAGCAGGCCGCCAACCAGCCTAGTTGAACAAATCTCGTGCTAACATCGCCAATTGGTTGCACCCAAAATCTAGGGCAGAGCGCATTTCCTTTGGTTGAAGATATGACCATGTACGAATCCAATGCGTAGCCTCAGAAATAACCTGCAAAAAGGAAGGGTCTTTTTGTTTTGTTTTGTTAATGACTAAATCATGGCGTGCATTCCATATAGTCCATAATGTAACACAAGCGCCCACCCAAATTTGCACTCTCTCTTTTTTACAAACCCCAATGCAACCAATTTTTGAACAAATTTATTATGTTGGTTAGAGGTGATATATTAAAATTCATGTGAGCAAGATGACGTTATATGAACAAATGTTGTGTTGTTTCATATTGATTGCAAAAACAACATATCTTATTTCCTTCCCATTTTCTCTTAGCAAGATTATCCGTAGTTAAATTACTTTGCATTCTAGGAACCACATAAAAATCCAAATTTTCTACGATACCTTAATTTTCCAAATGTACTTACAAAGGTATGGCATATGGTCACTCATATGATCTAAATGTAAAGATTTAACCGTAAATAAGCCCAAGTGTTTCAGCCTCCATAAAAAAAACATCTTTTGGTCTGCTAATGAAACATCTATTAAACGGCTAACTAAATGAAGCCATGTCGCCGATTTGTACTCCGTCAATACCCATCTAAACCCTACGTTTAATGGGTTATGAGTTAAAACACCAACCACCAAAACTTCTTTTCGTTGGACGATATAATATAACAATGGATATTTACATGCTAAAGGCATGTGCTTAAACCATTACCACACGGTGAACGAGCCTCTTTAAAAAAATATTGTCATTGACCTTCGTAAGGCCTTTTCCAAAATGGGAAGTCAGATTTTTTTTTGTTTTCACTTGTGAAGGTGACTTTGAATAAAGGTAATCAATAAATATTTATTTTTAATTTCTAAAACCTCTGCCTCAGCTCACCTTGTTCTTTCAGTCTACATATAATGTTCCAGAATCACAAATGTGCATCTCCCCAGTCCCCTGACGACTGTTTTTTTAATGAAATCGTGCTGCTCGGTGAGAAAGCTCGCTGCACGCATGGGCCTCTGATCGCTGTAGCCGTTTGTTTTGTTTGCCCGAACCCATCCCCGACGAAGAAACATGAACACGCTGAGCTCAAGCAGACTAGCAGACAGTACTTGGAGCTCGCGTAGACTTTGGCAGTCCTATGCAGGTTGGTAGCATCTGCATACGGTCGGCCAGGTTAGCCCACTCACGCATGCATGGCCTACGCGCAGGTACGTAACACATATATGCTCGTCAGCTTTTGATTTGCAAAAGTTAGTAGGTTCGTTATTCCTAGGCAAATTTTTTGCTGACAGAAAAGACACTCACATGTATGGTACATGCATGTATATCTCGGAGCACTAAAAGCAATGGCATCTATTATCTACACACAACCATATCTGTCACTGTCAAACAATGACATCAAGAAAATAAGGAGTATTCAAGATTAATGCCAATCTCGAAAAAAATTACAACAATCCCGGAAAAAATCGGTGCGTCAATTTGACTCCCAAACTCCATCGAACTCGTCTTTAAAAATGATCAAAAATGCTATATTGAAGTTTTAAAAAAATCCAAAACAATTAGGTTGGTACATACATGTATGATATACAACTCCGTAAAATTTTATTAATTGTATCAACCATTTTGGTGCAAAAATAACATAATTGTGGTTCCAACAGGAAAAACAAAATACTTGACTTTGAACCCCAGATTTGCATTTTTTTGTGTGTGTACCTCACATCTAAGCATGTTTGTGGATAAAACTTTGCATGCACATACTACACGTATTCATGTAGGTGTATATTTTTTTAAGGCTTTTTTAGTTTTTATAAATATTCTTCATTTTTTTTAATAAAGAGAGCTACAGGGTTCTGAATTGTATCCTCAACTTACTACACCAAAAATATAATATTTGCTTCCGGCCGGAATTTTTGGAACTTGCATACATTTTTTTTACTCCCTCCAATCCATAATACTTGTTGTGCCTTTAGTTTAAATTTGAACAAATTTGAATTAACGCTACGCCAAGTGGTTCAAATTTGAATTAAAGCTAAAACAAGTATTATGGATCGGAGGGAGTAATTTTTTAGAACTTTCTAAAAGTCCATCTTAGTGTTGAGTTTCTCTAATTTTCTTTTGTATATAAAGGAGTATCGAGATTTCGCCGAGAAAAATGATCTGTGTGATACTATTACGTAAAGAACATCATCTGTGAAACTGTTACTCCCCTGCATCTTACGTAAAAAACATCATCGGCTCTAGACGGTGCTGTGGTCGGATCCAGGCCGGCGGATGGCCCCCTTGCGTACTTCCATCTTAATTTCCTGTTGGAATCCATGCATAAATAATCCTACTACGGCACTGCTAGTAAATGCTTGGCGGCCCCCCTGGTTTTAAGACTCAGAGATACCCTAATTATTGAGCAAATCCTGCATTTGATCTTTCAGTAGGGGTGCCAGTTTTTGATTCACTGCTGTTAATTGAAGATCGGCAGTGTAGCTAGCTATAGCTAGGAGTACTTTTATATCTTATTTTACTGTGCTGATTAATTTCACAGTGAAAAGCATTTCATTGAAGAATGTTGGTACTGCTACAGTGCAGCTAAAGACACATGACGCCCTCAGAAAAAAAAGCTAAAATGCACACTTTGCAGATATACGTTGAACAATATATATGCCCTCTGTTATTCATTAGGTTGGGGACATTATATGAAATTATGCGTTGATGGAAGGAGGAAAAAATAGTGAGATCTTCGTTAAGAGTATATTACTTTATGCTACTCCCTTTGTTCCTAAAAAGATACTGAAACTCTTTAAATACATATGAACAAGGAAATTTGTGATGGTCTAACTTTATTTGTGACCCACCAGATCTGACTGTATGAATACCTAAGAGCATTTGGATTTCATGAAACTAGTGCATTTCATAGTAATATTTTTCGATAAAGGATGCTTTATTACTTTTGGTAAGCAATTACATCCAGCCTCTGCATAACCAGGATGCACACAGCCCTTCAAGTATCTGGAATCAAAGTATAAAAAAGGCGAAATACATATCGGAACGATAAATCATATAACGCCTAGGGTGAAGGTGGTGCTGCTATCCGTAGACTATGCTGCCACCCATGTAGGGAAAAAGTATCCCTCGCCGTAGCCTCCAACCGTGTACAGACCTCCGTAAAGAGGTCTCGGTTCTCCACCCGCTGAAGAGGTAACCATGAACGGAGAATACCTGTACATCTGTAGATGACCTGCAACAAGGAACAATTTTTATCGTTAAAAATCTTGTCATTTCTACTTAGCCAAAGCGCCCAGATAACTGCTAGCTCCCCCACCCTAAGAAGCAACTTAAACATTGAATCGATACCAATATAGGTACACAAAATATATTTTCTATATCATCTCCCAATCATGCAATGAGTTACTGAATGCAAGCTATAATATTTGTAGCTCTAGATCATGCAAACTTTTACACTTGACAATTGAGAGAAATGAAAACTTTTCCATTTGACAAGTTGAGAGAAATTGAATTAACTTAAGTGACCCACCAGATTTCCTCTAAGTGGTTAGGTACAATTTTCTCATTAGAACAACCATATGTGATACGGAGTATTAAAATTCTTCAGATACAATATTTTTGGAAGGGTTGAGGAAGGAAATGTAGGAAGATTTTGGTGACCCTAAAAAAAGTTGGAAGTAAAAGGTAAGCCCAAGATAATAGTTTGGAAGAGAAAAGTAGGTCTTGTAATTTACCAAAAGTGAAAACACACTACACAGGTACATACACTATTCCCTTGGTGAAAAGGGCAACATCCAGAGAAGTGCAAGTAAACACAATACAGAGTTACAAAGTTAAGAATTAAATATGAATAGAAAAGCTGCACTGACTACCCTAGCTATACTCCATGCACACACACACCATATTACTACACGATAATGCAGTCAAACTACCTCTAGCTGCGCTATGCTAGGCTAGGCCAAGTTCATTCACTCATTCAAGCATGTAATGCCTGCATCTGCATGCATGCATCACGCTACATGAAGTCCACCTCGAAGAAATGCTGCATGCTGTTGCCGTTGCAGCAGCTGTCGCCGTCGTTCCGGTGACGCTGATCCGACGCCGACGTCGAGCACGACAAGATGTTGCCGCTGTCTCGCTGCTGCTGCCGATGCGACTGCACGAGCGGGGTCATCATGAAGCCCTGCTCCTCCTCGTCGCGACCTTGCTGGTGCAGCAGCATGGTGTCCAGGCCGGCGCCGTAGCTGTCCCTGCCGTGGGGTCGCTTCGCGGCCAGGGACAGGGTCGTCGGCGCCGTCATCGCTGCGGCGATGTTCGACTGGCCGCCGTTGTCAAGCTCGGTCTGCTGCTGCAGGCAGCTGAAGCCGCTGGCCGTCGGCGAGACGGCGACCACCGTGGTCGACGACTTGTTGGCTGATCATATATACATGCCGAGGCGTCAGAAAAGACGGTAGAAGTGGCGGTCACATGTATGTAGCAGGAGTTGTATAGTACATTGGTACACCTACGCAGACATGTTTTGGCGCCATGCATATGCATCATGTTAATTGAGCTGCTGGATAGTACGAATGTCAAATCCATTGACAAAAATTGTAGAAGTAGCATCTAGGTCTGTCATGGCAGGCACATGTAGTGTACTGCCAGTTTATTTCCTGTCGAACGTTGTATTGTAACTATAATTAATGTGCTTGCACATAGAATTACCAGTGTTGATTTATTGGCTCAAACTTGTGTAATTATTGCAGGTACTTCCCATGTACATTTGATTATTTTACCAAAAAAATGTTTGACTTGTGTCGTTGATTGCAAAATTTTGTGTGCTTTCGCACAATTTTCAATTCGGGTTACGAAAGATATGAATTATCTTGGACATAGACAATGAAGAGACCAACGGCAGAAAATTAAGGTAGTATTATGGTTTACGGGAGCAAGGGACAAGTATGAGAGGAGCTAGTGGTCTTACTCCTGTGATCGCCGCTGTATGAGCTTGTGTCTGGCTTCTTGGTAGGCGGCGGCGCGTCCTTGCCCTGCTCGCCGGCGGGCTTCCTGCGACGGCGGTTGTGCTCCGTGAGCCGCTTTCGGCAGCTCCTCTTGGCTTCATCAAACTCAGCAAGCACATGAAACCTGTAGCTCAAAGAATCGAAGGGGAACAAATTATTCAGACAGACACCTACACATACATGGTCGATCGTACACAATAGTAATGCCTACATGCAGTATAGATGTACATAACGTATAGGTATTAGGTAGTACGATCGAACTCGATACTTTGCAATGCAATCATGGGTGAGCTGCATTGGTGGATGTATATAGCTGGGCAGCTAATCATCAGTAGCAAGATAAAGAGGGGGACACTGGATTCAGATGCGGATACGATCAGAGCAGGTCCCCTGATCTGATGTGATGGGCTTCATCACTGATATATGACATGTTGACATGATATGATGATGAGTGCATGCATGTCTATTACTCCTATCTAGGGCGTCAGTCCTGGATCGAAAGCTTGCAGCCTTTTCCACTGCCGATCGAGATACTCTCGTCTTCTAGCTAGCTTCGCATGCACGCAGCACGCATCCATCAAGGAATGCCAGTGTGTGCGCGCCCGAAGTGTGGGGAATGATGCAGAGACGAACGTGCACGTACCGGCTGCACTGCTGGCAGAAGCGCTGCTGCTTGCCGGAGGCGGCGACCGTGGCTGCCTTGGCGTGGTACTCGCAGACCTTGTGGCGGCGGTGGTAGTGCTTGGCGGCGGAGAGGTCGGCCTTGCAACCCTCGGCCTGGCACCGCGGTGGCGGGTGGTGGGCGGCGCCGAGCCCAAGCCCCAGCACGCCCATGCCGCCGAGGCGGGAGCGCATCAGCAGGCGGTCCACCGCTAGCACGTCCGCCGGAGAGAAGTAGGTCCGCCGGCCCAGGTTCAGCCCAATCCTCCCGCCACCGCCGGCGTCGGAAAAGAATGGGTCGCCGTCCTCACGCTTCAGTAACCCGCCGCTGAAGGGATTGTACGCGTCTTCCGACGACGGCACGCCCGGCAGCGCCGTCATTGTCGTTGGCGCCTGGAGCAGCGACGACGGTGCGATCGGCGGCATGGTGATCTGCTGCGCGAAGGGCTGGTGAAGCTGGTTGATGAGCGGCGAACCGGTGGAGAAGAGAGTGAAGGGGTCTTGGTGGAATTGGAAGGCATTGTTGGCGGCGAAGTCGAAGCTGTTGTCATACAGGTGGTGCTGGTACAGCGGTTGTGCGGGCTCGAAGTTGGTGTATGAGGAGGAGTGCATGGAAGCGTAGCCGAAGTCGACGACGTCGCTCGCCGGTGCGATCGTGCCGGGGCCGCTCAGCCTGCTGCTCATCATGGCCGTCGTTCGCGCGCTCTCAGAGGTGGGAGGAAGGGGCCTCAGGCGTGTTTGGCTGTGGTTGGGAGGAATGACGTGCACTGTGGCCGCCTAAAAAGGCATGGGGGAGAGAGGGGGAGATCTAGAGAGAGATGCGGCAGTAAGTGGAGCTTAGGAGTAGGTGCTAATTGTTGGTGTGTTCGCATGGTA
The DNA here is from genome assembly GCF_022539505.1 of Lolium rigidum. NCBI lineage: Eukaryota > Viridiplantae > Streptophyta > Magnoliopsida > Poales > Poaceae > Lolium > Lolium rigidum. The sequence continues at coordinate 58,153,166 of NC_061509.1, forward strand.
AGTAAGGTGAGTGTATTTGTGGTTCTCGATGGCAGAATGATAGCTGCAATATAATGCAAGATCATACGGACTTGCCATTCTGTTGTAACGATCGAGTGGTTGCGGGTTTGATCTCAAGGCCCATACGACTATCACCATTAACGAAGCGGTAGGTACGTAACTTCTTCTGTAATGGTTGCGGGGTCTGGCAAGGGGATCCGCTATCGCCCTTACTCTTCAACTATGTAGTGGAGGCTTCGGCGTCCATTATGGAAAAGGCCGAAGAGGAAACTTTTCCACAAAGAATGGTTGTGATAAGCAACGCTCAATTTTTCTTGCTCTTGCTACAGTTAAGGACCCTCCTGTGATAATTCATCCAACCCAAGAATAGTGATAATATACCAATGTTCTTTGTAAAGTTCCCAACTCTTTGTGTATATTCATAATCTTAGTTGCCAACAATCCGATGATTTAACATAGTTGAGGTTGAATCTAAAGGATCTACTATTGGACAAATACACTTGGAAGATAATCCTTCGACGCATCCAGTGGACCATCATTCATCTCATACCAGGGGATGGGGGTATCTCATCTAGAGTGTATGCAGATGATACGATCATTATGATCCAACCATAGGTTCTGGCAATTTCCAACCTCAAGTTCATCCTTCTATGCTTTGAAAGCATGTCTAGGCTTAGGATCAACTTTCACAAGAGCGAGGTCATGGTTTTGGGGACCAACTACTAGGAGAGAAGAACGTTGCCCATATGCTTAACTACAAACTAGGTTGCTTCCCGTTCACATATCTTGGCCTCCCTATTTGCGATAGGGCTCTTACAGCTTTGGACTAGGGTCCTGTTGGGAACCCCAGAGGTCGGGGCTAGACAAACCCAGACATCACATCTGGCATAAGCCTAACCTAGATCTCTAGGGCTTACAGGATGAAAATCGGTAAAACAACAGTGACTCTACGACTCAAAGACTAATACAAGCTCATAACTGAGCAAAGAACCAAAGCATTACAAGCATAGGTCACTTACCTAATATTTCATCAATCAACGAAAGAGAAGTTATGCTATTCTAAATAGCAAGATAGCAAAAGGCCTAAGAGGTCAGGAGCATAACGGCGACGTCCTAGCCCATAGATTCCAGGCTGCCACCTTGGAATCCCAAGCTATTCGTCGATGTCGACCTAGAAACCAAAAGCATGCAAAGCTGAGTACAGGGACTCAGCAAGACTTAGTACAACATGTTAGCAAAGCTGGTATGTGAGGCTTTATGTAGAGCTTATTTTGCGCAAAGCCAGTTTTCTTTGTAAAACAAGAGGGAGCAGAAACTCGTCTGCTCAGATCATTTTAAAAAGGGATAAGAGAGCGATATTTCTAGCTCTACTGATCATCATATTGAATCCACGGAATCTTCATCATTAGTTGGTCCTATCAACTAGGATCACCCCCTCGATACCCTGAGAAGGGATCCTTATTCACACATTAATTCCAACTTTTACGATTAGGTTCATGTTGTCTATGATCACATAATCTATCACCAAGTCGTCCGTAACCGTGGACACGGCTTTCCGAAAAGATTTAACCCTGCATGGGTGTACAACTTACCCACACGCGCCGACCGACTCTTAGCGACGTACGATACAAACTTCCTTGGTTTGCCGGCAGAGGGTAGTCGACCAAAACATTTCCCTTGCTTCGCCTAATTCATGAGTCACTCCAACTGGGCAGATCCGTCATCGTAGGTAGCCATTCTCCGAGGTGGTCCCGATTGTTGTGCGCAGGGGATCCAGTTCAATGCCTCCAGCATCCTTCACCCCGGCCACGCCCTGTATGATGCACCTTTGAAATCCTTTTCCACACCTTCGCCATGCAAATGCCAAATGGAACTCGCAAACTATATGACTCATGAACAGACTAGGCAAGATCGCGCCAAGGAGTTTCCATGGGCCCCGTGTGGTTGTAGGCTCGGTCTTGGTTCCGAAGGCGAGAACTCAGGTCCTAGTATCGGCAAGAACGAAACAAATCACCACATCCCTATGTGGCAGCCCATCCAAGCCTTTAAGCATGTTTAATTATCTTCACTGATCTTACCACGTCATCCTGTCATACTAGGTTCAATCGCAGCTCTGATTCATCAACCGGATGGATCAGAATTCGTCAACTAAGCATGGCTAAGCATATTCGATATAACGGCTCTAGCAATGCACACAAGCTCAAACTTAGTTTTGCTGGGATCGGTGGATCAGGTAATTTAGGCTACAAGGATGGTAAATGCAACATATAGGATAACTATATCTGCCGATAACACATATTGGAATCGTATGCAATATGTAGAAACTAGAAGTACAAGCATTTCGAAACCATATATGAACCAGGTTAGAGCTTGCCTTTGTCCCTGACAAGCCAATATGGATCTTTGAGGATCTTGTACTTGACTTGTTCGTCGATGGACAATTATTGAGTTGCGTCGTTGTCGATCTTCATCGTCTCAGGCACTTGCTCTATCAATCGCGAAGAAGCAAACACCAGAAATGTAGAACAACAATCAGCACATGGCATAATGCGATGCGCATACAAGGATGATGACATGACATATTCAAGGTATTGAAACTAACCCTGAGACATGTTCAACAATTTAACTGGGTTTCGGCGAACATGGGTTAGAAGTTCCCGAAACCTCAGAGGGGTAAAATTAGTTCTTCTAAAACAACTAGCATTCAAATTTGTTTAACAATGCATGATTTTGCTACCAAGTTTTAGATCTCATTTTTTGAAGATTTTGATATATTATACATATTTTTCTGATTTAAAATGAATTACTTATGAATTTCACAAGATTTAATCATTTTAAATCATTTTCTAGAAATTCCTATAAAATATTAAAATTCTGACAGACATGGCCCGCTGTCATAGTTTTATTCATTTCATAACTATTTACAAAATTATTAAAAACCTGACAAGGGGTCCCACCTGTCATGGATTTATTAATTACAGAAATTGAAATACAGAAAAAGAAAAAGCTTTATGCGTCGTCATGACGTCACGATGACATCAGCCGGTGAGCCATATGCTCTGGTCGAGCTGGTGAGCTGCGGAGGGGCGTGTTCGAACGAGGAGGTCACGTGCGACCTGTTGGTGGCAGCGCCGCTCTTGAATGGTTGCCGGAGCGTGGTCGGTGGCTATGCCGAGCGGCGGAGCTCGAGGGCGCGAGGGAGAGGGCGAAGGGGTCCATGAGGTAGAGGAGCTCACCGTGAAGCGGATGGTGGCGACAACGAGGCAACGGGAGGCCTCTAGCGCCGGCATCGAGCCGGTTGCCGGCGGCCGGTCGCGTAGAAGAAGGGGGTGTCCATGTCGACTGGGGGCATCCCTAGCCGATTCTTTCGGCTAGGAGATTCATGGCGATGAGGTGGAGCTCGTGGGCACCTCAGTGGAGCTCGGGGAGGCGCCAAACGACGAGGCTGGCCGACATCTATGGCTAGGGTTTTGGCCGCTGCGCGTGAGAGAGAAAGGAGGAGGGAGAAGAAGTGGGCGGGGCTAGAGTTTCTTGTGGCGGCCGGCGGGGTACTTGTAGAGGTCTAGGGGCGGCCACCGAGCTGCTTGGGCAAACGGAGGTATGAGATGGAGTGGCGGTTTTGCACATAACTCCTTGTGGGTGGGGGTGGGCTGAGCTGGGCCTTTTTTGGGCTGTGCAGAGTGGAGAGAGGAAGAGGAGAGTTGGGCTGAGGCCCAAAACAGGGGAGGGTTCTTCTCTTCTTTTCTAAATTCTATTTTTCAAACTTCTATTGCTATTTGAATTTTGTTTGAAACTTCAAACTTTCTGAAACTTTCAAAATAACAATGTACTTCTTAACAAAGCACAATTGCAACATATTTTATTTTGAAAATTCTGAAACATTTGAGAGGATTTGAATTCATAGGGTTTTGCATAACATTAGAGGTTTCCAAAATTTATTCCTTTATGCAATTTTCTTAGGAAAAATAATGTTGATGCCATGATGCACAAACAAACCCTAATAAATTTTAGCTAAAAGAGGGATTGTTACAGGTCCTCTAACTCCTAAGGTGGCCAGGTAGGCAGACCCATGGATGTGTGAGTTCATGTCATCTGTTTCGAGACTCACTCTTATCAATGCATGCCTCTCTAGTCTGCCACTTCATGCGATGGGGGGTCTACATGCTAGGGGATGGCGTACATCGCATTATGGACAAACATAGGTCCCGCTTCTATTGGGAAGACTATGGACCTAAACGCAAATACCATTGGGTATCAAACCTAGATCCTTGTGGTGCCTCATCATTATCGACACAAAGCCGATGATCACTCTAAGGATTTGTTGGTTGACCATCATCGCCCATGCTCCCATTTGTGGAACTCTGATAATCCCCAAGTGAAGGGAATCACCGTAGTACAACTCGATAAGTATTTGAGTATCGAACCCACAAGGAGATAAATGTAAACTACCTATTCACTTATATGACATTTGGTGCAAAGCAGTGGACTTGAGTGTGTAAGGTATATTTTACTTCTATCTAGGAAACGGCGAAAGAAAATATTACAAGTAAACTAGCTTGGGCAAGTAGAGTGATTGAAGTGAAAGCGAGTAACTCAAGGGAGTAAGTGTTTAGGAAAATTGTTTATTTGTTTGGTTGTCACAATGAGTGAAGCACATAGATAGTATTTTTGTTGTTTCTTCTAGGGAGGAGCCATAAATAGGTGCCGATCTTATCCCCCCGGACCTCTCAATTCAAACCTACCACCGGCGGTGCTGAAACCCACATCTCTCTCACACGCTTCCACCTCACATGACCCACCGGATCATCTCACACGCCGCCGGCGGCCCACTGTCCCACCCCAACACTACTGTCTTCTCATCAGCCACCTTAGTGGCCGACGATGTTCCACCGTCTCCCTCTTGCTTTCTAGCAAGCCGGAGTAGCTTCCCCACACCGACGACCACTTTACCATACTAGCTCCTCCGTAGCCGACTTCCACCGCGACGGAGCCTTGTCAGCGACAGTGTCGCCCACGACACCATCGCCGGGTTCTCGTATCTTAATCCCTGACTCCCTCCGTCCACCGGACCGGACAGATGGGTACACAAAGCACCTTCATGGTCCACGGCAGGAAACCAAAACGTACACGCGCCCACTCCCAAGAAGGTTGATAAACACTTTTATATGGCCGCTTTCATTATGCATGTGATTTTGAAAAGTATTTTTTGCTTGCTTGCACTGCCTTCTCATTAGTAAATGTTTTTTAATGCATGCTAGATATTATTGCACTACAGAATGATTATAACGAGGGACGAAAACGGGCGATATATGGCACATTTGCAAGCCGTATAGGCACAAACATGTGTAATGCTATTGCCTCTAGCGCAAACCCGAACAAAATAGGAGAAGAACACTTTCCCCTCCCCAAAGATAAAGAACAATGTTATGATTCACAATTTGATCCCGTTGAGCCTCTTAGAGAGCTGACTCAGGAAGATGCCTTTCCTGGCAATTCTCCTCAACCCCACCAGGTGATTTCTATGTTTTTACTTTGAGATATCTGTTGCAACTTTCATGTGTTGTATACTTGTATGAATCCCACCAATCATATTCACATGCCATCTCCAGGTCTCCTTACCGCATCATATATATGTTTCAGCATGCATGTCATCCTTTACTGTTCTTCGTTCTATTCCATTTGCATATCATTATATATGGGACTTCTGTAGACTGAAATATCGTTTATGTGTGCCAGGAATCTGCAGCTTCAAGTAAGAATTTTGCAGGAACCACCAATGAGAGGAAGACCATTCAACAGGCACCTGAATCAGTGATAGAATAGCTGCAACCAAAAAAGAAATCTTCTTCTGCTACTAGACAGTCTCAGTGATTCATGCCACTACTTGAAGAAAATGCTAAGAGTACTGAAATAAAAAACGTGGTAAACACCCCAAGCGGTTGAATCAGCCACCTGTTACCAATCCAGTCAACCAACGACAATTGGCAGCAGAACCAGTGTCCACAACAACTTCTCAGCCACAATTGGCAGCAGAACCAGTATCCACAACAACTTCTCAGTCACAATTGCTAGCAGAACCAGTTTCTAGAGTAACTTGCAAGCCACAATTGGGACCAGCAGTAGCTGTGGTAGGAAATACTACCAAACCACAACTGGCTAAACACTGCTAGCACAACATCAACAAACTGTTGATGATCTCCCACTGACCCTTATTAGTCCTGCCAGAGACAACTCCCCTGAGGATGAGCCCCACACCGAAGAAGGTACATTTTCCAATGCTTATAGTTTCATGCTCCGTTATATAGTTATATAATTTATAGATATACATATATCTACCTTGATAGCTTGATGTAATGCTTAACTTTGTAGTTGCACCACGATCAAGAAAACCGAAGGCCCAACAGTAGGGAAAATGCTCATAGCTAAGCTTGCTGGGATGGAATCAAGATTTTGCCTTTCATCTATCATATGTGGCATAAGGCCAATGGACCCAGAAGAATCTTGTAAATTAGCATCGGAGGTAGTGATACGCGTAGATGCACACGTCCGTTGGGAACCCCAAGTGGAAGGTATGATGCGTATAGAAGCAAGTTTCCCTCAGTATGAAACCAAGGTTTAATCGAACCAGTAGGAGCCAAGAAGCACGTTGAAGGTTGATGGTGGCGAAATGTGATGCGGCGCAACAACGGGGATTCCGGCGCCAACGTGGAACCCGCACAACACAACCAAAGTACTTTTCCCCAACGAAACAGATGAGGTTGTCAATCTCACCGGCTTGCTCGTAACAAAGGATTAACCGTATTGTGTGGAAGATGATTGTTTGCAAGAAAACAAGTAAAACAAGTATTGCAGTAGATTGTATGCTATGTAAAGAATAGGACCGGGGTCCACAGCTCACTAGAGGTGTCTCTCCCATAAGATAAAAGCATGTTGGGTGAACAAATTACAGTCGGGCAATTGACAAATAGAGAAAGGCATAACAATGCATGTACATGATATGATAAATATAGTGAGATTTAATCCGGGCATTACGACAAAGTACATAGACCGCCATCCAACCGCATCTATGCCTAAAAAGTCCACCTTCAGAGTTATCGTCCGAACCCCATTCAGTATTAAGTTGCAAAGCAACAGACAATTGCATTAAGTATGGTGCGTAATGTAATCGACAACTACATCCTTAGACATAGCATCAATGTTTTATCCCTAGTGGCAACAGAACAACACAACCTTAGAACCTACTGTCACGATCCCAGGTGTCAATGAAGGCATGAACCCACTATCGAGCATAAATACTCCCTCTTGGAGTTAAGAGCAAAAACTTGGCCAGAGCCTCTACTAATAACGGAGAGCATGCAAGATCATAAACAACACATAAACAATAGATTGATAATCACCATAACATAGTATTCTCTATCCATCGGATCCCGACAAACACAACATATAGTATTACAGATAGATGATCTTGATCATGTTAGGCAGCTCACAAGATCCAACAATGAAGCACAATTAGGAGAAGAGGACCATCTAGCTACTGCTATGGACCCATAGTCCAGGGGTGAACTACTCACTCGTCACTCCGGAGGCGATCATGGCGATGAAGAGTCCTCCGGCAGATGAATCCCCTCTCCGGCAGGGTGCCGGAGGCGATCTCCTGAATCCCCCGAGATGGGATTCGCGGCGGCGGCGTCTCTGGAAGGTTTTCCATATCGTGGCTCTCGGTACTGGGGTTTTCGTGATGGAGGCTTTAAGTAGGCGAAAGGGTAGGTCAGGGGGCGGCGCGAGGGGCCCACACCACAGGCCGGCGCGGCCAGGGCCTGGGCCGCGCCGCCCTATGGTGACGGCGCCTCGTGGCCCCACTTCCTTCCCTCTTCGGTCTTCTGGAAGCTCCGTGCAAAAATAGGACCCTGGGCGGTGATTTCGTCCAATTCCGAGAATATTTCCTTACTAGGATTTCTGAAACCAAAAACAGCTAGAAACAAAGAATCGGCTCTTCGGCATCTTGTTAATAGGTTAGTTCCGAAAATGCGTAAATACGACATATAATGTGCATAAAACATGTAGGTATCATCAATAAAGTAACATGGAACATAAGAAATTATCGATACGTTGGAGACGTATCAGCATCCCTAAGCTTAGTTCTCGCTCGTCCCGAGCGGGTAAAACAATAACAAAGATAATTTCTGAAGTGACATGCCATCATAATCTTGATCATACTATTTGTAAACATATGTAATGAATGCAGCGATCAAAACAAAAGTAATGACATGAGTAAACAAGTGAATCATATAGCAAAGACTTTTCATGAATAGTACTTCAAGACAAGCATCAATAAGTCTTGCATAAGAGTTAACTCATAAAGCAATAATTCAAAGTAAAGGCATTGAAGCAACACAAAGGAAGATTTAGTTTCAGCGGTTGCTTTCAACTTATAACATGTATATCTCATGGATATTGTCAACATAAAGTAATATAACAAGTGCAATATGCAAGTATGTAGGAATCAATGCACAGTTCACACAAGTGTTTGCTTCTTAAGGTGGGGGGAGATAGGTAAACTGACTCAACAATAAAAGTAAAAGAAAGGTCCTTCAAAGAGGAAAGCATCGATTGCTGTATTTGTGCTAGAGCTTTTATTTTGAAAACATGAAACAATTTTGTCAACGGTAGTAATAAAGCATATGAGTTATGTAAATTATATCTTACAAGTTGCAAGCCTCATGCATAGTATACTAATAGTGCCCGCACCTTGTCCTACTTAGCTTGGACTACCGGATCTTTGCATGCCATGTTTCAACCAAGTGTCACAAAGGGGTACCTCCATGCCGCCTGTACAAAGGTCTAAGGAGAAAGCTCGCATTTTGGATTTCTCGCTTTTGATTATTCTCAACTTAGACATCCATACCGGGACAACATGGACAACGGATAATGGACTCCTCTTAAATGCATAAGCATGTAGCAATGATTATTATTCTCATATGAGATTGAGGATATATGTCCAAAACTGAAACTTCAACCATGATTCATGGCTTTAGTTAGCGGCCCAATGTTCTTCTCTAACAATTTTGCATGCTCCAACCACTAAGGTGATAGATCCTTCAGTACAAGACGGACATGCATAGCAACTCACATGATATTCAACAATAGTTGATGGCGTTCCCCCGAAGCATGGTTATCGCACAACAAGCAACTTAATAAAAGATAAAGTGCATAAGTACATATTCAATACTACGATAGTTTTTAAGGCTATTTTGTCCCATGAGCTATATATTGCAAAGGTGAATGATGGAATTTTAAAGGTAGCACTCAAGCAATTTACTTTGGAATGGCGGAGAAATACCATGTAGTAGGTAGGTATGGTGGACACAAATGGCATAGTAGTTGGCTCAAGGATTTTGGATGCATGAGAAGTATTCCCTCTCGATACAAGGTTTAGGCTAGCAAGGTTATTTGAAGCAAACTCAAGGATGAACCGGTGCAGCAAAACTCACATAAAAGACATATTGTAAACATTATAAGACTCTACACCGTCTTCCTTGTTGTTCAAAACTCAATACTAGATATTATCTAGACCTTAGAGAGACCAAATATGCAAACCAAATTTTAGCAAGCTCTATGTATTTCTTCATTAATGGGTGCAAAGCATATGATGCAAGAGCTTAAACATGAGCACAACAATTGCCAAGTATCACATTATCCAAGACATTTTAGAATTACTACATGTACCATTTTCCAATTCCAACCATATAACAATTTAACGAAGAAGAAACTTCGCCTTGAACATTATGAGTAAAGCCTAAGGACATATTTGTCCATATGCAACAGCGGAGCGTGTCTCTCTCCCACAAAGTGAATGCTAGGATCCATTTTATTCAAACAAAAACAAAAATAAACCGACGCTCCAAGTAAAGAACACAAGATGTGATTGAATAAAAATATAGTTTCAGGGGAGGAACCTGATGATGTTGTCGATGAAGAAGGGGATGCCTTGGGCATCCCCAAGCTTAGACGCTTGAGTCTTCTTAAAATATGCAGGGGTGAACCACGGGGGCATCTCCAAGCTTAGAGCTTTCACTCCTCTTGATCATAGTATATCATACTCCTCTCTTGACCCTTGAAAACTTCCTTCACACCAAACTTCAAGCAAACTCATTAGAGGGTTAGTGCACAATTAATAATTCACACATTCAGAGGTGACACAAACATTCTTTACACTTCTGGACATTGCATAAAGCTACTGGACATTAATGGATCAAAGAAATGAATCCAACATAGCAAAAGAGGCAATGCGAAATAAAAGGCAGAATCTGTCAAAAACAGAACAGTCCGTAAAGACGAATTTAAAGATGGCACCAGACTTGCTCAAATGGAAAAACTCAAAACTAATGAAAGTTGCGTACATATCTGAGGATCACGCTCGTAAATTGGCAGATTTTTTTGAATTTTCTACAGAGGCCTGTGCCCAGATTCGTGACAGACAGCAATGCTGTTTCTGCGCAGCGATCCCAAATATAACATCAACTTTGACATAGAAACTTTACTTGGCACAAAAACATGATAAGGAGAGGTTGATACAGTAGTAAACAACTTCCAAGACTCAAATATAAAACAAAGTACTGTAGTAAAAACATGGGTCGTCTCCCATAAGCGCTTTTCTTTAACGCCTTTCAGCTAGGCGCAGAAAGTGCAAATCAAGTATTATCGAGAGTAGAAGCATCAACATCATAACTTGTTCTAATAATAGAATCAAAAGGCAACTTCATTCTCTTTCTAGGGAAGTGTTCCATACCTTTCTTGAGAGGAAATTGATATTTAATATTACCTTCCCTCATATCAATAACAGCACCAACGGTTCGAAGAAAAGGTCTTCCCAACACAATAGGACAAGATGCATTGCATTCGATATCCAAGACAACAAAATCAACGGGGACAAGGTTATTGTTAACCGTAATGCGCACATTATCAATCCTCCCCAAAGGTTTCTTTTTAACATTATCGGCAAGATTAGCATCCAAATAACAATTCTTCAATGGTGGCAAGTCAAGCATATCATAAATCTTTTTAGGCATAACAGAAATACTTGCACCAAGATCACATAAAGCATTACATTCAAAGTCATTGAATTTCATTTTAATGATGGGCTCCCAACCATCTTCTAACTTTCTAGGAATAGAAGTTTCAAGTTTTAGTTTCTCTTCTCTAGCTTTTATGAGAGCATTTGTAATATGTTTTGTAAAGGCTAAATTTATAGCACTAGCATTAGGACTTTTAGCAAGTTTTTGTAAGAACTTTATAACTTCAGAGATGTGACAATCATCAAAATCTAAATCATTATGAGCTACAGCAATGGGATCATTGTTCCCAAGGTTGGAAAAAATTTCAGCAGCTTTATCACAAGCAGTTTCAGCAGTTTTAGCAATTTCAGGCAGTTTTGTTCGCTTTGCACTAGGAGTAGAAACATTGCCAACACCAATTATTTTACCATTGATAGTAGGAGGTGCAGCAACATGTGAATCATTATCATTACTAATGGTGGTAATAGTCCAAACTTTAGCTATATTATTCTCTTTAGCTAGTTTTTCATTTTCTTCTCTATCCCACCTAGCACGCAATTCAGCCATTAATCTTATATTCTCATTAATTCTAACTTGGATGGCATTTGCTGTAGTAGTAATCTTATTATCAATATCATTATTGGGCATAACTTTCAATTTTAAAAGATTAACATCGGAGGCAAGTCTATCAACTCTATAAGCAATAATATCAATTTTATCAAGCTTTTCCTCAACGTATTTGTTAAAAGCAGTTTGTGTACTAATAAATTCTTTAAGCATAGCTTCAAGACCAGAGGGTACACTCATATTATTATTGTAAGAATTCCCATAAGAATTACCATAACCATTACCATTAGCGAAGGATATGGCCTATAGTTATTACCGTAGTTGTTCCTATAAGCATTGTTGTTGAAATTATTATTTTTAATGAAATTCACATCAACATTTTCTTCTTGAGCAACCAATGAAGCTAAAGGAACATTATTTGGATCAACATTAGATCTACCATTCACAAGCATAGACATAATCACATCAATCTTATCACTCAAGGAAGAGGTTTCTTCAACAGAATTTACCTTCTTACCTTGTGGAGCTCTTTCCGTGTGCCATTCGGAGTAATTTATCATCATATCATCAAGAAGTTTTGTAGCCGCCCCCAATGTGATGGACATAAAGGTACCTCCAAGCAGCTGAATCCAATAAATTCCGCGAAGAAAAATTTAGTCCCGCATAGAAGGTTTGGATGATCATCCAAGTAGTCGATCCATGGGTTGGGCAATTCTTTACCAAAGTTTTCATTCTCTCCCATGCTTGAGCAACATGTTCAGTATCTAATTGCTTAAAATTCATTATGCTACTTCTCAAAGATATAATTTTAGCGGGAGGATAATATCTACCAATAAAAGCATCCTTACATTTAATCCATGAATCAATACTATTCTTAGGCAAAGATAGCAACCAATCTTTAGCTCTTCCTCTTAATGAGAAAGGAAATACTTTCAATTTAATAATATCACCATCTACATCCTTATACTTTTGCATTTCACAAAGTTCAACAAAATTATTAAGATGGGCAGCAAGCATCATCGGAACTAACACCGGAAAATTGATCTCTCATAACCAGGTTTAGTAAAGCAGGTTTAATTTCAAAGAATTCTCGCTGTAGTAGCAGGTGGAGCAATAGGTGTGCATAGGAAATCATTATTATTTGCATTTGTGAAGTCACACAACTTAGTATTTTCAGGGGTATTCATTTTAGCAACAGTAAATAAAACAAACTAGATAAAGTAAATGCAAGTAACTAATTTTTTTGTGTTTTCGATATAGAGAGCAAGACAGTAAATAAAGTAAAGCTAGCAACTAATTTTTTTGTGTTTTGTTTAGGTGCAGCAAACAAAGTAGTAAATAAAATAAAGCAAGACAAAAACAAAGTAAAGAGATTGAGAAGTGGAGACTCCCCTTGCAGCGTGTCTTGATCTCCCGGCAACGGCGCCGAAATTTAGCTTGATACGCGTAGATGCACACGTCCGTTGGGAACCCCAAGTGGAAGGTATGATGCGTATAGAAGCAAGTTTCCCTCAGTATGAAACCAAGGTTTAATCGAACCGAGTAGGAGCCAAGAAGCACGTTGAAGGTTGATGGTGGCGAAATGTGATGCGGCGCAACAACAGGGATTCCGGCGCCAACGTGGAACCTGCACAACACAACCAAAGTACTTTGCCCCAACGAAACAGTGAGGTTGTCAATCTCACCGGCTTGCTGTAACAAAGGATTAACCGTATTGTGTGGAAGATGATTGTTTGCAAGAAAACAAGTAAAACAAGTATTGCGATAGATTGTATGCTATGTAAAGAATAGGACCGGGGTCCACAGTTCACTAGAGGTGTCTCTCCCATAAGATAAAAGCATGTTGGGTGAACAAATTACAGTCGGGCAATTGACAAATAGAGAAAGGCATAACAATGCATGTACATGATATGATAAATATAGTGAGATTTAATCCGGGCATTACGACAAAGTACATAGACCGCCATCCAACTGCATCTATGCCTAAAAAGTCCACCTTCAGGTTATCGTCCGAACCCCATTCAGTATTAAGTTGCAAAGCAATAGACAATTGCATTAAGTATGGTGCGTAATGTAATCGACAACTACATCCTTAGACATAGCATCAATGTTTTATCCCTAGTGGCAACAGCACAACACAACCTTAGAACTTACTGTCACGATCCCAGGTGTCAATGAAGGCATGAACCCACTATCGAGCATAAATACTCCCTCTTGGAGTTAAGAGCAAAAACTTGGCCAGAGCCTCTACTAATAACGGAGAGCATGCAAGATCATAAACAACACATAAACAATAGATTGATAATCACCATAACATAGTATTCTCTATCCATCGGATCCCGACAAACACAACATATAGTATTACGGATAGATGATCTTGATCATGTTAGGCAGCTCACAAGATCCAACAATGAAGCACAATTAGGAGAAGACGACCATCTAGCTACTGCTATGGACCCATAGTCCAGGGGTGAACTACTCACTCATCACTCCGGAGGCGATCATGGCGATGAAGAGTCCTCCGGGAGATGAATCCCCTCTCCGGCAGGGTGACGGAGGCGATCTCCCGAATCCCCCGAGATGGGATTCGCGGCGGCGGCGTCTCCGGAAGGTTTTCCGTATCGTGGCTCTCGGTACTGGGGTTTTCGCGACGGAGGCTTTAAGTAGGCGAAAGGGTAGGTCAGGGGGCGGCGCGAGGGGCCCACACCACAGGCCGGCGCGTCCAGGGCCTGGGCCGCGCCGCCCTATGGTGACGGCGCCTCGTGGCCCCACTTCCTTCCCTCTTCGGTCTTCTGGAAGCTCCGTGCAAAAATAGGACCCTGGGCGGTGATTTCGTCCAATTCCGAGAATATTTCCTTACTAGGATTTCTGAAACCAAAAACAGCAGAAAACAACAATCGGCTCTTCGGCATCTTGTTAATAGGTTAGTTCCAGAAAATGCGTAAATACGACATATAATGTGCATAAAACATGTAGGTATCATCAATAAAGTAACATGGAACATAAGAAATTATCGATACGTTGGAGACGTATCAGGTAGGAATTTTCGTCAGGAATGAAATTCCTATCTTCGCAACATGGAAAGAGCATGTAGACACCTCTGTGCATTTTGAAAAATTAGTGCACAGGTTACACGTAAGCCATCTTTCTCCTCGTAATGTTACTCATACCAGCATACCAAATTGGCACGTCCCATTCCTTCTAGCTTGTTGTTGGCTCTATGTATATCGCACCAACAGTTTATATTGTTGTGCAGTTAAGGTTCGAGTTCCATGAGGACCAAGAGGAAGTAAAACGTGCTTTCAATAGTCTATTCTCAGAGTGTGTGTGCCAGTATCGCAGCATGCTAAAGAAAGAATACTTCACTGGAAACATTACTGGGAGTGTTCCAACTAGATCTCTTCTTAAGCAAATGACTGACAAACAGTGGGGAGATATTGTGAAGCACTGGTCTGATCCAAAGAATATGGTATGATTTGTAAGACTGAGACCAGATCACATCTTGGGTTCTTATTTGCAGCAGTGTCTCACTAGTCTCCTTTTGCAGAATTTGGCTCAACAGAATCAGAAAAACCGCGGTAAACTACTTTTACCTAGCCGTACAGGATCTCTTGACTTGTTGTGCACATTCAGCAAAAAGTAAGGACATGTTGTTTTATACTGATATTTAGAAATATTTTAGTAAAAGATCATGCAGAGTATACACCCGTGTGCAGCTTATATTATAATCCTCCATTTCAAGCACGTTATTCGATTTATAAATGGTAGTACTAAAATGCAGATGTTACATAATGAAAGTAAAAGGAAACCAAACAAAGAGATGACTCTGCCAGAGATTTTTGAAGCATGCCAGAAGAACAAACTTGAAGTGGGGATTGGAGAAGTCACACAAAGTGTTCTTGTAAATCTTCTCTACGATAGAAATTTTGTGACGGCTCACATCTCAACTAGTAGGAGTAGTAAAGTACATGTCAATATGATATTATAGATGTTTATTAAAATTCATGTGATAAATTGTAGGAATAAAAGTAGGTCATACACATGATAAATCTACTGTCAGCAAGTTTCTCTGTAGTAACTATCATGTTTACACATGTGTACGAACTGAATTTTTTTCCAGGAAGATATGAAATTAGAGATGGCAAAACCCTGTAAAAACGGTCTGGAAAAAACCGATGAAGAATGTGTGAAGGAATTTTTCATGGCAATAAAAAAGAAAGGTATTGCAAAAGACACTTTCTTGTGGAATGTTGGACTGTTGAAGTGCAAGTCCATGTCCAAGTCAAAGTATTTGCATGCTCAAGTTCTAGAGGAGCAACTCCAAGTAGAACGAGTTGCATCAACTACGCTAAGACTAGAAGTCGACAATTTTAGAACGATAACAGAAGAGAAGGAGGTACTACTGGAGCAGGTTAGCAAAGCTAGTAAGAAAAGTATGTGCTAGATAATTCGAGATGAATGGGGACAGTGACAGGTCAGTACCTTGGTCCTGTAAAATGGTACCTTAATCTGAGCATATTTCTTCGTAGGTGCATTTATCTGCAATTTATATGATCTTGGTGGACGTTTCCTTCTTGTGATGTGGATTTGATATGACCTATCCTTTTGTCTACTAGCTACTCTATGAATCAACTCGATGGAGTGATAACCCTGCTGATTGTTTTTTTTTTGAACGGGAACCCTGCTGATTGTTAATATGTATAAGTGGATTGCCTAGCCCTTTCCATCAGTTCGGACTTCTGGTTGCGTTGGATTGTGCATGAAGCTTGACATGGTATCAGAGCCCAGAGTCTCAAGTTTGAGTCCTAGCTTTCGCAAACCTTCTCTTCTCTTCTCCCGTTCTAGTCCTTTCCGTCAGTTTGGACTTTTTGTTGCGTTCGCTATGTTGAGACGTATAAGTGGGTTGCCTAGCTCTTTCCATTAGTTCAGACTTTTGGTTGCGTTGGCTAGGGCATGAAGCTTGAAAGGCTAGTGCATGAAGCTTGACACTGATGATTTTATGTGATCCATTGATTTCCAGCTTTCTACATATAGCCCAGGTCTAGAAGCTTGTCAACTGGTCTGGTTCATTCATCGTTGTATTGAGTGCAAAGAACAGAACAATGGCTTCTCCTTTGTGTTGTGCTGCAGCTCAAAAATTTTACTTGCTTGTGTAGAGGCGAGTTGTAAAAAGAGATAGTTCTGTATGCTACCAAATTTCGACTCCATATAATTATTACCTTAACAACAGTCAAATTCAAAATCTCAACACGGTAGCATTACCTCCTGCCTATCGAATACAATTATTTCACACACTGAAATATTTTGTACGGGTTTTGAATTGGAGAACATGGGAACCGATTTTGGTTCTGATTATGACTTGATGTGACCCTAGACCCTGGATTCCTGAGCAGAGGCATTGTGCCGGTCTACCATTTTTTCTATTACTAGAAGAAGGTATGTGTTAAAACAAAGAGATTACGAAGTGCTAATTCTCTTTTTTTGTAAGTCTTGGTGGCATTGACACTCCTTTCTTACTTGCTAATTAATTTTTTAGGTGTTTACATATAATAGAGAATTACCAGCATATTGTTGAACCCGTTAGATTTTTGGCAATGATTGTTAAGTGGTTGTTTCTTAATTAAAGTTTATCATGTCATGTAGACTTATTTGTGAAAGATGCAGCGGGTCGTTCTTCAGATCATCTACATGGGATTCCCATCTACATGTATGCTCATGGTTTCGTGGAGTACTTCAGCTCATAGCAGCCACATACGATCCTGCAAGATTTGCATTTTTTTACCTTGCAAGATTTGCATTCAATGTATCGCCAGTTCGTCAGACTCGTTTTGGCATGCGCAGTTCCCGAGCGAATCCAAAGAATTTTGACCATTGGATCAAGCGTTGGAGAACTGATGTGACAAAATCCAACGGCCAATAATTGCTTGTGCATCATGGTGATGGCTTATCCGATTTCAAAAACTGAGATAATTTTTTATATAGTGGATAGATGGATAGATATAGATATAGATAGATTATTGCTTCGACTGTTGGCACACTCAAAATAAAAATCAGTCGAGCTACAAAACCACTAGCCAATTAAGTCCGGAATATTTCAGAGGCATTTTTGAATTGCAGTTCGGAGGACATGGGAGTAACTGATTTTGTTTGTGATGATGTCTTGATGTGACCGCTGGCCATAAAGGCCTGAGCAGAGCTACTTCGCATGGTCTACCATTTTTATATTAGTATTATATTTCTCTCGATGTACTTGGACCATCTACTTGGCTATTTTCGGGAATAAATAACAAACGATGGGGTTTTCCCCTCCGTCCACCTCCAAAAAATATTAGTATTATATTACTTGGACCATAGTCATAATCAAAATCAAATTTCAGTCGGTCGGCAAAATGTCCCGCCAATCCTGAAATATTTCAGACGCGTTTTCAATGGGATTTTGAAGATAGATCATGATCATTGTAACTGATATTCAACGTCATGATGATTTGATGTGTAACTCGGCCTTGACCATAGGTACTTGTACGGTCTTACAATTTATTGTTATTATACTTGGTCCTTAGCCAAATTCAATATGTCATTCCTGTGGTAAAACTTCCCACCCACTAAATACAATTGTTTCACACGCTTCCAAATTTCCATTCTACAATCGTAAAGATGATATCAATGTCCATGTATAAGTCGGTTTGTGGGGGGTCTACCCGTCATTTTTTTCGATCACCACCTCCCTAGCCCCGGAAACCATCCGAAAAAAATTCATTACCCTGAGTCTCTCCTCTGAGACCAATCACCGGAACTTCCCAAGTTGTCTCTCTCTCACCTCCACGACCACCGCACCAGAACATCCCCGGCGGACTACCCTAGCCTACCCGAGGCCACGCGATCCTCCTCATTCGGCTGCCTCCTGGAGCCGCTTCATCGACAATGTCATCAACTGGACCGGATCATCCCCGCCAAACCTCGAAACCATATACTCATCCAGCAGTCTACCACAGTCGCTTCAGCTGCGGTATCGTCCACCCCACCGGATCCGTTTTGCAGGATCCATCATCCACTGCATTGGATCTAGCTCACCGACACCGCTGTGCATGAACCGAATCTGTTTCACCGGTGTCGTGCATGATCCACACCTATCTAAACTCTGCTAATGTCGATTTTCTATTGATGCCTGCAAGTTCTTGTTTAATCTTGGGGGAACATGTTTGTGCTAACGACGCGCCGTTACGTTTTTGCAAATGAGATGAGTAACCATGAAGTGTAACGGTCGTCTCTCCAACCCCAAGTAGCACATGTAGTGTACTTCATCACCGGATCTATCAACCCTGGGAAGATCTGGAGTGATTCCCACAAAGTGTTATTCCTATGTAAGTCCCTTGTTTTAGCGCCATGTTCTGGGTTAAGATGCTTGTTTGTCTGAAGCTCTTTAAGTTCATTCCTAGCTATGACAGTAACATCCCGCTATTTTCTAGTTCATTGTTAACTTGAAGCGATTGAACATTTTGGTTTGCATTCTCTGCTCTGTAGATGTAGCCATCATAATTTCTATCTTGCTCAGTCGTTGTTATAAAAATTATAGCCTGCTACTATTTTTCTCATGCGAATCTTGTTCTCCCTGAACTTGTTGGTTTGCATTTCTTGTACTACAGGGTGATGCCATTGTTATTTATATCTACTTTGTCGTAAGCTAACAAAGTAACTGACTACTATTAGTTCCTGCATGCTATCGCTCTGCTATCCCGCAGTATAAATTTATTTAAACTCGTCATACTAGCTACTTCGATAATAATTTTGTGTGCCATCGGGTTCTTCAAAACCTGCAATATTAACTCGCATCTCTTACTTTGCATGGCACTCACACATGGAATGTTGAACATATTGGTTTGCATTCCCTCTTCAGCTCTTCTACAAGTTCTCAAGTGATCCCACTATATTATGTATCTGGTCCATCCTTAGCTCCAGCATTAACTATCCTCTAGCGTGTTGCTCATTACAAATTTATATCCCGAAACATATTGATTTTCATTCCCTTTACTACAAGTTCAGGAAAGATGCTGTTATAATTCCTATCTGGTTCATTCCTACAGTAACATCTTTTAATTATTAGTTCATGACCAATTTTAAGTAGTTGCACATGTTGGTTCACATTCTCTGCTCTATAGCTTTTGCCATCTTAACTTCTATTTGGCTCATTGTTTGTTACAAAAGTAACAGCCTCCTATTACGTAGTTAATGCCAAATTGAAGTCACTGAACATGTTACTCTGCATTCCATGTACAAGTAAAACCATTATTATTTGTACCTGGTTCGTAGTGAGCTGCTAAATTAACTGCATGCTATCAGTTCATTCACTACCCTCTATGTGTGGTGACCCGGCATACCACTGCATGTTGTAGTATGTAAGTCTGACATAACACCAATGAAACACCGTTCCACTAGTATTACATCGCTCAGAGTGGTACCTC
This sequence comes from Lolium rigidum, assembly GCF_022539505.1. NCBI lineage: Eukaryota > Viridiplantae > Streptophyta > Magnoliopsida > Poales > Poaceae > Lolium > Lolium rigidum. Next base: position 58,173,246 of record NC_061509.1, read on the forward strand.
AGAAACATATGCGGGTCCAAGGCATGTTGATACGCGCGAAGCACACGTCCGTTGGGAACCCCAAGTGGAAGGTATGATGCGTATAGAAGCAAGTTTCCCTCAGTATGAAACCAAGGTTATCGAACCAGTAGGAGCCAAGAAGCACGTGAATGTTGTTGGTGGAGGAGTGTAGTGCGGCGCAACACCAGTGAAACCGGCGCCAACGTGGAACCTGCACAACACAATCAAAGTACTTTGCCCCAACGTAACGAGTGAGGTTGTCAATCTCACCGGCTTGCTGAAAATAAAGGATTAAACGTATCGAGTGGAAAATGGTGTTTGTTTGCAAAGAACAAGTAAAAACAATGATTGCGATAGAATGTATTCAGATGTAAAAGAATGGACCGGGGTCCACAGTTCACTAGAGGTGTCTCTCCAATAAGATAACTAACATGCTCGGGTGAACAAATTACAGGCGGGCAATTGACAAATAAAGATTCAATACATATCAACGATGATTACTATGTGATTTAATCCGGGCATTACGACAAAGTACATAGACCGCTATCCAGCATGCATCTATGCCTAAATAATCCACCTTCAGGTTATCATCCGAACCCCTTCCGGTATTAAGTTGTAAACAACAGATAATTGCATTAAGTATGGTGCGTGATGTAATCAACACAAATATCCTTAGACAAAGCATCAATGTTTTATCCCTAGTAGCAACAGAACATCCACAACCTTAGAACTTTCTGTCACTGTCCCAGATTCAATGGAGGCATGAACCCACTATCGAGCATAAATACCCCCTCTTGGAGTTACAAGTATCAACTTGGCCAGAGCCTCTACTAGCAACGGAGACCATGCAAGAACATAAACAACACATATATGATAGATTGATAATCAACTTAACATAATATTCTATATTCATCGGATCCCGCCAAACACAACATGTAGCATTACAAATAGATGATCTTGATCATGTTAGGCAGCTCACAAGATCTATAACAATGATAGCACAAGCGGAGAAGACAACCATCTAGCTACTGCTATGGACCCATAGTCCAAGGATGAACTACTCACGCATCAATCCGGAGGCGGGCATGATGATGTAGAGCCCCTCCGGTGATTTTACCCTCTCCGGCAGGGTGCCGGAGGCGATCTCCTGAATCCCCCGAGATGGGATTCGCGACGGCGGCGTCTCTGGAAGGTTTTCCGTATCGTGGCTCTCGGTACAGGGGGTTTCGCGACGAAGGCTATTTGTAGGCGGAAGGGTAGGTCAGGGGGCGTCACGAGGGGCCCACACAACAGGGCCGCGAGGCCAAGTGTAATGGCCCAGGGTAGCACCCCCTATTAGATTTGCTTGTGTTTTTATTTTATGCATCATCATGGCATCATGCATGCATCACATCCATGTCTTAACAAAATAAAATTATTTTATAAACCCTAATCTATTTTGTTTCCCCTCCCCTATGGTTTTTATAATAAACTCTAACCCTTCTCTCCTATCTCCTAATTTATAATTAAGCCTTTTCAATAATTAATTTTGGTATTAAAATGTGTTTTGATTTGGTTACAAATGAATTAACTATATTGGAAAACTACTTTTGAATCTCTCTCTCTCATCTTTGGTTTCAAAACAGAATTGGATTTTGTTTTCAAATGTTAGAAAAATAAAACGGAAAAAGAAAACCCTCCTCTCTCCCTTGGGCCTCTCTCTCTCCCCTGGCCCAGTTCTCCTCTTCTCTCTTGGCCCAACCGCAGCCCACCTCTCTCCCTCTCTTCCTCTCTTCTCCCCTAGGCCTCTTCCTCCTCTGGCCCGATACGGCCACTCCCTTTCAGCCCAAGTCCAGCCCACCTTCCTGTACCGGTTCGAGCATCTGGTTGTCGTCTTCTCCAAAAGCAGTCACGCAGATGGCGTGAGCGACCCTGCGGTCCTCCACCGCGCCAACCACCACGGCGCCACCTGCTCCCTCCCCTTCTTATCCCCGCAAACCCTAGCGGCCACCAACCCCTCTCTTCTCCCTCCCTCGCGCCGCCAGCAACTCCTCTCTCTTCCTCTTTTTCTTGCTCTGCAAGCCCCGAGAGCGCCACCGCAGCAACCACCTGGCCCCATCGTCTCCGGCCACCCCGAGTCGTTCCGCGGGCACCGGCGGGTGCGCCTCGACCTCCTCTTGCCCCTCGGAGAAGGAATTGAGCCCGGGTGCTCCCAAACGCCGCCAAATCGCGGTTCCCTTCTCTGACTCCGGTGGCGTCTGTCGTCGATTCCGGCAACGCCCGCCCACCTCCGGCCACACCGACCCCTCCTCGAGCTTCCTGGTACCCCGGCGCATCCCCTGGTCCTCCTCTCACTCCCTATCTCCCTCTCTACCGTGCTCCCTATGTTGATGCCGACGCCTTCTCCGCAGATCCTCGCCGCCGGCGCCACTCCGGCGACCTCCAGTGGGCGGTGCCACCTCCTCTTGGTCCGCGCCGGCGAGACGCGTCCAACGCGCCCGACCTCGTTTCCTGGGGCGCCCTGCTGCGCTCGCACGCGCGACGCCGGCCGCCGGTGCTCACTGCCGCGCACCGCGTCGAACGGGTTGTGTGCGCGCACGCAAGGTTGGCCACGCTGGCCTCCACGTCGACCCGCGGGCCCCATCCGTCATCCTCTCGGGCTAAGCCCATCCTCGGTGAGAAAACCCCGCCGGATCTGGATCTGGACGGTTTTGCGTCCAGGTCCCTGCCTGTTTCTTTTCTTAACCCGCAGCCCCTGCACCTGTTGGTTTCCTGCAAAACCCCCTGTACCTTGTGAAATCAACCCGGGGTCCTCCCCCTGTATGAGTATGATTTCTGGGTCCTTCCCTATTTAATAAAACCTGTTTTATGTTTTAAATTAACAATAAAACTTAATCTGTTAATAACTTTTAATCTGTAATTCGAAATAAAAAGTGTTCTATATGAAAATTGATCGGAAAAATGCAAGGATCATGAATATGCCATCCATATACCTGTTTGCATCTCGCATCATGTCGTCCGATGATAGTTATGCATGTTCACCTCACATATATGCGGAGTATTTCGGACACCGACTAAGGTTTCTCCGCTCCGTTTAACTTTGAAGTAGCGCACCCCTGACATGATATGCCATGCTAATCAACCCTTAACTTTGTCGGTAGATATGCAACACCAACCTAATTTGTTGTCCGGGGTTCCGACTCCGATTAATTTGGATAAGTTGCATTGCACCATATCTGCCATGTCATGCATATCATTTTGATCATGCTGGATCTTCTTTATCCGTAGTAGTAAGACTTGCATATGTTGTTTGTCCAGCATTTGCTTCTTCCCGGATAGGATCACGAAGTGGTGTGTGAGATACGACGAGTTCTCCGACAAGTTCTTCTGCAGCTTTTCACAGGCGAGCCCTCTCTCTTCACCTACTCTCCCTCGCATTGCTATCCTTATGTTGCGCTTCTTTATCGAGTCACGTCTCCTATTCCACTTGTTTACCATAATAATCCTATATATATCATTCCTTAACCATAGCCGTTGCTTGATGTTTGAGCCTTGCGAGTCGTAGGCGTGTTTAGGCTCTGTTGTTTATCTCGATCTGTTATCGGGATATGTTGGGTTGTTGGGAGGTTATCACATGCTACATCAGTTACTCATACTTTATTTTATTGTTAACAACTAAAATTGTAAGCAGAGGCATCTGTGAGCCCCTTTGCGAAAGCATCGGAACTTTGACTCGCTAATGTCCCCTAGGACCCGAGTTCTTGTTATCTCGTTCCGAGACCGAGCGCTCTAACCACACGTGGGTATGCTTATCGGGTCTCCCCTCGACCACCGGCCTGAATCTACAGCTTTATCCAGTGGCCACAATTAGTTTGAATGTTTGTTTGTTTCTCCCGGGCGTGCAAGCATGTTTCTTTGTGGTCAGATGATATGATATTACTTTTGGGGAAGCCGTGAGTGCCTTGTAATCCCGTTGTCTCTTGCACGCTCGTAGGATGCGGTGCCACTACGAAGTGGTCATCCCGTTGGGCACTGTCCACCTAGCACGCAGTCGCAATAGCTGAGACCGTCTCGGAGAGTCGGCCGGACTTTGATACGGGTTAACTTAGTTAGGTGGCTTCCTGGACATTGTTGTAGTGAAGGAGAGTGCGTGTCGTGATATCCACCTGTCGCAAGTGGGTTGAGCATGCGTGTGGCTACATTTGGGCACCCCTGCAGGGTTAAATCTTATCGATAAGCCGCGTCCGCGGTTATGGACGACTTGGAATTGTATAGCTTGATCATAGAACAACTTACACCTTTTACTTGTTGTTAATAATCTGATAATAACTTGCATAGTAATATAGCATTACTACAACCGATACCTAATAAAACTTGTCCACCGTTGAGTGCCTTTTACATTGCCTCTTCGCTTTGTTGAAGGGGATATGTGTAATTGGTCAGGTTATGTTTGTGTAGTATTTATCTCGTTACCTTGTGCGCTCTCTTATCTTCTCTCGAGTAGACGGATGTTGTAGCGTGTCTCTATTGGTTATAGTTTTGCTGCCGCTAAACCTACCATATAGCCCTGGGCGATATATATTTATACTCGCCCGGCGAGCATAGCCATTTCTAGTCTCGCTAAGTACGTGCCGGAGTTCGTTCCTTGGTACTTACTCTCGCCTTTTCCCCTTTCTCTTTTGCTTCCTCCCTTTTGTCGGCAACCGATGGCCCGACTTTGGCAGGTACGAGAAGACGACGTTAGCAAGGTTACCCTTCCGGCTTGGCCTGGGCAGGGTTATGGACGCCATTGGTTATCTTCAGGACTCTTAGTCCAATTTGTATCTTATCCGTACTCGGACGTATTTGATCTTCTGTATGATTTGGATCTCTCGTGTTGTATATTTGTATCTTGACTCGTCGGAGTCGTTGTTGTAATATATGTCTCTTGTGGGCTCTATTGTAATCCTGTTGTAATGTTACCGCTCTTGTTAATTCCTCTGGCATCACGTGTGTGATTCGTCGCGCACGTCGTGTCGGAGGGCGTCTCTGAATCGATATCGTGCGGATTTCGGCGGGATCGCTGGAATCCTCATGGTACCGGTTCCGGGGCGTCACAAGTTGGTATCAGAGCTCAGTTTGACGGTACCCCACTAGTCCAGCCTGTAGGATAGCCTTGCCAACGGACGTTGTTGAGTCTAGTGTTAAAACTATTTTCTAAAATTCGTTGGATAGTTCTGATTAGCTCTATTTTCTCCTTACCTATATTCTTTCTCCTCTTACCTATGCGAGTTTTGAGTCTTCTCTCTTATCTGAGTTTTTCCGAGTCTTAGGTTCCGACGTGGGTTGGACGATCTTTGCCTTATCCTAATAGGTCCGATCTTCGGAGGGTCCCGACGAAAGCGCATCATCAACAACGGAACAACGACTTCTTGTTAGTGGTGTCGCCGATCTACGTGGAGCAAGAACTCTTGTTAGTGGTGTCGAGGAGATCCACACGTCGCCATAAGATCCGATAGTTCACCTCTCTCCCCCGTACCTTGAGGCGGGATCTCGGGGCGCGATCCCTTGTTAGTGGTGTCGATTGTAACGGCCCAGGGTAGCACCCCCTATTAGATTTGCTTGTGTTTTTATTTTATGCATCATCATGGCATCATGCATGCATCACATCCATGTCTTAACAAAATAAAATTATTTTATAAACCCTAATCTATTTTGTTTCCCCTCCCCTATGGTTTTTATAATAAACTCTAACCCTTCTCTCCTATCTCCTAATTTATAATTAAGCCTTTTCAATAATTAATTTTGGTATTAAAATGTGTTTTGATTTGGTTACAAATGAATTAACTATATTGGAAACTACTTTTGAATCTCTCTCTCTCTCATCTTTGGTTTCAAAACAGAATTGGATTTTGTTTTCAAATGGTAGAAAAATAAAACAGAAAAAGAAAACCCTCCTCTCTCCCTTGGGCCTCTCTCTCTCCCCTGGCCCAGTTCTCCTCTTCTCTCTTGGCCCAACCGCAGCCCACCTCTCTCCCTCTCTTCCTCTCTTCTCCCCTAGGCCTCTTCCTCCTCTGGCCCGAGACGGCCACTCCCTTTCAGCCCAAGTCCAGCCCACCTTCCTGTACCGGTTCGAGCATCTGGTTGTCGTCTTCTCCAAAAGCAGTCACGCAGATGGCGTGAGCGACCCTGCGGTCCTCGACCGCGCCAACCACCACGGCGCCACAACCTCCCTCCCCTTCTTATCCCCGCAAACCCTAGCGGCCACCAACCCCTCTCTTCTCCCTCCCTCGCGCCGCCAGCAACTCCTCTCTCTTCCTCTTTTTCTTGCTCTGCAAGCCCCGAGAGCGCCACCGCAGCAACCACCTGGCCCCATCATCTCCGGCCACCCCGAGTCGTTCCGCGGGCACCGGCGGGTGCGCCTCGACCTCCTCTTGCCCCTGGCAGAAGGAATTGAGCCCGGGTGCTCCCAAACGCCGCCATATCGCGGTTCCCTTCTCCAACTCCGGCGGCGTCTGTCGTCGATTCCGGCGACTCCCGTCCACCTCCAGCCACACCGACCCCTCCTCGAGCTTCCTGGTACCCCGGCGCATCCCCTGGTCCTCCTCTCACTCCCTATCTCCCTCTCTACCATGCTCCCTATGTTGATGCCGACGCCTTCTCCGCGGATCCTCGCCGTCGGCGCCACTCCGGCGACCTCCAGTGGGCGGCGCCACCTCCTCTTGGTCCGCGCCGGCGAGACGCGTCCAACGCGCCCGACCTCGTTTCCTGGGGCGCCCTGCTGCGCTCGCACGCACGACGCCGGCCGCCGGTGCTCACCGCCGCGCACCGCGTCGAACGGGTTGTGTGCGTGCACGCAAGGTTGGCCACGCTGGCCTCCACGTCGACCCGCGGGCCCCATCCGTCATCCTCTCGGGCTAAGCCCATCCTCGGTGAGAAAACCCCGCCGGATCTGGATCTGGACGGTTTTGCGTCCAGGTCCCTGCCTGTTTCTTTTCTTAACCCGCAGCCCCTGCACTCGTTGGTTTCCTCGCAAAACCCCCGTACCTTGTGAAATCAACCCGGGGTCCTCCCCCCGTATGAGTATGATTTCTGGGTCCTTCCCTATTTAATAAAACCTGTTTTATGTTTTAAATTAACAATAAAACTTAATCTGTTAATAACTTTTAATCTGTAATTCGAAATAAAAAGTGTTCTATATGAAAATTGATCAGAAAAATACGAGGAACATTAATATGCCATCCATACATCTGTTTGCTTCTCGCATCATGTCGTCCGATGATAGTTATGCATGTTCACCTCACATATATGCGGAGTATTTCGGACACCGACTAAGGTTTCTCCGCTCCGTTTAACTTTGAAGTAGCGCACCCCTGACATGATATGCCATGCTAATCAACCCTTAACTTTGTCGGTAGATATGCAACACCAACCTAATTTGTTGTCCGGGGTTCCGACTCCGATTAATTTGGATAAGTTGCATTGCACCATATCTGCCATGTCATGCATATCATTTTGATCATGCTGGATCTTCTTTATCCGTAGTAGTAAGACTTGCATACGTTGTTTGTCCAGCATTTGCTTCTTCCCGGATAGGATCACGAAGTGGCGTGTGAGATACGACGAGTTCTCCGACAAGTTCTTCTGCAGCTTTTCACAGGCGAGCCCTCTCTCTTCACCTACTCTCCCTCGCATTGCTATCCTTATGTTGCGCTTCTTTATCGAGTCACGTCTCCTATTCCACTTGTTTACCATAATAATCCTATATATATCATTCCTTAACCATAGCCGTTGCTTGATGTTTGAGCCTTGCGAGTCGTAGGCGTGTTTAGGCTCTGTTGTTTATCTCGATCTGTTATCGGGATATGTTGGGTTGTTGGGAGGTTATCACATGCTACATCAGTTACTCATACTTTATTTTATTGTTAACAACTAAAATTGTAAGCAGAGGCATCTGTGAGCCCCTTTGCGAAAGCATCGGAACTTTGACTCGCTAATGTCCCCTAGGACCCGAGTTCTTGTTATCTGTTCCGAGACTGAGCGCTCTAACCACACGTGGGTATGCTTACTGGGTCTCCCCTCGACCACTGCCTGAATCTACAGCTTTGTCCAGTGGCCACAATTAGTTTGAATGTTTGTTTGTTTCTCCCGGGCGTGCAAGCATGTTTCTTTGTGGTCAGATGATATGATATTACTTTTGGGGAAGCCGTGAGTGCCTTGTAATCCCGTTGTCTCTTGCACGCTCGTAGGATGCGGTGCCACTGCGAAGTGGTCATCCCGTTGGGCACTGTCCACCTAGCACGCAGTCGCAATAGCTGAGACCGTCTCGGAGAGTCGGCCGGACTTCGATACGGGTTAACTTAGTTAGGTGGCTTCCTGGACATTGTTGTAGTGAAGGAGAGTGCGTGTCGTGATATCCACCTGTCGCAAGTGGGTTGAGCGTGCGTGTGGCTACATTTGGGCACCCCTGCAAGGTTAAATCTTATCGATAAGCCGCGTCCGCGGTTATGGACGACTTGGAATTGTATAGCTTGATCATAGAACAACATACACCTTTTACTTGTTGTTAATAATCTGATAATAACTTGCATAGTAATATAGCATTACTACAACCGATACCTAATAAAACTTGTCCACCGTTGAGTGCCTTTTACATTGCCTCTTCGCTTTGTTGAAGGGGATATGTGTAATCGGCTGGGTTATGTTTGTGTAGTATTTATCTGTTACCTTGTGCGCTCTCTTATCTTCTCTGAGTAGACGGATGTTGTAGCATGTCTCTATTGGTTATAGTTTTGCTGCCGCTAAACCTACCATATAGCCCCAGGCGATATATATTTATACTCGCCCGGCGAGCATAGCCATTTCTAGTCTCGCTAAGTACGTGCCGGAGTTCGTTCCTTGGTACTTACTCTCGCCTTTCCCCTTTCTCTTTTGCTTCCTCCCTTTTGTCGGCAACCGATGGCCCGACTTTGGCAGGTACGAGAAGACGACGTTAGCAAGGTTACCCTTCCGGCTTGGCCTGGGCAGGGTTATGGACGCCATTGGTTATCTTCAGGACTCTTAGTCCAATTTGTATCTTATCCGTACTCGGACGTATTTGATCTTATGTATGATTTGGATCTCTGTGTTGTATATTTGTATCTTGACTCGTCGGAGTCGTTGTTGTAATATATGTCTCTTGTGGGCTCTATTGTAATCCTGTTGTAATGTTACCGCTCTTGTTAATTCCTCTGGCATCACGTGTGTGATTCGTCGCGCACGTCGTGTCGGAGGGCGTCTCTGAATCGATATCGTGCGTATTTCGGCGGGATCGCTGGAATCCTCATGGTACCGGTTCCGGGGCGTCACACCAAGGGCCAGGCCGCGCCGCCCTGGTGTGTCGCCACCTCGTGGCCCCACTTCCTTTCCCTTTCGGTCTTCTGGAAGCTTCGTGCAAAAATAGGACCCTGGGCGTTGATTTCGTCCAATTCCGAGAATATTTCCTTACTAGGATTTCGAAACCAAAAACAGCAGAAAACAAGAATCGGCACTTCGGCATCTTGTTAATAGGTTAGTGCCGGAAAATGTATAATAATGTCTGTAAAGTATGTATAAAACATTCAAGTATTGTAATAAAAGTAGCATGGAACATAAGAAATTATAGATACGTTTGAGACGTATCAAGCATCCCCAAGCTTAGTTCCTACTCGTCCTCGAGTAGGTAAACGATAACACAAATAATTTCGAAGTGACATGCTACCAACATAGTCTTGATCAACATTATTGTAAAGCATATGAGATGAATGGAGTGATCTGAACAAAAGATTGCTAACAAAGATAATGACTAAGCAAATGAATCATATAGCAAAACTTTTCATGAATAGTACTTTCAAGACAAGTATCAATAAGAGTTGCATAAGAGCTAACTCATAAGCAATAAATTCAAAGTAGAATGCATTGAAGCAACACAAAGGATGATTAAGTTTCAGCGAATGCTTTCAACTTGTAACATGTATATCTCATGGATATTTGTCAACATAGAGTAATATAACAGGTGCAATAAGTAAACATGTAAGAATCAATGCACACAGTTAACACAAGTGTTTGCTTCTGAGATAGAAAGAAGTGGGTAAACTGACTCAACAATAAAGTAAAAGATTGGCCCTTCGCAGAGGAAAGCATGGATTACTATTTTTGTGCTAGAGCTTTTGTTTTGAAAACATAGAAACAATTTTGTCAACGGTAGTAATAATTCATATGTGCTATGCATAATACTTCCTACAAGTTGCATGTCTCATGCATAGAGTACTAATAGTGCTCGCACCTTGTCCTACTTAGCTCGGAAGACACGGATTATCATCGCATAACATATGTTTCAACCAAGTGTCACAAAGGGGTACCTCTATGCCGCTCGTACAAGTGTCTAAGGAGAAAGCACACATTGGATTTCTCGCTTTTGATTATTCTCAACTTAGACATCCATACCGGGACAACATAGACAACAGATAATGGACTCCTCTTTTAATGCTTAAGCATTCAACAACAGATTAATATTCTCATAAGAGATTGAGGTTGTATGTCCAACTCGAAACTTCCACCATGATACATGGCTTTAGTTAGCGGCCCAATGTTCTTCTCTAACATATGCATACTCAAACCATTTGATCATGAAATCACACTTACTTCAGACAAGACGAACATGCATAGAATCTCACATGATATCCAACAAAGTTAAAGTTGATGGCGTCCCCAGAAACATGGTTACCGCTCAACAAGCAACTTATAAGAATTAAGACACATAACTACATATTCATCACCACAATAGTTTTTAAGCTATTTGTCCCATGAGCTATATATTGTAGAGGTAAAGGAATGAAATTTTAAAGGTAGCACTCAAGTAATTTACTTTGGAATGGCAGAAAAATACCACATAGTAGGTAGATATGGTGGACACAAATGGCATGGGTTTTTGGCTCAAGGTGTTTGGATGCACGAGAAGCATTTCCCCTCAGTACAAGGTTTGGGCTAGCAAGGTTGTTTGAAGCAAACACAAGTATGAACAGGTACAACAAAACTCACACAAGAACATATTGCAAGCATTATAAGGCTCTACACTCGTCTTCCTTGTTGTTCAAACACTTTACCCGAAAATATCTAGACTTAGAGAGAACAATCATGCAAACCAAATTAAACAAGCTCTACAGTAGTTCTTCATTAATAGATTCAACTACATGATGCAAGAGCTTAAACATTATCTAATGAGAGCTCAAACAATTGCCAAATTTCCAAACCATATGCAGCATTTTCCGATTCCAACCAAATAGCAATTTAACGAAGCAATTTCAGACTTCGCCATGAACATTAAACCACAATTAAGAACACAAGTGTTCCATATGAAAAAGCGGAGCGTAATATCTCCAATATAAGAATGGTGGGATCCAACTTTATTCAAAAAAAAAAAGCAAACCGACGCTCCAAGTAAAGAACATAGGATGTGATGGAATAAAAATATAGTTTCACTAGAAGTGACCTGATAATGTTGTCGATGAAGAAGGGGATGCCTTGGGCATCCCCAAGCTTAGATGCTTGAGTCTTATTAAAATATGCAGGGATGAACCACCGGGGCATCCCCAAGCTTAGACCTTTCACTCTTCTTGATCATAGTATATCATCATCTTCTCTTGACCCTTGAAAACTTCCTTCACACAAACTTCAAGCAAACTCATTAGAGGGTTAGTGCATAACCAAAAATTCACATATTCAGAGGTGACACAATCATTCTTAACACTTCTGGACATTGCACAAAGCTTCTGAAAGTTAATGGAACAAAGAAACTCATTCAACATAGCAAAAGCGGCAATACGAAATAAAAGACAGAATCTGTCAAAAACAGAACAGTCCGTAAAGATGAATCTGGCAGGGGCACTTAACTTGCTCAAATGGAAAAACTCAAAACTAATGAAAGTTGCGTACATATATGAGGATCATGCTCGTAAATTTGCAGATTTTGTCGATTTTTTTACAGAGACTTATGCGAGAATTCGTGACAGACAGCAATGCTGTTTCTGCGCAGCGATCCAAATCTATCATCAACTTTAACATGGAAACTTTACTTGGCACAAAAACATGATAAGGAGAGGTTGCTACAGTAGTAAACAACTTCCAAGACTCAACAATACAGTAAATAAAATGAAACATGGGTTATCTCCCAAGAAGTGCTTTTCTTTAATGCCTTTCAGCTAGGCGCAGAAAGTGCAAATCAAGTAACATCAAGAGATGGAGCATCAACATTATCTCCAGGGGTGTTGGAAGTTTCTTCCACAATGCATGTTATCGTATCTATGTAAGTTTCAGAGGCTCCTTTTTCATTGCTCTTAGGCTTACTATTCTCATCAAATAAATTTTCGGGAACAATCCAATCATAATTCTTTTCTAGTGCCTCGAACATTCCTACAAGCTTGCAAGGTATTGATGTCTTAATATCCCCTCCATCACTAACATTATTAGTGTACTTTATCCTATCAATGTCCATCTTCTCAAGGGTACTAGCAAATTTGGTGTAAGAACCAAGCATTTTATATTTAGTAAAGACTTTTCTAGCCTCTCTTGCTACACCACCAAATTCTTTGAGAAGAGTTTCTAAGACAAAATCTTTCTTTTCTCCTTCCTCCATATCGGAGAGTGTAAGAAACATATGCTGAATTATAGGATTAAGATTAACAAATTTAATTTCCAACATGTGTACTAGAGAAGCAACAAGCAATTTCATAAGTAGGAGCAAGTTCTACCAAGTGTCTATCTTCAAAATCTTCAGCTATACTAACATGAGTGAAAAAATCTTCTATATTATCTCTTCCAATTATAGACCCTCGGCCTACCGGTATGTCTTTTAGAGCGTACTTAGGAGGAAACATGATGAAGTAAACAAAAAGTAAACTAAACAAGTAAAGTAGAGACAAGTAACTAATTTTTTGTGTTTTGATATAGAACAAGTAAACAAGACAATAAGTAAAGTAACTAATTTTTTTGTGTTTTTAATATGTAGCAAACAAGACAGTAAATAAAATAAAGCAAAGTAAAGCAAGACAAAAACAAAGTAAAGAGATTGGAAGTGGAGACTCCCCTTGCAGCGTGTCTTGATCTCCCCGGCAACGGCGTCAGAAATTTAGCTTGATACGCGCGAAGCACACGTCCGTTGGGAACCCCAAGTGGAAGGTATAATGCGTATAGAAGCAAGTTTTCCTCAGTATGAAACCAAGGTTATCGAACCAGTAGGAGCCAAGAAGCACGTGAATGTTGTTGGTGGAGGAGTGTAGTGCGGCGCAACACCAGTGAAACCGGCGCCAACGTGGAACCTGCATAACACAATCAAAGTACTTTGCCCCAACGTAACATTGAGGTTGTCAATCTCACCGGCTTGCTGAAAACAAAGGATTAAACGTATCGAGTGGAAAATGGTGTTTGTTTGCAAAGAACAGTAAAAACAATGATTGCAGTAGAATGTATTCAGATGTAAAAGAATGGACCAGGGTCCACAGTTCACTAGAGGTGTCTCTCCAATAAGATAACTAACATGCTGGGTGAACAAATTACAGGCGGGCAATTCACAAATAAAGATTCAATACATATCAACGATGATTACTATGTGATTTAATCAGGGCATTACGACAAAGTACATAGACCGATATCCGAGCATGCATCTATGCCTAAATAATCCACCTTCAGGTTATCATCCGAACCCCTTCCGGTATTAAGTTGTAAACAACAGATAATTGCATTAAGTATGGTGCGTAATGTAATCAACACAAATATCCTTAGACAAAGCATCAATGTTTTATCCCTAGTAGCAACGAGCACATCCACAACCTTAGAACTTTACATCACATCGTCCCGGATTCAATGGAGGCATGAACCCACTATCGAGCATAAATACCCCCTCTTGGAGTTACAAGTATCAACTTGGCCGAGCCTCTACTAGCAACGGAGAGCATGCAAAAACATAAACAACACATATATGATAGATTGATAATCAACTTAACATAATATTCTATATTCATCGGATCCCGCCAAACACAACATGTAGCATTACAAATAGATGATCTTGATCATGTTAGGCAGCTCACAAGATCTATAACAATGATAGCACAAGCGGAGAAGACAACCATCTAGCTACTGCTATGGACTCATAGTCCAAGGATGAACTACTCACGCATCAATCCGGAGGCGGACATGATGATGTAGAGCCCCTCCGGTGATGATTCCCCTCTCCGGCAGGGTGCCGGAGGCGATCTCCTGAATCCCCCGAGATGGGATTCGCGACGGCGGCGTCTCTGGAAGGTTTTCCGTATCGTGGCTCTCGGTACAGGGGGTTTCGCGATGAAGGCTATTTGTAGGCGGAAGGGTAGGTCAGGGGCGTCACGAGGGGCCCACACAACATGGCCGCGAGGCCAAGGGCCAGGCCGCGCCGCCCTGGTGTGTCGCCACCTCGTGGCCCCACTTCCTTTCCCTTTCGGTCTTCTGGAAGCTTCGTGCAAAAATAGGACCCTGGGCGTTGATTTCGTCCAATTCCGAGAATATTTCCTTACTAGGATTTCTGAAACCAAAAACAGCAGAAAACAAGCAATCGGCACTTCGGCATCTTGTTAATAGGTTAGTGCCGGAAAATGTATAATAATGTTGTAAAGTATGTATAAAACATTCAAGTATTGTAATAAAAGTAGCATGGAACATAAGAAATTATAGATACGTTTGAGACGTATCACACATGTCTATAGAATTACATACATACTCTGTTACAGAAGATCAGCATAGCCTCCTACTTTACAATGAGGTAAAACTGCAAAATAAACTCCAGAAGAACGACTCGTAGTCTAATCCTATCACGAACTCTATCTAAAGAGTTACTTAACTGGCTAAAGAGGCTATGAATGGATTCTAGCTAAATAGTAGCTAGGTTTAGGAAGCTAGTTCCTTTCTATGGCTACTCTAGGTTTTCTCCTTGTTGGATGTGGTGTTTGACTCTTCTGACAAGTTCCTGTCCCTTGAAGTAGTTGTTGACTCCTCGGTCTTCGAGTTGCACTGTAGATCCTCCTTCGATGCCTCCATATCTAAGCAGGGAATTTAAGAGTGGGATGAGTACGAGCGTACTCAACAAGTTCATTATAGGAAAGAGGTGTTTACTGCACTAGCTACAGCCATACACCAGAAAGTCATAGGCAATGCAAGTTTTTGTAAACATTTCTTCAAAAGGTTTCTTTTATTCTGAAGAGCTATGTCCGTCAGCCTTCACCGGTTGACTAGAACTTCATGGAGTTCCTTTTCGGCAACGTTCGTAGTTCCATATCCCGGTACAGGGAGTGACAGGTCACGATTCATCACACTCTGCAGAGGTGTGTTTCTTTACCCATAAGAGATCTTAACCTTGGTGCCAACCAGGCTCGAGTTTCCCGTCCACACTTCCTTTGGTGTGACGCCCGGTATAAGGTCATAGCCAATATTGCATTCTCTCGCGACCTCGCACACCCACCCTTTGTTGCAACTCCGACCCTGGGTCCTCGCCGGTGAGCGTACCGCTTTGGATAGCCTCCGACCCCGACGACAATTCAGGACACTCCGTGAATTCCTTCGCCGGTGGTTGGAACCTCTCATAGACCGCATTACCGTGGGGAATTAGAATGGGATCCCCACCCTACTGCTTGTCCTTAACTGGATCAAGTGTCTACGGTAAGCGCATCTGTTGATGAAGGAGAGGAGAGAACACACTTGACTACTCCGTCCCAATCTAGATCTTATGGTTAACACGGGTATTACGGCACAAGAATCACTGGACGACATTTGTTGTTTAATCCTAGATGGATATAAACCCTTGCAATGGAACCTCCACCAAACTCATACCATGGTTCCATTGCCCACCACATATTCATATTCATAGTTATGAAAATAGCATTTTTGCTTTTCATGCAAGAGTGATAAGTATAGTACTTGGCAAGTAATTTGGTAAAAATACTCAAAATGACATGAGCAAGCGATGAACTTGCCTTTCTTGACTGCAAGATTATGCAGGCAAGGTCTTCGATACGCAATAACTCCTAATTCTGAAATAGCATCATCGTCCAGTAAGGACGATGTTTAAAAGATTGGCAAGGATGCAATAATGCATAAGTATGAGATGCAATCATTCTAAGCGTGACCTAACCCCGATGATTTAGGATTAGTGAGTTGTAATAATTGGTTTAGGGTGTGTTGCACTTTTAGAGTGATTCCACACACAAGGTTCTTATTAGGGTTTGGTTATCTTAGTATCATAGGCAAGTGGTGCAATATATCACAACAATAATATTACTAGCACACAACAATAGCATTTGGTATAATCCTAACATGTAATGAACAGTTGTTGGTTTTAGTTCTATATGGCATGGTTAATGCTTAATTATCATATACTTCAAAAGAATAACTTATGAAGAACATGTTCTTTAATAAAGAACAAGTATGATAATTAGGGTTGCGGAGTTCTATGGTTTACTATGGTTGACTATGGGTTCCAAACTAGTTTTTGGAGTAAAGGTTAGATGGATCACAACAAAGTTGGATTCATCAACAACTAGGGCTTGTATGGTTTTAATTAAGTATAAGCATCTTAAGCAATTAATTCTAGGGATTTCTATTTTCGTACCCTCGGGTCCTTAGTTGTACTCAGTTTTCCCCAGCCCCTTAGTTTTTCCTCAGTTTTCCCCAAGCCTTTGTCTGAAACCCGCAGAAGGAGCTCAGACGGAAGGAATCTGTTTATTTGAAAGTTCTGTGCTGACGTGTTGCGCCGCGTCGTCTATGGGGCCGCGTCGTCTCGGGTTGGTAGGAAGGGACCGCGTGGGACAGCACGAGACCGTGTTTGGTTGTACGTGAGAGCTGGGTTTTGTCTCTCTCGGCCCAAATTGGCATTTTAAGAGCACCTTTTCCCCTCTTTCTCTCTCTGTCTTTTTCACCAAATTAGTATCAAATCTAGAGAAGCTTCTATTTCTGTCTTTCTTCAATTATTTATGCCTTTTGGCCTCATTTTTTCCCAATATGGCAGAAAATCTAGTAGCAAATCTAGAAGCTAGTATATGATAAATTCACAGCAGCATAATCAGAAAACTAAGTATAATACATAAATTGCATACATGTCAAAACCCGGATTTTTAAGTCCAGATGCCTATTATGCCGTACATTGCAATCCCAGGAAAATTGTTGTTGCGAGACATAACAGTTGAATATCATAGAGTCATCATTTATTACAACACATAATTGTCTTACATCAATAGATCACATGATCCAATATTACACAAATAGTTGATCTAATGATCAACGAACATAAGTAGCGGAAGCGAAGTAGTAGGTGGACTATCTATTCCACAGGCCAACGCTTGACGTTAGAAGAACTCCTAGTTATGGTAGACGTCCTGCTGGCTATCATCTTCGTACTGCTGCTCCTCTTCATAGTCTGGCATTTGAATAGCCAGGGACACAGCCATGAGTACTTTAAGTACTCGCAAACTAATACTAATGTAAGTACTTGTAAATTTTAAGGGGTGCTAAGCTCTAGGTTCATTTGCATAAAGCCAAGTTTAGTTCATAAACATTTAGTAAAGATGCTTCATTTGCTAGACTTACTCCAGTGGGAACATTAGTGTCATTCCCACAACTCAGTTGTGATTCAAATTCAAGTCACCATTCAATTCACCATTCCTTTTTAAGAAAAAGTCTGACAACGGAACAGTATGGCCTTTCCAATCGTCCGTAACCGTGGACACGGCTATTCGAATAGGTTTAACACTCTGCAGAGGTTGTACTCTTGTGCCACAACTTTTGATTACATCCGTCGGGGATAACCCCGAATCATCGTAACTCAGTACGCGGATCATCAACCATAACCTTTCACTTAAATAACCTAGTATAGGCACCTCTCCCCATGAGCTTGGCCTCCCGGTGAAAACAAACCGTCAACTCGGGAACTGCACATGGCTTGGGTCGTACATTCACATCATTTCACTTTCAACGGAGACAACCTCGGCATAACCCCTATGATGCTTGTTTAGAGGGAACCCATACTAAACTACATAAGTTTCTAGTTAAGCCCTACCCATAATCAGGTATTGTGGGGGTACTTGTATAATTGGAAGGGTATCGCATCCCAACCCAATCATCAGTTTTCACAAACTTTCACCAAGTCATTCAAGTCACATTCACCTTCAAAATCTTTCAAAGTCATTTTATTTCACAAGTTCCCATCTAGAGTAGTCAATTTTATTTATTTAGCAATAGCTCTAGTCATGAGGCGTGCTATCTAGCTTTATTTGCTTAGGCTAAATTTGATGATCTTGTTCTATTCTAGACCAAGTGAATCATGAATCAAAAAGTAAGCTTTGAAATATAATAAGCAAAAATACTTGTAAGTTAAAAACATAGGATAGGATCATTGAACAAAAGATAACATGTAATGGTGCCTTGCTCTTTAAGAGCTTTGCATTAGGGTGGCTTGCAAGAATATTAGCTTGCCTTGAGTGGGGTAGTGATCAAAGTTCTCTTCCTCCTCCTCAGAGTAGCCTTCCTCCTCCTGGTATTCCTCGGTACTAGCGTCTATACACGAATACGAGGTATACAATCACCACACAAAACTTAAGGGCTAAGCTAAAACACACCAAAGGTTCACACAAGCCTATGCTAGCATCACATCTTTATTAATATGGTGATTGACTTAGTTTTATGTTAAAGAAAAATAATTTCCTCTCAATATTGATTAGTATTTCTATTTATGTCTTTGGAGAAATAATTTCCTCTCATTGAATCTTATTAAGATTTAATCTCCTCAAATGATAACAAGGTATGAATATATGTTGACCAAGTTCAACACTTCATATTTATTATTTGGGAGTATGATTTAAATGAGGTGCTACACCTCATGCATTTTAATACTAGCATGGTAAAGATTTAATTTCACTAAGTCATCAAATATGAGGTTCATTAGACCAATGTCATTACCTCTTATTGAATTACTTAGGATCAAGATTTAAATGAGAGAGAAACTCTCATACTATTTAAATAAACAACTTGAGATGATTTAAATGCACTAGAAATGGCCACATAGCCATTATTTTGCTCTAGTCCATGATCATATGAAGTATTCATGTCATATTTTTACATAATCATGTAGTGTATTTGAATTATGATTTATGAGAGTTGGAATCAACTCAAAATCATTTATACATAATTTTTAATAATTAATTGAAGTTTGAAAAGGCCCTGCCTTGTTATTTTTGCTATTTGAATTCTACAAAGAATCTACAAGTGAGACTAGTGGGGTTGTGTAGATATTTTCACAAGCTTTCCAAATATCTAAAATTTGTCAAATTTGGTACAGTGGATTTTATTCTATTTATTTTTGAAAAAGTATCTGCAAAGGAATTTGATTAAAACAGAAAAATCGAATTTGAATTAGTGGGCATGGCGGGAAAGCTAGGTGGGCCGAAAGGGGGAGGATTTAAACGGGCCAGCCCATCTGCGCGTCTCGCGCGAGTGGGCTAACTGCCAGTGGGACCCGCTGTCAGTGTAACTTAACCAGCGAAACGGTACGAGCGACGTGGGGCGTTAGATTAGAAGGGAGATCGACGGCACACAGGCATCGTCGTCTCCGACGAGAGGCCGTGGCTCTGGCGGCGAGGGTAGGGGTTCGGCGAGCATACCAGGCCTCCGGCGGTCGACGGCGAGGTGCGCGGCGATGTTGGCGATGATGAGGAAGCTCCTGGTACCGGCGGCGTGGCGTGGGGAAGCTCCAATCAACGACGGCGACGTCCGTGTACTAACGGCCTCCGGCTTCAAATTGGGGCAACTCCGGCGAGGTGGTGACTAATTGGTGGTTCGTGGAGAAGCAGAGATGGGAGGAGAGTGAGGTGCTGTGAAGAATTTGGGCGCGGGGTTGCTCTATTTATAGCGGAGGAGGTGACTGGCGGGTGCCGAGAGAGGTCGAGCATGGCGCGGCGTCTCCGGCGTGCGAAAGGGCAAGGTAAGGACGGCAATCGATGGGCGACGGCATGGCGATACTCAACGTGCTGCTGGCGCAGAGAAAGGGTGACAAGATCACTCGGGCGCGTGCTCATCATGTCACGGTACTGGCGGGCTCTCTCCGGCGAGGACGACGGCGACGTTGCTTCTGCGCGCCAATGAGCATGTCTAGGAGCTAGAGGGGAGGGAGACGTTGCTCGACGCAGAGGTAGGCTTGCAGGGGAGGACTGAGGCGATGGGGCGAGCCCATGCTCTGGCGCGTCCAGTGCGCGCTCACCGCGCAGCTGGCATGGTTCTGGGCGTGCTGGGCGTGTCTGGCTCGGCCAATGCCGGCCTCGCGCGAGCTTGGGCCATGCGGCGTGATGATCAGGGATGCTCAGACATGCTCCAGGACAATGTGAGAGAGAGGGGAGGCTCAGAGTGATCAAGTGCTTGAGGGCCGGCATGGTGCACGGCATGGATAGTTTTTGCCCTCTCCACCCTTTAATCAGCAAGAGCAAGTACATGTGATGATGCAGGAGGTGTAGAGGAGTGATGATCACATCTGATCATGCATGGTTTAGCCAAAAATCTGATGTGTAAAAGCATGTGTTGCATTTGCAAAATGCTGCCTGCAAGGTGTTCGACACAATGGCCGCATGAAGATTATTTTTGAATTTTTCAAACCTTTTTGGTGGAATGTATTTGAATATTAAATGGAGTAGAATGGTGGTGGTGGTGTGCATTTTAGTGCTAGTTTGCAAGTTTTCAAAATTGAGGTGATCTTCACTTTGTTTTATGGTTGCATCTTGCCTCAATTACCATGGTCAAACTAGGCAGAGTCAACACTCATGGTCAACACCAAAAATGTTCAACTTGACAAGGTCTTGGATGAGGTGGAAGAAAGTGAGGGGCTTTTGTTTAGAAATCTTCTAATCCAGGGGCTCAAAGTGATCAACATTTTATAAAGTCCACTTTTGACCATTATCATATGTAGATGGAATTTGAATTTTCCTTTGATTTAATTCTGGTTTCTTTGATGCATTTGTGTTTTTTATTGATATACAAGTGTTTCTCAACCAAGAGAGCAAGCAAGGGTGGCCTTGATTAGAGTTTGGCATATTTGGCCAAAGTTGTATGTGAGTGATATGTGCAATATTTTATTTCTTTTATTTTTCTCTATGTAGGGTTCTATGATCATGCATTAGGGTTTAAGCTCAATTGATTACTAAACAAACAACCATCATGGAAATTGCACACAAGAAGAATGCACACTAGGTATAAAACTATATGTAACACTATATGCATAATAAAAGTTTTTGTTAGTTGCTAAATTTGAGTATTTGAAAATCTCCTGCATTTATTTATTATTGTTGAAACCTGGGATGTTACAAACCCTTCCCCCTTACAAAAGATCTCGTCCCGAGATCTTAAAGAAAACTAGGTACTAAAGAGATCTGGGTACTCAGTCTTCATGAAGTCTTCTCTCTCCCAAGTGGCTTCTTCTTCGGTGTGGTTACTCCATTGGATCTTCAGAAACTTGATACACCTGGTGCGGGTGGTTCTGAAAGCTTCTTCTAAGATGTGAATCGGCACTTCCCGATAGGTCAGGTCTGAGTTGATATCCACAGCTCAGTGATCGATGTTCTTGAAAACCTCGGTCTTCTCCGGCACTTCCAGACATTTCCGGAGCAATGAGATATGAAACACATTGTGTACCGCTGGCATTTCTTCCGGTAATTCTAGTTGATAAGACACTTCTCCTCGATGACTCAGGACTTTGAAGGGTCCAACATATCGGGGTGCAAGCTTTCCTCTAAGCTGGAATCTCTGTATTCTCCTTTAAGAGGGGATACCTCGAGATACACGAAGTCTCCGATCTCGAAGGTCATCTCTCGACGTCTTTTGTCAGCGTAGCTCTTCTGTCTTGATTGTGCTGTCTTGAGGTACTCTCGAATCTTGTGCACCTTCTCTTCGGCTTCTCGGAGAATACCTGGTCCAAACACTTGGCTCTCTCCAACTTCCGACCAATTCAGAGGGGTACGGCACTTCCTTCCGTACAATGCTTCAAAGGGGGCCATTTGCAAGCTGGCTTGATAGCTGTTGTTGTATGAAAATTCTGCATAGGGCAGGCAGTCTTCCCACTTGGTTCCATACTCTAGTACACATGCTCTCAACATATCCTCAAGTATTTGATTGACTCGTTCAGTCTGTCCATCCGTCTGCGGGTGATAGGCGGTGCTGAAAATCAGACGGGTTGCTAGTCCTTCGTGTACCTTCTGCCAGAATCTTGAGGTGAATTGAGATCCTCTATCTGACAAGATTGACTTCGGGGTTCCGTGCAGGGTGACTATTCTGGAGATGTACAACTCGGCTAGCTTTGGCCCTTGTAGGTGGTCTTGACGGGGATGAAATGGGCGACTTTGGTCAATCTATCGACCACTACCCAGATAGAATCATTTCCTTTGCTAGATTTGGGCAGTCTGATGCGCGTAGATGTACATGTCCGTTGGGAACCCCAAGAGGAAGGTGTGATGCGCACAACAGCAAGTTTTCCCTCAGAAAGAAACCAAGGTTATCGAACCAGTAGGAGCCAAGAAGCACGTGAAGGTTGTTGGTGGAGGAGTGTAGTGCGGCGCAACACCCGTGAAACCGGCGCCAACGTGGAACCTGCACAACATAATCAAAGTACTTTGCCCCAACGTAACAGTGAGGTTGTCAATCTCACCGGCTTGCTGAAAACAAAGGATTAAACGTATCGAGTGGAAGATGGTGTTTGTTTGCAAAGAACAGTAAAAACAGTAGAATGTATTCAGATGTAAAAGAATGGACCGGGGTCCACAGTTCACTAGTGGTGTCTCTCCAATAAGATAACTAACATGTTGGGTGAACAAATTACAGGCGGGCAATTGACAAATAAAGATTCAATACATGTCAACGATGCTTACTATGAGATTTAATCAGGGCATTACGACAAAGTACATAGACCGCTATCCAGCATGCATCTATGCCTAAATAATCCACCTTCAGATTATCATCCGAACCCCTTCCAGTATTAAGTTGTAAACAACGAGATAATTGCATTAAGTATGGTGCGTAATGTAATCAACACAAATATCCTTAGACAAAGCATCAATATTTTATCCCTAGTAGCAACAAGCACATCCACAACCTTAGAACCTATCGTCACGATCCCGCATTCAATGGAGGCATGAACCCACTATCGAGCATAATTACTCCCTCTTGGAGTTACAAGTATCAACTTGGCCAGATCCTCTACTAGCAACGGAGAGCATGCAAGAACATAAACAACACATATATGATAGATTGATAATCAACTTGACATAATATTCTATATTCATCAGATCCCGCCAAACACAACAAGTAGCATTACAAATAGATGATCTTGATCATGTTAGGCAGTTCACAAGATCTAAACAATGATAGCACAAGCGGAGAAGACAACCATCTAGCTACTGGTATGGACCCATAGTCCAAGGATGAACTACTAACGCATCAATCCGGAGGCGGGCATGATGATGTAGAGCCCCTCCGGTGATGATTCCCTCTCCGGCAGGGTGCCGGAGGCGATCTCCCGAATCCCCCGAGATGGGATTCGCGACGGCGGCGTCTCCGGAACGTTTTCCGTATCGTGGCTCTCGGCACGGGGGTTTCGCGACGAAGGCTATTTGTAGGCGGAAGGGTAGGTCAGGGGGCGACGCGAGGGGCCCAGACCACAGGGCCGCGCGGCCAGGGCCTGGGCCGCGCTGCCCTGTTGTCTGGCCACCTCGTGGCCCCACTTTGTTATCCCTCCGGTCTTCTGGAAGCTTCGTGGAAAAATAGGACCCTGGGCGTTGATTTCGTCCAATTCCGAGAATATTTCCTTACTAGGATTTCTGAAACCAAAAACAGCAGAAAACAGCAACTGGCACTTCGGCATCTTGTTAATAGGTTAGTGCCGGAAAATGTATAATAATGTTGTAAAGTATGTATAAAACATTCAAGTATTGTCATAAAAGTAGCATGGAACATAAGAAATTATAGATACGTTTGAGACGTATCAAGCATCCCTAAGCTTAGTTCCTACTCGTCCTCGAGTAGGTAAACGATAACACAAATAATTTCTCGAAGTGACATGCTACCAACATAATCTTGACCAACATTATTGTAAAGCATATGAGATGAATGGAGTGATCTGAACAAAAGATTGCTAACAAAGATAATGACTAAACAAATGAATCATATAGCAAAACTTTTCATGAATAGTACTTTCAAGACAAGTATCAATAAGAGTTGCATAAGAGCTAACTCATAAGCAATAAATTCAAAGTAGAATGCATTGAAGCAACACAAAGGATGATTAAGTTCCAGCAATTGCTTTCAACTTGTAACATGTATATCTCATGGATATTTGTCAACATATAGTAATATAACAGGTGCAATAAGTAAACATGTAAGAATCAATGCACACAGTTAACACAAGTGTTTGCTTCTAAGATAGAAAGAAGTGGGTAGACTGACTCAACATAAAGTAAAAGAATGGCCCTTCGCAGAGGGAAGCATGGATTACTATTTTTGTGCTAGAGCTTTTGTTTTGAAAACATAGAAACAATTTTTTCAACGGTAGTAATAATTCATATGTGCTATGCATAATACTTCCTACAAGTTGCATGTCTCATGCATAGAGTACTAATAGTGCTCGCACCTTGTCCTAATCAGCTCGGAAAACACGGATTATCATTGCATAACATATGTTTCAACCAAGTGTCACAAAGGGGTACCTCTACGCCGCCTGTACAAATGTCTAAGGAGAAAGCACGCATTGGATTTCTCGCTTTTGATTATTCTCAACTTAGACATCCATACCGGGACAACATAGACAACAGATAATGGACTCCTCTTTTAATGGTTAAGCATTCAACAACAGTTAATATTCTCAAAAGAGATTGAGGTTGTATGTCCAAACTAAAACTTCCACCATGATACATGGCTTTAGTTAGCGGCCCACTGTTCTTCTCTAACATATGCATACTCAAACCATTTGATCATGAAATCGCACTTACTTCAGACAAGACGAACATGCATAGCATCTCACATGATATCCAACCAAGATAAAAAGTTGATGGCGTCCCCAGAAACATGGTTACCGCTCAACAAGCAACTTATAAGAATTAAGACACATAACTACATATTCATCACCACAATAGTTTTTAAGCTATTTGTCCCATGAGCTATATATTGCAAAGATAAAGGAATGAAATTTTAAAGGTAGCGCACACTCAAGTAATTTACTTTGGAATGGCAGAAAAATACCACATAGTAGGTAGATATGGTGGACACAAATGGCATGGGATTTTGGCTCAAGGTGTTTGGATGCACGAGAAGCATTTCCTCTCAGTACAAGGTTTGGGCTAGCAAGGTTGTTTGAAGCAAACACAAGTATGAACAGGTACAACAAAACTCACACAAGAACATATTGCAAACATTATAAGGCTCTACACTGTCTTCCTTGTTGTTCAAACATTTTCCCCGAAAATATCTAGACTTAGAGAGACCAATCATGCAAACCAAATTAAACAAGCTCTACGGTAGTTCTTCATTAATAGATTAAACTACATGATGCAAGAGCTTAAACATGATCTATGAGAGGTCAAACAATTGCCAAGTTATTCCAAACCATATGCAGCATTTTCTGATTCCAACCAAATAGCAATTTAACGAAGCAATTTCAGCCTTCGCCATGAACATTAAAGCACAATTAAGAACACAAGTGTTCCATATGAAAAAGCGGAGCGTAATATCTCAATATAAGGATGGTGGGATCCAACTTTATTCAAAACAAAAACAAAAATAAAAGCAAACCGTCGCTCCAAGTAAAGAACATAGGATGTGATGGAATAAAAATATAGTTTCACTAGAAGTGACCTGATAATGTTTAAGCTTAGATGCTTGAGTATTCTTAAAATATGCAGGGATGAACCACCGGGGCATCCCCAAGCTTAGACCTTTCACTCTTCTTGATCATAGTATATCATCATCTTCTCTTGACCCTTGAAAACTTCCTCCACACCAAACTTCAAGCAAACTCATTAGAGGGTTAGTGCATAATCAAAAATTCACATATTCAGAGCTGACACAATCATTCTTAACACTTCTGGACATTGCACAAAGCTTCTGAAAGTTAATGGAACAAAGAAACTCATTCAACATAGCAAAAGCGGCAATGCGAAATAAAAGGCAGAATCTGTCAAAAACAGAATAGTCCGTAAAGACGAATCTGGCAGGGGCACTTAACTTGCTCAAATGGAAAAACTCAAAACTAATGAAAGTTGCATACATATATGAGGATCACGCTCGTAAATTTGCAGATTTTTTCGATTTTTTTACAGAGATCTCTGCGAGAATTCGTGACAAACAGCAATGCTGTTTCTGCGCAGCGATCCAAATCTAGCATCAACTTTAGCATAGAAACTTTACTTGGCACAAAAACATGATAAGGAGAGGTTTCTACAGTAGTAAACAACTTCCAAGACTCAATACAATAAATAAAATAAAACATGGGTTATCTTCCAAGAAGTGCTTTTCTTTAACGCCTTTCAGCTAGGCGCAGAAAGTGCAAATCAAGTAACATCAAGAGAAGAAGCATCAACATCATAGCTTGTTCTAATAATAGAATCAAAAGGCAACTTCATTCTCTTTCTAGGGAAGTGTTCCATACCTTTCTTGAGAGGAAATTGATATTTAATATTACCTTCCCTCATATCAATAACAGCACCAATGATTCGAAGAAAAGGTCTTCCCAACACAATAGGACAAGATGCATTGCATTCGATATCCAAGACAACAAAATCAACGGGGACAAGGTTATTGTTAACCGTAATACGAACATTATCAATCCTCCCCAAAGGTTTCTTTTTAACATTATCAGCGAGATTAACATCCAAATAACAATTCTTCAATGGTGGTAAGTCAAGCATATCATAAATTTTCTTAGGCATAACAGAAATACTTGCACCAAGATCACATAGAGCATTACATTCAAAGTCATTGAATTTCATTTTAATGATGGGCTCCCAAGCATCTTCTAATTTCCTCGGAATAGAAGCTTCAAGTTTTAATTTCTCTTCTCTAGCTTTAATGAGAGCATTTGTAATATGTTTCGTAAACGCTAAATTTATAGCACTAGCATTGGGACTTCTAGCAAGTTTTTGTAAGAACTTGATAACTTCAGTAATATGACAATCATCAAAATATAAGCCATTATGTTCTACAGCAATGGAATCATTGTCACCAATATTTTGAAAAATTTCAGCAGTTTTATCACAAGCAGTTTCAGCAGTTTCAGGCAATTTTGCGCGCTTTGTACTAGGAGTAGAAAAATTGCCAACACCAATTATTTTACCATTAATAGTAGGAGGTGTAGCAACATGTGTAGAATCAACATTGCTAGTGGTGGTAATAGTCCATACTTTAGCTACATTATTTTCTTTAGCAAGTTTTTATTTTTCTTCTCTATCCCACCTAGCATGCAATTCAACCAACATTCTAATATTATCATTAATTAGAACTTGGATGGAATTTGTTTTAGCAAACCTAGCATCTTTAACTTCCTCAGGCATAACTTTAAGTTTTAAAAGATTAACATCAAGAGCAAGACTATCAACCTTGGAAGCAAGAACATCAATTTTACCAAGCTTTTCTTCAACAGCTTTATTGAAAGCAGTTTGTGTACTAATAAATTCTTTAAGCATCACTTCAAGACCAGAGGGTACACTCTTATTATTGTTGTAAGAATTACCATAAGAATTACCATAACCATTACCATTATTAGAAGGATATGGCCTATAGTTGTTGTTACCATAATTATTCCTATAAGCATTGTTGTTGAAATTATTACTCTTAATGAAATTCACATCAACATTTTCTTCTTGAGCAACCAATGAAGCTAAAGGAACATTATTAGGATCAATATGAGATCTACCATTTGCAAGCATAGACAAAATAGCATCAATCTTATCACCCAAAGAAGAGGTTTCTTCAACAAAATTTACCTTCTTACCTTGAGGAGTTCTTTCAGTGTGCCATTCAGAGTAATTGATCATCATATCATCAAGTAGCTTAGTCGCGGCTCCCAAGGTGATGGACATAAAAGTACCTCCAGCAGCTGACACTACAAGAAAAGTTCTGATAGACAACGTCCCAAAATCGT
>NC_061509.1:58201504-58231521 GCF_022539505.1 Lolium rigidum
ACTTGGTTGAAACATATGTCATGTGATGATAATCCGTGTTATCCAAACTGATTAGGACAAGGTGCGAGCACTATTAGTACTCTATGCATGAGACTTGCAACTTGTAGGAAGTATTATGCATAGCACATATGAATTGTTACTACCGTTGACAAAATTGTTTCTATGTTTTCAAAACAAAAGCTCTAGCACAAAAATAGTAATCCATGCTTCCTCTCGCGAAGGGCCATTCTTTTACTTTATGTTGAGTCAGTTTACCCACTTCTTTCTATCTTAGAAGCAAACACTTGTGTTAACCGTGTGCATTGATTCTTACATGTTTACTTATTGCACTTGTTATATTACTCTATGTTGACAAATATCCATGAGATATACATGTTACAAGTTGAAAGCAATCGCTGAAACTTAATCATCCTTTGTGTTGCTTCAATGCATTCTACTTTGAATTTATTGCTTATGAGTTAGCTCTTATGCAAGTCTTGTTGATACTTGTCTTGAAAGTACTATTCATGAAAAGTTTTGCTATATGATTCATTTGTTTAGTCATTATCTCTGTTAGCAATCTTTTGTTCAGATCACTCCATTCATCTCATATGCTTTACAATAATGTTGATCAAGATTATGTTGGTAGCATGTCACTTCAGAAATTATTTGTGTTATCGTTTACCTACTCGAGGACGAGTAGGAACTAAGCTTAGGGATCCTTGATACGTCTCAAACGTATCTATAATTTCTTATGTTCCATGCTACTTTTATGACAATACTTGAATGTTTTATACATACTTTACAGCATTATTATACATTTTCCGACACTAACCTATTAACAAGATGCCGAAGCGCCAGTTGTTGTTTTCTACTGTTTTTGGTTTCAGAAATCCTAGTAAGGAAATATTCTCGGAATTGGACGAAATCAACGCCCAGGGTCCTATTTTTCCACGAAGCTTCCAGAAGACCGAAGAGATAACGAAGTGGGGCCACGAGGTGGCCAGACCACAGGGCGGCGCGGCCCAAGCCCTGGCCGCGCCGGCCTGTGGTGTGGGCCCTCGTGAGCCCCCTCGACCTACCCTTCCGCCTACATATAGCCTTCGTCGCGAATACCCCTGTACCGAGAGCCACGATACGGAAAACCTTCCGGAGACGCCGCCGCCGCCAATCCCATCTCGAGGATTCAGGAGATCGCCTCCGGCACCCTGCCGGAGAGGGGAATCATCACCGGAGGGGCTCTACATCATCATGCCCGCCTCCGGATTGATGCGTGAGTAGTTCATCCTTAGACTATGGGTCCATAGCAGTAGCTAGATGGTTGTCTTCTCCGCATGTGCTATCATTGTTTAGATCTTGTGAGCTGCCTAATATGATCAAGATCATCTATTTGTAATGCTACATGTTGTGTTTGGTGGGATCCGATGAATCTAGAATACTATGTTAAGTTGATTATCAATCTATCATATATGTGTTGTTTATGTTCTTGCATGCTCTCCGTTGCTAGCAGAGGCTCTGGCCAAGTTGATACTTGTAACTCCAAGAGGGAGTATTTATGCTCGATAGTGGGTTCATGCCTCCATTGAATCTGGGATCGTGACAGTAGGTTCTAAGGTTGTGGATGTGCCGTTGCTATTAGGGATAAAACATTGATGCTTTGTCTAAGAATATTTGTGTTGATTACATTACGCACCATACTTAATGCAATTATCTGTTGTTTACAACTTAATACTGGAGGGGGTGCGGATGCTAACACGAAGGTGGATTATTTAGGCATAGATGCATGCTGGATAGCGGTCTATGTACTTTGTCGTAATGCCCTGATTAAATCACATAGTAATCATCGTTGATATGTATTGAATCTTGATTTGTCAATTGCCCACCTGTAATTTGTTCACCCAGAATGTTAGTTATCTTATTGGAGAGACACCACTAGTGAACTGTGGACCCCGGTCCATTCTTTTACATCTGAATACATTCTACTGCAATTATTGTTCTTTACTGTTCTTTGCAAACAAACACCATCTTCCACTCGATACGCTTAATCCTTTGTTTTCAGCAAGCCGGTGAGATTGACAACCTCACTGTTATGTTGGGGCAAAGTATCTTGATTGTGTTGTGCAGGTTCCACGTTGGCGCCGGTTTCACTGGTGTTGCGCCGCACTACACTCCTCCACCAACAACCTTCACGTGCTTCTTGGCTCCTACTGGTTCGATAACCTTGGTTTCTTTCTGAGGGAAAACTTGCCGCTGTGCGTATCATACCTTCCTCTTGGGGTTCCCAACGGACGTGTACATCTACGCGCATCAGCAATTGACAAATAAAGATTCAATACATATCAATGATGATTACTATGAGATTTAATCAGGGCATTACGACAAAGTACATAGACCGCTATCCAACATGCATCTATGCCTAAATAATCCACCTTCGGGTTAGCATCCGCACCCTCCAGTATTAAGTTGTAAACAACAGATAATTGCATTAAGTATGGTGCGTAATGTAATCAACACAAATATCCTTATACAAAGCATCGATGTTTTATCCCTAGTAGCAACAACACATCCACAACCTTAGAACTTTCTGTCACTGTCCCGGATTAAATGGAGGCATGAACCCACTATCGAGCATAAATACTCCCTCTTGAAGTTACAAGTATCAACTTGGCCAGAGCCTCTACTAGCAACGGAGAGCATGCAAGAACATAAACAACACATATATGATAGATTGATAATCAACTTGACATAATATTCTAGATTCATCGGATCCCACCAAACAGAACATGTAGCATTACAAATAAATGATCTTGATCATGTTAGGAAGCTCACAAGATCTAAACAATGATAGCACAAGCGGAGAAGACAACCATCTTGCTACTGCTATGGACCCATAGTCAAAGGATGAACTACTCACGCATCAATCCGGAAGCGGGCATGATGATGTAGAGCCCTCCGGTGATGACTCCCCTCTCCGGCAGGGTGCCGGAGGCGATCTCCTGAATCCCACGAGATGGGATTGGCGGCGGCGGCGTCTCTGGAAGGTTTTCCGTATCGTGGCTCTCGGTACAGAGGGTTTCGCGATGAAGGCTTTAAGTAGGCGGAAGGGCAGAGTCGGAGGGGTCACGGGGACCCCACACGCTAGGGCCGCGCGGGACCCCTTAGGCCGCACCGCCCTAGTGTGGCGGCGCCCCGTGGCCCCACTTCCTTTCCCCCTCGGTCTTCTGGAAGCTTCGTGGAAAAATAGGACCCTGGGCGTTGATTTCGTCCAATTCCGAGAATATTTCCTTTGTAGGATTTACGAAACCAAAAGCGACGAAAACAAGAATCGGCGCTTCGGCATCTTGTTAATAGGTTAGTGCCGGAAAATGTATAATAATGCTGTAAAGTGTGTATAAAACATTCAAGTATTGTCATAAAAGTACCATGGAACATAAGAAATTATAGATACGTTTGAGACGTATCATGGGCGCCCTCCCCACATGGCGGCGCGGCCAGGGTAGGACCCGCGCCGGCCTATGGGGAGGGCCCATGGCGGCCCTCCTCAGCCTCCCCTTTTGGCTGGCTCCGTCATTTGGGAAAATAGGAGCTTCAGTGTATTTTCCACCAATTGTTGATCTTCAGAAATATTGTATCCTAACGATGCTTTTTCCAGCAGAATTCTGACTCCGGTGAATAATTCTCCAATAATCATGAAACATGCAAAATAGGTGAAATAACATAAGTATCATCTCTAAATATGAAATATATCAATGAATAACAGTAAATTATGATATAAAATAGTGATGCAAAATGGACGTATCACGGTCCTGAACAGCACAAGAATCAGCGTCAAGAATGATGCGACAACCAGAATCAGTAAGCTGACTAGCAGAAAACAGGTTCATCTTAAGACTAGGAACATGAGAAACATCAGGAACATAGAAAGAGGAAGTAGAAAGGGTGTCTCGACTGGAAACAGGAAGAGGTACCATCAGCCGTGATAACACGGACAAGAGAAACAAGAGAGTGAAGAGTTGAAAGAATAGAAGACGCAGAAGTCATATGAAAAGAAGCTCCAGAATCCAGATACCACGGGGATGACGTACCTGACTGTGTAGAAGGTGGTGGTCGCGCGGTGCCAGAAGAGCCAGGCACAGAACCAGCACTAACCGTCGAGGAAGAGCCTGTAGCAATGAGCAGACCACGAAGACCACGGATAATGTCCTGATCAGATAGCGCAACAGCAGAAGATCCAGAAGAACCATCCTACCGACGAGTATAGTGCCGCTGCCGTAAACTGGGATCCCTCTGCCAACAGCTAGAGACAGTGTGGCCAGACCTGCCACAGTAGGTGCACGGAGGTGCTATCATACCACGAGGCTGCTGAGGCTGACTCTAGCCCTGCATTGGGGGAGTAGAGAGTATCGGCGATGCTGGAGACCGCAACGAAGCAGGCGGCATAGGATGTTGCTTGTGACAGTAAAGCACACGTCCGTTGGGAACCCCAAGAGGAAGGTATGATGAGTACAACATCGAGTTTTCCAACCAAGGTTATCGAACCAGTAGGATATGAAGATCATGTGAAGGTTGTTGGTGAAGGAGTGTAGTGCGGCGCAACACCAGGGATTCCGGTGCCAAAGTGGAACCTGCAAAACACAATCAAACTACTTTGCCCCAACTTAACAGTGAGGTTGTCAATCTCACCGGCTTGCTGAAAACAAAGGATTAAACGTATGGTGTGGAAAATGATGTTTGCTTGCAGAAAACAAAAGAGAACAATGATTGCAGTAGGTTGTATTTCAAATGTAAAAGAATGGACCGGGGTCCACAGTTCACTAGTGGTGTCTCTCCAATAAGATAAATAAAATGTTGGGTAAACAAATTATAGTTGGGCAATTGAAAAATAGAGAGGGCATAACAATGCACATACATATCATGATGATTACTATGAGATTTACTTAGGGCATTACGACAAAGAACATAGACCGCCATCCAGCATACATCTATGCCTAAAAAGTCCACCTTCGGGTTAGCATCCGCACCCCTTCCAGTATTAAGTTGCAAACAACAGACAATTGCATTAAGTACTGTGTGTAATGTAAACAATACAAATATCCTTAGACAAAGCATTGATGGTTTATCCCTAGTGGCAACGGCACATCCACAACCTTAGCGGTTGTTGTCACTCCCCCAGATTCAATGGAGACATGAACCCACTATCTAGCACAAATACTCCCTCTTGGAGTTACAAGTATCAACTTTGCCAGAGCCTCTACTAGCAACGGAGAGCATGCAAGATCATAAACAACACATATATGATAGATCAATAATCAACTTGACATAGTATTCCATATTCATCGGATCCCAACAAACACAACATGTAGCATTACAAATAGATGATCTTGATCATGATAGGCAGCTCACAAGATCTAAACATGATGGCACAATAGGAGAATACAACCATCTAGCTACTGCTATGGACCCGTAGTCCAAGGATGAACTACTCACGCATCAGTCCGGAGGCGGGCATGGTGATGTAGAGCCCTCCGGTGATGATTCCCCTCTCAGGCAGGGTGCCAGAGGAGATTTTATGAACCGCCTGATACGTCTCAAACGTATCTATAATTTCTTATGTTCCATGCTACTTTTATGACAATACTTGCATGTTTTATACATACTTTACATCATTATTATACATTTTCTGGCACTAACCTATTAACAAGATGCCGAAGCGCTAGTTGCTATTTTCAGCTGTTTTTGGTTTCAGAAATCCTACAAAGGAAATATTCTCGGAATTGGACGAAATCAACGGCCAGGGTCTTAGTTTTCCGCGGAGCTTCCAGAAGACCGGAGGGGTTACGAAGAGGGGCCACGAGGGCCCGGCACCATAGGCCGGCGCGGCCAGAGGGGGGCCCGTGCCGCCCTATGGTGTGGGCCCCTCGCGCCGCCTCCTGACCTACCCTTCCGCCTACTTAAAGCCTTCGTCGCGAAACCCCCTGTACCGAGAGCCACGATACGGAAAACCTTCCAGAGACGCCTCCGCCGCCAATCCCATCTCGGGAGATTCAGGAGATCGCCTCCGGCACCCTGCCGGAGAGGGGAATCATCACCGGAGGGCTCTACATCATCATGCCCGCCTCCGGCTTGATGCGTGAGTAGTTCATCCTTGGACTATGGGTCCATAGCAGTAGCTAGATGGTTGTCTTCTCCGCTTGTGCTATCATTGTTTAGATCTTGTGAGCTGCCTAACATGATCAAGATCATCTATTTGTAATGCTACATGTTGTGTTTGGTGGGATCCGATGAATCTAGAATATTATGTCAAGTTGATTATCAATCTATCATATATGTGTTTTTTATGTTCTTGCATGCTCTCCGTTGCTAGTAGAGGCTCGGCCAAGTTGATACTTGTAACTTCAAGAGGGGGTATTTATGCTCGATAGTGGGTTCATGCCTCCATTTAATCCGGGACGAGTGACAGAAAGTTCTAAGGTTGTGGATGTGCTGTTGCTACTAGGGATAAAACATCGATGCTTTGTCTAAGGATATTTGTCTTGATTATATTACGCACCATACTTAATGCAATTATCTGTTGTTTACAACTTAAACTGGAGGGGGTGCGGATGCTAACCTGAAGGTGGATTATTTAGGCATAGATGCATGCTGGATAGCGGTCTATGTACTTTGTCGTAATGCCCTGATTAAATCTCATAGTAATCATCATTGATATGTATTGAATCTTTATTTGTCAATTGCCCACCTGTAATTCGTTCACCCAGCATGCTAGTTATCTTATTGGAGAGACACCACTAGTGAACTGTGGACCCCGGTCCATTCTTTTACATCTGCATATAATCTACTGCAATCATTGTGCTTTACTGTTCTTTGCAAACAAACACCATCTTCCACTCGATACGTTTAATCCTTTGTTTTCAGCAAGCCGGCGAGATTGACAACCTCACTATTACGTTGGGGCAAAGTATCTTGATTGTGTTGTGCAGGTTCCACGTTGGCGCCGGTTTCACTGGTGTTGCGCCGCACTACACTCCTCCAACAACAACCTTCACGTGCTTCTTGGCTCCTACTGGTTCGATAACCTTGGTTTCATACTGAGGGAAACTTGCTTCTATACGCATCATACCTTCCACTTGGGGTTCCCAACGGACGTGTGCTTCGCGCGTATCACCCCCTAGTTAGGGTTGACGGCGGCGGCGTCTCTGGAACTGTTCTAGTATTTTGGCTCTCGGTACTAGGGTTTTCAGGGACGAAGGAATAAATATGCGAAGGGGCAGCGTCGGGGGAGCCAGGGGGCTCCCTCCCCACGCCTTGGCGCGGCAGTGAGGCCCCCCGCGCAGCCATATGGGGTGGGCCCCCTGCTGGCCTTCCTCGACTCCTCTTCGGTCTTCTGGAACACTCCGTGGAAAATAGGGCCGTGGGCTTTTGTTTTGTCCAATTATGAGAATATTTGTAAAACAACTTTTCTGAAATCAAAAACAGCAGAAAACAGGAACTGGCACTGTGGCATCTTGTTAATAGGTTAGTCCCAGAAAATGCATAAAAACATTATAAAGTGTGAACAAAACATGTAGGTATTATCATAAAACTAGCATGGAACATAAGAAATTATAGATACGTTGGAGACGTATCAGAGGTTCACGAGCAGACGGCACAAGAGGGCCACGAGCAGCAAGCACAGAGGGAACCTCGAGAAGACCGGCACCACGAAGATGAGTCTCCTCAGCACGAAGCTCAGCCAGTACCTCGGAGAGCGGAACACGACCACGGGCAAGCAGTTGTGCACGGCACGGCTCAAACTCCTCACGAAGCCGCGACAAGAACTCAAAAACGCGCCGAAACTCCAGATCCGCGCGCACAGTCAGACAGCAAGGACAGGTGGCACACACAGCTGTACGAAGAAAATCAAGCTGACGCCAAATAGCAGCACTTTGAGTGTAGAACTCATCAATAGTAGAATCACCTTGCTGAAGGGAATGCTCCTAGCGGACCACAGACAGATAAAGAGCATCCCCAGACGGCTGATAGCGCTGACGAAGAAAAGCCCACTGAGCAGCAGCAGTGGGAAGACCCATGAACTCAGCAGCATACTGAGGCAGAACACTGGAGGTAAGAACAGCAGCAGCACGAGCATCCTCATTTATCCACTGAGTGTAGTCAGTCAGATCCAGCCGGTAAGTCGCAACGGCAGTAGAGTGGTCCTAGACCTTCTGGTCATGATCAGCCAGAGTAGTATCATCAGCACTCGTGGCTGCATCTTTATCCGCCTGAGTAACATCAGGGGCAAAGGCAACAGGGGTCGGTGCAGTAGGCGTCGTAGGAGTAACGGGGCGCGGCGGACAGGAGACCTCGCTAGAAAGCACACCCCAAAGACGAAGACCGCGCATGTGGACGCGCACAAAGGCAGCGAAATCAGCATAATTCACGCCATCAAAAATCAATGGGCAACGAGAAATCGCAACATAGCCCGACGAGGAAGACATAGCACTTTTTTTCATTTTTTTTCTGTTTTTTTTACACACGATCTGGTCAACAGAGAAACAGCAGCCGCCAGCGGAACCTAGGCCCCGACGAGACGGGCCAATTCCCGGCGATGGAAGGCCGATTACCGGCCCTGGCGGCCTTCTCCCGGCGATGCCCGGCGGATCCCGGCGATTCCCGAAGACGGACTAGCCGATTGCCGGTCCTGGCAGGGGCGAGCAGACCTGGGCAGACCTGGCGGCGCCGGGGCTAGCGGGCCTGGCGGGGGATCCTGACGGGGCGGGGGCGAGCGGACCTGGCGAGCGGGCCTGGCGGGGGCGACCGGGGAGCAGAGCGGGGATCGCAGACTGGGGGAGCAGATCGAGCAGGATCGCCTGCCGGCGTCGGGGAAGACGCACGGATCGCGGGGCACGTGCTGGCCGGCGTGACGAGGCAAAGCAGATCGAGATCAGATCAAGTCGAGGCAAAACAACGGCCAGATCGGAACCGGCAACGGAGACCGGGGCGAGGTGGCGGATGTGACGAGGAGAAAAGAGGAGCGTCCGGAGGACGGCGGCCGGACAAGCAACGTCGGCCGGGAAACTAGAGGACCAAATTTTGCTCTGATACCATGTTAGGGCAATATGCTTGTTGTATTACAAGGGGGACAAAGACAATATATAGTACATATACATGTGCAAATATGCAGAAAGCCTATAATATACAGATATATACATCTAACATTATCATCCATGCTCCGCCTCGGACGGAAAGAAAAAACGTCCGAAATTCTCACGCAGCTTAAGTCTCGCGCCGGATCAATTAGCTACGTTCGTGCAGTGCTTCTCGGCGAAGAACAAGCTACGGCTATATGCGCGTCTAGGCGCAAGCCATCTTTGTTGTCGTTCATGCAGACCAAAAGTACCATGAAGGACATGACACGTGCATTGAGCAGATCGCATAGATTGCATCGGGGCCGAAGCAAGAGTCCTCACATGTCTCCAGCCAAGCCGTATCCTGCGGCAACTGTAGTTACGTGCTATCCACTTAACCTTCATATTCCGGCCGCAACTTCATTCTGTAGAAGGGTTTGGGGGAAGCCTCACACGTATAATGACGTGGGGTTTCGGTGTTTATATAATAGGCCAGAGGCCTAGGGTTAGGTTACAATTACAATACAGTCCTACTGTAAATACAATATGTGCAATCTAACACCCCCGCAGTCCCAGCGGGAGGTTTTCGGACGTTGAGACTGGACCGAAAGTCGAGGAAGAGCTGACTCGGTAATCCCTTCGTCATGACATCCGCGAACTGGTGGGAGGACGGAACATGCAGAACACGGACCTCTCCCAAGGACACCTTCTCGCGGACGAAGTGGATGTCTATCTCGATGTGCTTGGTACGTTTATGTTGCACCGGATTCGAGGACATGTAGATGGCGGAGACGTTGTCACAGTAGACAACCGTGGCAGAGCTCAGGGGGCGATGAAGTTCCTGGAGCAACTGGCGGAGCCAACAGCACTCGGCGACGGCGTGGGCGACGGCGCGGTACTCAGCCTCTGCAGAGGAACGGGACACGGTGGTCTGTCGCTTGGAGGACCAAGAGATGAGACTATCACCGAAGTAGACGCAGTAACCGGAGGTGGAGCGGCGCGAGTCCGGACAGCCGGCCCAGTCGGCGTCGGAGTAGGCCACAAGGGCGGTCGACGAGGAGGCATGGAGCTGGAGACCAAACTCCAGTGTACCCCGAACATACCGCAGAACACGTTTCACGAGAGCCAAGTGAGACGTGCGCGGAGCATGCATGTGAAGGCAGGCCTGCTGAACAGCGTAGGAGAGATCGGGGCGCGTCAGTGTGAGATACTGAAGGCCGCCCACGATGCTCATGTAGTCGGTGGCGTCGGGAAGAAGCTCGCCGTCGGAAGCAGAGAGCTTCGAGGACGTGTCGACCGGTGTAGGTGAGGGGTGATAGTCAGACATGCCAGCCCGCTGTAGAATATCCAGAGCATACTGTCGCTGTGACAGAAAGAGACCAGCCGAGGATCGGCTGACCTTCATACCCAGGAAGTAGTGGAGGTCCCCGAGATCAGTCATGGCGAACTCGCTATGGAGACGCGCAAGGAGCCCCTCAAGAAGGCTCGTCGACGAGGCGGTGACGATGATATCGTCCACATAGAGCAGTAAGTATGCCGTGTCTGCCGCAGAGTGGAGGACAAACAGAGACGTGTCCGTGGCGGAAGAAACAAATCCCAGAGTGGCGATGTAGGAGGCGAACCGGTGGTACCAGGCGCGAGGGGCCTGCTTCAAGCCGTACAGGGACTTGTGGAGGCGACAGACGTGGTCAGGGCGAGAGGCATCAACAAACCCAGGGGGCTGCTGACAGTAGACCACCTCATCCAGGGAGCCATGCAGGAACGCATTCTTCACATCAAGCTGCCGTATGGGCCAGGAGCTGGAGACAGCAATGTGAAGAACAAGACGGATCGTACCAGGCTTGACAACAGGGCTGAACGTCTCCTCGTAGTCGATGCTGGGGCGCTGAGAGTACCCACGAACGACCCATCGGGCCTTGTTGCGCGCAAGGGTGCCATCCGAGTGGAACTTCTGACGAAAGATCCACTTTCCAGTGACGACGTTGGCCCGCGGAGGGCGAGGAACGAGGGACCAAGTGTCGTTGTTGACGAGAGCCTCGGTACTCATCGGACATGGCAGCACGCCACCGAGGATCCCGCATTGCTCGGCGAAAGGTGGTGGGGACGACGTCAGGGACGGAGTCCACGGCGGAGAGGTTGAGCCTGTCCACGGGACGCACTTGGCGGCCGGAGCGCGTGCGGCGAGGGTTGGAGGCCCCACTCGAGGAGGCCGCCGGGGCAGCATCGGCAGTCGGGGCAGGGTCCGGTTGGACCGGCTGGTGTGCCGGTGTGACCGGCACATGGCCCGGCCTGGCCGGCTTGGGGACCGGCTGCTCGGCGCGGTGAGGCGGCGGGTCCGGTTGGACCGGCAGGAGCGCCGGCATGACCGGCACAGGGCCCGGTCTGGCCGGCCGGGCAACCGGCTGCGCGGCTTGTCGAGGCGGCAGCGAGGCAGGGGCGCTCGCGGTCGGGGTGGGCGCACTCGGGGCGGGCGCAGGGGCGCGCGGTGGTGGCGCGGTCAGCGTGCCGAAGAGGTCGTCGAGTCCGCGCGGCGCAGGGAGGCGCAGCGCGGATGACGAAGCTGCATGCTGAAAAGGAAACACCGTCTCATCGAAGACAACATGTCGTGAGACAATAATTCTCCCAGTGACAGGGTTAAGGCAGCGGTAACCACGATGGTTGGAGGGATACCCAAGAAAGACACATGCCATGGAACGTGCACTGAGCTTGTGTGGGGCGGTGGAAGCGATGTTAGGATAACAAAGGCAACCGAAGACGCGAAGATCAGTGTATGAGGGAGGACGACCATGGAGGCGTGTGTAGGGAACTTGAGATTTTATGGCTGTACTAGGACGGCGATTAAGCAAGTATGTAGCGATGAGCTGCAGCCTCGTCCCGAGAAAGGGGCTGGGATGTGAGCCCGGAACATAAGGGTGCGCATAGTATCATTAATGGTACGAATGGCACGCTCGGCTTTACCGTTCTGCTGGGAGGTGTATGGGCATGACAGCCGTAAGGCGGTGCCGTGGGTGGTGAGGAGAGTATCAACAGTCTTGTTGAGGAACTCGGTACCGTTATCCGTCCGGAGAGAGCGAATAGTAACACCAAATCTGCGTGCGCGCATAAGCGAAAAAGGTTTCGAGAGTGCGGGCAGTACAAGACTTGTTGCGAAGTGGAAAAGACCAATAAAAGTGAGAGTAGTCGTCGACAATGACAAGGTAATATCGAAAACCAGAGGTGCTTATAATTGGAGATGTCCACAAATCACAATGTATTAAATCGAAGATGGCACTAGACGCGGTAGTAGACTGACGAAACGGTAAACGGACGTGCTTGCCAAGTTGACATGCATGACACACCCGAGTACGACTAAATTTATTACACTTGATAAAATCTAGACGCTGAAGAGCCGACATGTCATCATGCCCAGGATGGCCAAGACGCTGGTGCCATAGTTCGGCGGTGGCGGCGACGACCAAAGCGGTGGAGGAGGAACGGCGAAAACTGCTCCTCCCGGGAAAGGTGTAGAGATCTCCGTCACTATTGCAACGAAGAATCACGCGACGGGTCTTCAGGTTCTTCACAGAGAAACCAAAGGCGTCAAACTAAATGGAACACATATTATCGCGGGTAAACTTGCGAACCGAAAGCAAATTGCGAATAATGTGCGGTACTAGGAGTACATGGTTGAGTCGAAAGACGTGACCAGAGGGTGTGCGAAAGGAGGTGAAACCAGAAGAGGTAATGGGGATGGTGGTGCCATCCCCGACGGTGACGAAGTGAGGAGTGCGAAGGTGGGAGGAACGAGTGAGGTTACCATCGTCGTTGGTCATGTGTGAGGACGCGCCTAAGTCCATGACCCAACCACCTTGCTGAAGCGCGAGGTTGTTGAGGGCGGCGATGAGAGCCGAGCTGTCCCATGTGGTCGCTGAGGTTGACGGCGCGGTGGCGGTGTAGGCCTGGGGCCGAGGGCCCAGGATGCCCTGTCCAGAGGAGGGGGCGCGCCACTGGCCAGCACCCAGGGAGAAGCAGACCCACGGGCCGGTCGGGGCCGGCGCGCGGGCGGGCTGGGTGGCGCCTCCACCCTGGCGTCCGCCAGTGCGGCCCTTCTGCTTGGCCGACTACTTGCCTTTCCCGGCGCCCGCACCAGGGGCGGGACCGTCACCGCGGCAGCCGGGGCCGGGGCATGAAGAGACGGGGCCGCGGGCCTGGGCGACGAGGGCGGTGTTGGCGGAGGTGGCCGCCGCGTTGGCCTGCTGCATCTCCTCCATCAGGAGCATGGCCCTGGTGCGGAGGAAGGTGGGCAGCGGGTCGGTCATGGAGATGACCGTGGCGGCGGAGGCGAAGCGAGGGCCGAGGCCGCGCAGGGTGTTGAGGACGAGGGCGCGGTCGCTCACGGGAGAGTCGTTGTCGGAGAGCGCATCGGCGAGGTGCTTCTGGCGGCGACAATACTCATGGATGGAGAGAGATCCCTGCACAAGCTGGCGAAAGTCATTGTCAAGGTAGATGGCTTTGTTCGCCTTGTTCGCGGTGAAGAGGTCGCGTGCCGCGAGCCACAGCTGACGCGCGGTCTGATTCCCCACAAGGATCATGTCCGCGACGTCTAAGTCGATGGCGGCGTGGAGGTGGTTGAGGACGGTGTAGTCGGCGGTAGCCCACGCAGCGTCGGTGGGGGCAGCGGCGACGGTACCGTCGACATGGCCAAGGTAGCCGGAGCGGCCCAGGGAAGCACGCATGTAGATGCACCACTTGGAGTAGTTCTCGGCGGCGAAGGAGAGCAGCACGGGGCCGGCGTGACGCGGAGCGCCGGCGGGGACGATCGCGGCGGCCGAAGCGGCCGCAGGGGTGGAGGAGGTCCCGTCGGTG
The DNA here is from genome assembly GCF_022539505.1 of Lolium rigidum. Classification (NCBI taxonomy): domain Eukaryota; kingdom Viridiplantae; phylum Streptophyta; class Magnoliopsida; order Poales; family Poaceae; genus Lolium; species Lolium rigidum. Next base: position 58,215,436 of record NC_061509.1, read on the forward strand.
AGGGCGGTGAGCTCCATGGCAGCGGAAGGTGGGGTAGGGCTTGGGGTGGCGGCGGCCCGACCTAGGGCGGCGGCGGCCGAAGAGGCGGCGGCGGCTAGGGTTGGGAGGGGGGCGGTGGCTAGGGTAGGACCGAGATTAGTCTGATACCATGTAGAAGGGTTTTGGGTGAAGCCTCACACGTATAATGATGTGGGGTTCCGGTGTTTATATAATAGGCCAGAGGCCTAGGGTTAGGTTACAATTACAATACAGTCCTACTGTAAATACAATATGTGCAATCTAACACGTTCTTACGTATGATGAGACCTAAGAGCATCTTCCCCCTAAATAGGCGTCGGTACGGATATTTTCACACCAGCGCCCCTAAACAGGCGGTCCCGATAGATTTTTAAATTTAAATATAAATTTGCGACATGATATTTATACGTAGTTCGAACGAAATTTGTACAAATTTAACGCGATTTTAAACTAAAAAACTAAAAATAAACATCTAGCGGCGCGGGGAGTCAAAGGCGCTGAAGTCGAGTTCGTCGCCGCTGGATGAGAAGGACCAGCTGTCGACCTTGTCGGCCTCCTCCTCGTCGGCCTTCTCCTCCTTTGACGCCAGTAGCTCGGATGGTCAAGCGAGGTCGACGTAGTTGGCGCCGTGGTCCCTAGCGGACCACACAACCGCCTGCCGCGGGTCAATCGCGATGTGACGGTAGTCCTCGTCGACGGAGCAGCCGACGATGAAGCTCTGGGTGGGGAACTCCTCCTCGTCGCCATCGCCACGGAGGGCCGCCTGCGCCTCGGCCTCCTTCTCTCACCACGTCTTCTTCACCGGCGGCAGTGGTGGCGAGGCGTCCTCCTCCTTGACGCGGGGGCGGCGGCCCGACCCCGTCGTCCGACAAGCCGGAGCAGAGGAGGCGCGCATGGCGTCGTCGCGGATGACGACACCTCCGGAAGGAGGTGCGGGCGCAGCCGAGCGCGTGCGTCCGACGGCGGACGGTCCCGTGCGTGAGGTTCCGGACGCTGCGGTCCGTTCCGGCGCCATCTACTTGGTCGCGCCGCCTGCGGGAAGTATACCGGCTCCCGTTAACCGCGGACGCGTGGACGGTAGCCGTACTCGCGAAGCGTGCGGTCGACGTCGTGCCCGTGCCACAAGGCACGGCGGCCGATGTTGTTGAAACGGCTGCTGGAGGGATTGTCCATCCACGCGACCTCTTCGGCGCGCTCGGTAATGAAGCGCTCTTCCCAGTCCGGGCTATCGACGGCATTCTCCGGGCGGCTCCTCTGCTCCGGTGTCATCGAGGCCCGCTGTTCCCTGGCGAGGGCCCGCATCTGTGCTCCTCGCGGCGGCAGCGGCGGCACGGCGAAGCCGCCGTTGGAGACGTGTCAGCCGTGCGGAAACTTGAACTGTGCTGGCACGGGGATCCGGTGCCAGTACAACATGTCGGCCTCGTCGAACGACAACTGCGTCGAGCGCATGCCGCCGCCGCTGCCGCCGGCCTGGTCGTTGTGCGCCATCGCGTTCGCGTGCGGGTGGGTGGTGGTTCGGGCGGAGGGAGGTTGAGGATGGCGGGGAAAAGAGAGGAGTGCGTGCCGGTGTGGTTTTAAGGAAGGCGGCGGACGCGCATTGAAGGCGCGTGGGTAAAGGTAGGTGGACGCCGCGTGGACAGTCGCCGCCCTCGCCGTTTTGGTGTCCATGCGGGAGGCCATAACACCGACGACCAACCTCCCCGTGTCGTTTCTGATGCGAATCGCCGCGTCCCCTTGCTGACAAGGCGCCCCCACCTGCGAAAACCGTCGTTCCGCGAGGCGCCGGCGCGCCCGATTCGCGCCCTTGGCGAAGGGGGCGGCATGGGGTTGCCGGCGATTCTATTGGGCTCCAAAATTGGCCGGCACCGTTTGGGGCGCACCGGTGCGAGCCCATTTTCGCCCCCGGCCCCCAAATTGCTATCGGGGCCGCTATCGGGGCCGACGGTGGAGATGCTCTCCACCGGCGCACCCAAATAATCGTCGGCAGGGGCGCCGGCACTACCATAAGGAGGACTTCTATTTGAGGATGCTTTTTCCACACCGGCGTCCCCATACGGCAACCCCAATAGAAATTTAAATGTAAAATGACATTTAAAAACCAAAATTCATATGAAATTTATACAAAAGTTAATCGAATTTCAACTTAAATAAAACTTAAACTTAGAACCATAATCTACTGGCCATCGGTTGGAGCGCGCGATGGGCCTGCGTCGTTGTCGTTCTCCCCCTTTGCCGCATGTGTCCATGCCCACCTCTCCGCCCTTACTTCGCGCATCAGGCGGTGGAGCATGGTGGCCGACGTCGCATGAGCTTGCCGGCGGCGCTGTCCCCTCAGCAATGGCAGCCATCAGCGAGACGCCTCGTTCTGGGCAAGCCTCGTTTGCTCGCGGGTGAACGCCTTGACGTGGCGCTGCGCATTCAGCTCGATGAGCTTTTGTCGCTCTGCCATCATGAGTATGGATGTATCTAGAACTAAGATATGTCTAGATACATCTATATTAGTGGCAATTAATATGGATGGGAGGGAGTATTATATAAAAATATTAAAAAGGGAAAAATGACAATATGTTGCAATTATAGATCTATCTAGACAGATTTGCCTGATGGATAACCTGTTATCACCAGATTTTGGCCAAATAAGGAGATGGGCCGTAAGTGAAGATGGGCTTGAAGGATACACGCGTGGAGCATCTTTGAAGCGGCCTTGCACGAAGAGTTTGGTCTTAATTGCCCATGTATCTGTAATATAGTAGATCACATCTTAGTTTAGAATTAAAAGATAGAGTTTAACTCGTGCACGGTTAGGTGCACGCTCGAATTAGAAAGTCCCTTGGACTATAAATATGTATCTAGGTTATCGGAAAAGGAGGACAATCACGTTCACAACAAACACAAATCAGGCGCATCGCCACCCCTTCTTTCGAGGGTTTCTCCCGAGTAAGCATCATGCTGCCTAGATCGCATCTTGCGATCTAGGCAGCGCACGTTTATTCGTTACCTTGTGCTGCTCGTGCTGAAGCGTTGTTGATGGCGAGTAGCACTATTTATCGTAGATGTTTTGGGGCTTGCATGGATGCTTTTCTTATGCATATCTGCTTAGCTATGCCGTCCCTCGATATCTAGCTGCCCTTACACCTATCCAGGTGTAAGGGCAGCGTCTTGCTTGTTCGTTGTTTAGTAGATCCGATCCGTTATAGTTGCTCCTTGATTCTTCAAGGATTGGTTTAATATCTGTATGGTTAGGCCTTGCAAACGGGTTGAACGATCCGGTAGTGCGTTAGGCATGGTTTGTTAGTCCTAAGAGGGATGTTCCGGGAATTAACTTAATGTTGGTTTTTAGGCCTCTTTTAGGGTTAGTTTTCCATTATCTTTCGTGTCTATTAGGCTCAACTACGCGTAGGATGTTCCGATCATACGGTGAAAACCCTAAACTGTCGTAGATTGGTTTAACTTTACATTGATCAAGCAGGAGCCCCATGTCATCGTTAACCCGACGCAAACCATGGGGCGATCGGCTCTTTGAGCCGATCCACAGGGCAACCTGAGAGCCGATCGGGCTCGTATTTAATGTTTACGTGTCTGCCATGCAGGAAACTAATCGAAGCAATCCAACACCTTCCTGACCAGGTATAGGTCAGGTGGCACGCCCTTGCAACCGCTAGGACGTGTGCCGGAACATTTGCGGGACGATGTCAAGGGACCAGGGCCCCCTGCAGTCTTGGAAGCCTCCCGGCTCTTCGTGTTGCTTAACCACTGCTCGCCGGTGGGTTTTGGCAGGCAACACATTCTGGCACGCCCGGTGGGACCATCTTCCGCAACATCCACGTCAACATCCGAGATGGCGGAAGAACCGGTCAAGTACGAAAATCTGCCTGCTGAGCACAAGAAGAAATATGATGATCTCAAGGCCATCTTCGAAGCCGATCTCATCGGCTCTTTCGAGAAGACCCGTTCGCACGGGATCAAGTTCAAAGGGTTCCAACCCGAAGGCGCGTTGGAAGGAATAGATCTATCTCTCCCTTCGGATGAACGTACCAGAGCCCTGCGGCAGGAAATTAATTATGCCGTCGCTCATTCTCTACATCGGCATTCTGAGAGCCTGGTGAACACTTTGGAGCGTGTTGCGCTTCACGTGGTGCAAGAAATCATGAAGCATCAGTATTCTCCTTCAGGACCTGCGCTGGGAACTCATCAGGGAGAGATACCGTTCTACACCAGGCCACCACTGCCGTACGCTATGGCAGCTCCACAGCAACAAGGTTCGCCGGCGTACGTTGTCTACAAGGTTGGAGGTGATCCTGGCGATTACCAATTCATGTATGAGCCGCCCCAGGAGATTCCACATGGATACGTGTGCACATACGTGCCGGACTGCAACAATTGGATGAGCCAGAGTTACGAGCGGGAGGGACTGCCACGGTAGGAAGGGTCGCCGGAACAGGAGTAGCTGCTGGAGCAGGAAACAATTCTGGAGCAGATGCTGAGAAACAGGCGTGGCTAACTAAATATGCCACCGGAACAAGTCATGAACGCTCAACTTCTGCAGCTCCTACGGTGGATGAGATCACCGCAATCATGAGAGATCAGTTCGGCATCCTGCCGAAGAAGAGAATGATCGGCTATTCCAAGCCGTATCCCAACGAGTATGACCTAATCCCACTACCGCCTAAGTATCGGCTCCCTGACTTCACAAAATTCAGTGGATCAGAAGGAACCAGCTCAATTGAGCACGTGAGCCGATATTTGGCACAGTTGGGCATGGTCTCGGCTTCAGACGAGCTGCGTGTGAGGTTCTTCTCACAATCTCTCACGGGTCCGGCCTTTGGGTGGTACACCTCGTTGCCACCAGATTCGGTTCGGACGTGGAAGCAGCTGGAGGAACAATTCCACATACAATACCATTCAGAAGCTACTGAAGCTGGCATTGCCGATCTGACCCAGGTTCGGCAGAGGCGAGGAGAGACGGTGTCTGAATACAACCAGCGCTTCAGGACCATCAGGAACCGATGTTATTCGGTTCGCTTATCTGAGAAGGAAGCAGTCGAGCTGGCGATAGCAGGCCTGTCAGCGCCGCTCAAAGACGTGACCTTCCAAGCGGACTACAATTCACTGGCGCATATGGTTCAGAAATTGACATCGTATGAACAGCGCCACCCGGAATTGTACCAGGACAAGTTCAAGCGCGTTGCCCTGATCGAGATGGAAGAAGATGAAGATTCTGTAGGAGATCAGGAAGTCGCTGTAGCTGAATGGACTCGGGGGGCAAAACCCGTGTCTTGCAAATGGGTGAAACAACTAGGGCCTGCAAAAGGGTTTGACTTTGATTTGAGCAAAAGGGTTTGACTTTGATTTGAGCAAATTGCTGAAGGAAAAACAGCTGAAGTTACCCGAAGGCCACAAAATCCCCACGGTACAAGAGATGAACGGCAGGCCATACTGCAAATGGCATCACACGTTCACCCATGCCACCAACGACTGCAAAGTCTTGCGCGGACAGATTCAAATGGCGATAGAACAAGGCCGATTACTCTTCGGTCAGTTTGCCATGAGAGTTGACACGCAGCCGTTTCCGGACGTCAACATGGTGGATCTCAGCCACTGCATAAGACGCGAGCCAGGTTTCTTTTTTGATATCAACATGGCAGGGCTTGCAGATCGCCATGGCAAGGATAAGCCAGAGAGCAGTCGCTCCCGTGGCAAAGATAAAGAGGAGGCCGATCCACGCGACCGGCCCCGACGCATGATGACGGACGGTATTTGAGCGAGGAAGAGGTGATAAGCGTGCGGTATCAACGACCACTCTCCGCACATCTCCTTAACAAATATGAGCAGCAATACGACCGACGTCGGCGCTACGATGCAGACGACGATAGATATCGTCGGTCTGATGCAGACAACAGGAAATACCGTCGATGCGAAGGGTATGAGCGTCACGCCAGAGGGAGGTCAAGAGAGCAAGAGGACATGGATAGGCATTGGAACTGTCCTTTCTTCAAGCACTGCTGGGAGTCAGGAATGAGCCGATTGCCTACAATCGAGAACTGCCCAGAATGTAGACAGAAGAGGAAGGGAACAAATGAAGTTTCAGTGTTCAAGCGTCTAGGTCCTCTCCCACCTCAGAGCAAAGGAGCTGAGTCATCTCAAGATGAAGACTTCGAGGAGTCAGAGGAAGAAGATAGATATCACCGACCAAGGTGGTGTCCTGATGGACTCAGCCACTCCCAAAAGCGCAGAGTGCAACGGCTACGAAACTTGGAGGAAGCCGAGGCGCAATACCTGTATACGTTGAGGAAAGCACGGCCCGATCTAGCCGTGAAAATTCAGCAAACACTGGAGACAGAGGCTCGCCCACCAAAGAAAGTGTGGCGACCCAAGCAAACAAAAGCCGATGCAGAGGCATCGGCTGATACAAACATGGTGTTCGTTCTCCCGTCAGAGTTTTGTGCTCCAAGAGATGAGGAAGTATCAGTGGCACAGTTTCATTGCGGGCCATGACCAGTTATCTTCGAGAAGCCACGAGAGAGGAGCTACAGGCATCTGAAAGCCCTATACCTGTGTTGACGTCAGAAACCCACCGGCGGGCGGTGACTGGTCAACACCGTAGAGCCGGGAACAACTAGGGCTGCGGCTGGCCCCAGTCCCTCAGAGCGACGGCCCGCAAAGCCTCCTGGTCGCGCGTCGATGCAAATTGCAAGGGCGTGCCACCTGACCTATACCTGGTCAGGAAGGTGTGGATGATGCCTCGCTTAGTTTCCTGCAGGGCACACACGTACACGTTAAATACGAGCCTCGATCGGCTCTCGGGTTATCCTCGTGAATCGGCTCATGGAGCCGATCCACCCATGATTCGTCCAAGGTGGCCGAATATATGGTGGTCCTGCTTGATCAAGATAAAGCATATGAGATCCACGACGATTTGGGGTTTTCACCGCATAATCGGATCATCCTACTCACGATTGGGCCTCGCGCTCGCGCACGGTGATCGTAAGCCAATCCTAGACAAGGCCTAAAAACCAACACGAGGTTGATCCTCGGAACATCCTGTCTAGGGCCAGCAAACTACACCCTACGCGCCGCTGGATCCTCCAACCCTTTGTAAGGCCTAACTATTGCGGATATCAAACTAATCCTTGATGAATCAAGGAGCAACCGTAACGGATCAGATCTACTAAATAACGATCAAGCGGGGTGCCGCCCCTGCACCCATGATGAGGTACAAGGATGGCTAGATGCGCAAGGGTTGCACTACGACAGCATATGATACTAAGAACAATGCTAACCCTAACACATCTATGATAACTACGTTGCTCGCCATCAAAAAGGCTTCAGCACGAGCAACGCATGAACAACGTAGGCAGGCTCGTGCTGCCTAGATCGCAAGATGCGATCTAGGCAGCATGGTGCTTACCGGAGAAACCCTTGAGACGAAGGGGTTGGCGATGCGCCGAGATTGGTTTGTGTTGAACGTTGGTTGTTGTTTATTCCATAAACCCTAGATACATATTTATAGTCCAGGGGACTTTCTAATGTGGGCGTGCACCAAACCGTGCACGAGATAAATTCTAACTTCTACGTAGCCTATTATATTAAGATACACGGGCTAACTAGCCCAAACTCTGCGCATAAAGGCCGATTCACCTATTTCTTGATGTATACATCTTCAAACCCATCTTGATCGCGGCCCACCTCTGGCTTGGTCGAATTCCGGTGATAACACATGCCCCCCTGGTTTTGATAATGATAATTGCAAAACCATATGCATTCCTTGAAGGGCCATGTCGTGGAAGAGCCGTTGCAGTCTTCTCCATGATGACGCCTTGCCTCCTCGTCTCCTCTGCATGACTTGGTGATACTGGCATTACGTCCTTGGGAACTGCTTAGGTATTAAACCACGTATTCTCCCTTTATTTAGCCCCTTCCTGTGGCTTCACCGTCGGCACACCAAAAAAACCCTCCTCCATCGCCATGACCTCCTCTTCGTCTTCTTCCTCATCAGGTCATTCCACCCAATCCTCCACCTCCCGCGAACCGACGCCTGAATGGGGTCCACAGGAGGCCCATGCGGCCGACATCCGCCGCGCCATAGCCGACGGGGACGAGTCGACCCACGACTCCTTCGTTTGGTCCGAAGACGACCAATCTTTAACGGACGGGGAAAGCGACCTTCGCTTTCTTGCTGTCGGGCAGTCGGAGGAGGAAAGCGACGACGACGGCTTCTCCTGGGACGGCTACTCCTCCACTGAGGAGGTGAAGGAAGAGGAGGAGGACACCACCTCCTCCGACGAACCGCCGGCCAAGCGTCTCTGCCCCTGGGCGGGCAACATCTGCGATTTTGACAGCGATTATGGCGACGCTAGCGAAGAAGATGAGGACAATGAAGGTCCCGCCGGTGGTTTCTCCAGCAGCGAGGATGAGCCGGCCGGGAGCAGCGCTGATGATGGCGAGGATGAGGACAGCAGCGGCCCTTAGATAGGATAGAGCTAGGAACAGTAGATGGGACAACATCCCTCCTAGCAACTTCCTTTGAGAGCAATCGGCTCTTTATGTAAGAATTCTCTGCTTATCAATGAAGAAGTTCCCTTTAACTTGATTTTGCCGATTTCTTTTATACTGAGTCCGCCGATTGTCAATCCGGTAAATGCTTAATGAGCCGATGGCAAAGCATCAGCTTTCAAACGGATTGCAAAACAGATCGATCTGATTGCCTTCTCAGATGTCGACTTGCAGTCCATGGAATTCAGACCCAAACTTCCAATCGAACAGGTCCGACGCGCAGCTTTGAGATCCCAAGGCCTTTAGACTTTTAACATTATCCGAATATGATGTTCGTCCTGATAACAAAACTCCTGGGTTAATGCTCCCAGGAAAGCCTGACGACCTTGACGTTGAAGCTGACACCTCTGCTCAACAAGTGTTTGCCCACAGCTTTTCCAGCGATGTCGCACTCCTGTGCCGCAACGAACTGGCCTAAGGTCTAACCACTGATGATGGCCCCCTCCTTCAAACTCCTCCCGTCAACCCTGGTGGTTTTACTCTGCAAGAACTCTCTCGTTCAGCATGGTTATGATGCAGGGACAGCCAATTTCAACACCATTGGCTCGCTGCCCCCCGAGCCTCGATCAAGGCGAGAGTGAAGTTGCACCAGCTGCATTGGGCCACTATCAGCCCCTCTACTGTAGTGCAGCATTAGCCGATTCTGACCGAATCGGTTGTTAACGGCAGAGAACTTCCCAGGTGAGCTGCCCCCCCAAGTCTCTTTGATCCGATGAGGCAACCTTTGGTGAAAATGAAGTTCAGTCCAACTGGATGACCGCCGATTGTTCTCGTGATCCTAGTCTGATTTGCACACCCATGCTGTTCCTAATGTTTGGCCAGGGTTGTGATCCTCAAACCTGTCGGCAAACTTCAACCCCTTAAATGAGAAAACGGGCCGTCTTGGACGCCCAAACTGATGCTTCTGTCGATGTCGCTGAGCTTGAAGTCTTGCCGAAGGAATTGGAAGTCGTTGAAGAGAAGGCCCGAGTCGCCAGGCAATCTCCATGAAGGGCCTGCTCTGGTTAGGCTTCCGCTTAAATCCCTTGAGTCGATGGCCGTGCATCGGCTTTGAATCCTTAAGTCGATGACTACGCATCGGCTATGCTCAAAAATTTCTGTATTTTCGATTTTTTATTAGCCGATCGATTCATGAATCGGCTTCCCCTGGGTACATCCTTCGTGGCTTTGTACCTTCTTCGTGTATATGCCCCCCGAGCCGAATCCTTCAAGTGATTGAAGATATCGGCTTTCCAGCCAATTCGAGCTTTTCTCGCCACTCACCATGCGAAATAGCACATCAGTAAACAAGGGTGGTGCGAGTAATTTTAGCCGATCGCTGAAATCGTCTTCCCTTGTAGTCGTCGATCCGACTGCTTACAGAACGTTGAGATTTCGAAAATCTATGGCAACGCGCCACCGGCCATCCTTTTTCTCCACAGGCATTACATTGGAAATCCTCTCAGCGTACCTGCATGGCCTGATGAACCCAGCGTCCAACAACTTCGTGATCTCCTTCTTGACTTCCTCAATCTCTTCTAGCTCGTCAGTCGATGTAAACCCATACCCCAGCTTTCCATCGCCTTCTAGGTCAATGCTGAACACGGGTAAAGCGCATGTTGAGGATAACATTGGCCAATCGCTGGAGTTGGCGTCCCTTTTCATCGTTTGGGGCCGATCGTGTGGATCGGCCACCACTTCACCTTTTCCGCGGGAGCGACCGCCCTCGGGCTTATCCTCGCAATGGCGATCTGCGAGCCCTGCCCTATTGATATCAGACGAGCCACCTGGCTCGCGTCTTATGCAGTGGCTGAGATCGACCATGTTGACCTCCTGGAACGGCTGCGTGTCAACTTTCATGGCAAACTGATCGAAGAGTAACCGGCCTTGCTCTATCGCCATCTGAATCTGTCTGCGCAAGGCTTTGCAGTCGTTGGTGGCATGGGTGAACGTGTCATGCCATTTGCAGTATGGTCCTCCGTTCATCTCTTGTAACGTGGGGATTTTGTGGCCGTCGGGTAACTTCAGCTGTTTTTCCTTCAGGAGCCAATCAAAAATTTGCTCCGTTTTGCTCAAATCGAAGTCGAATCCTTTTGCAGGCCCTGGTTGCTTTGCCCACTTGCAGGACACGGGTTTCGCCCCCCGGGTCCACTCAGCACTAGTGAACACCAGATCTCTTGCAGAACCTTTATCTTTGTCCTTCTCGATCAGGGTGACGCGCTTGTACTTGTCCTGGTACAATTCTGGATGGCGCTGTTCATATGTTGTCCACTTCTGAACCATGTCTGTGTCTACCGATGCGTACCGCATCGGCATCGATCGATGCCGTGCATCGGCTTTCGCTGTTTGGGGCGCCATACTTTCTTTGGCGGGCGCGCCTTTGTCTCCACTATTTGCTGGATTTCCGCGGCCGGATCGGGCCGCGCTCTTCTCAACATGTACAGTGCACTGTGCCTCGGCTTCTTCCAAGCTTCGCGGCCGCTGCACCCGGCGCTCCTGAGACTGGCTGAGTCCACCAGGGCACCACCTTGGTCGGTAGTACCTATCTTCTTCTCCTTCTGACCCCTCAAAGTCTTCTCCTTGAGGTGACTCAGTCCGTTTGCTCTGAGGTGGGAGAGGTCCTAGACGTTTGAACACTGAGACTTCGTTCGTCCTTCTCCTTTGCTGTGTGCATTCTGGGCAGTTCTCGATTGTTGGCAATCGGCTCATTCCTGAGTCCCAGCAATGTTTGAAGAAGGGACAGTTCCAGTGCTTGTCCATGTTGTCTTGCTCCTTTGACCTCCCTCTGGCGCGACGTTCGTACCCGTCGTCGTTTCTGTCATGTTGACGATACCTCCTGTTTGCATCAGACCGACGATATCCTTTATCGTCGTTATCGTAGCGGCGACGTCGGTCGTATGGCTGTTCATATTTGCTGAGGAGATGCTCGGATAATGGGCGTGGATGCCGTATGTTTCTCACCTCCTCGTCGGCCAGGTATCGTTGATCGACGTCTTGGGGCGGTCACGTGGAACGGCCTCCTCTTTCTCTTTGCCACGAGAGTGGCTGCTCTCTGCTTTGTCCGCGTCATGGCGAATCACGAACCCTGCCATATTGGCATCGAAAGAGAACCCTGGTTCCCTTATGGAGTGGCTGAGATCTACCGTGTTGTCATCGAGGCAACGGACGTGTGTCTCCGTCGAGCTTGACGCCGCGCGAGCGGGTCTTCCCACGGGAGCCGACGACTTCGGTTCCGAGGACCGCCTTGACCTTGTTATGCTTCTTCTCGAGCTTGTCGGCCGGGTCCCCGTACTTGACCGGAGTGCTTTCCGCCATCTCGGATGTAGATGGCGACGTGGTGGATGTTGAAGATTGTCCCACCGGGCGTGCGCAGAATGTGTTGACGTCGAAACCCACCGGCGGGCGGTGGCTCGGTCAACACCGTAGAGCCGGGAACAACTAGGGCTGCGGCTGGCCCGGTCCCTCGGAGCGGCGGCCCGCAAAGCCTCCTGGTCGCGCGCCGATGCAAATTGCAAGGGCGTGCCACCCGACCTATACCGGTCGGGAAGGTGTGGATGATGCCTCGCTTAGTTTCCTGCGGGGCACACACGTACACGTTAAATACGAGCCTCGATCGGCTCTCGGGTTATCACTGTGAATCGGCTCATGGAGCCGATCCACCCATGATTCGTCCAAGGTGGCCGAATATATGGTGGTCCTGCTTGATCAAGATAAAGCATATGAGATCCACGACGATTTGGGGTTTTCACCGCATAATCGGATCATCCTACTCACGATTGGGCCTCGCGCTCGCGCACGGTGATCGTAAGCCAATCCTAGACAAGGCCTAAAAACCAACACGAGGTTGATCCTCGGAACATCCTGTCTAGGGCCAGCAAACTACACCCTACGCGCCGCTGGATCCTCCAACCCTTTGTAAGGCCTAACTATTGCGGATATCAAACTAATCCTTGATGAATCAAGGAGCAACCGTAACGGATCAGATCTACTAAATAACGATCAAGCGGGGTGCCGCCCCTGCACCCATGATGAGGTACAAGGACGGCTAGATGCGCAAGGGTTGCACTACGACGAGCATATGATACTAAGAACAATGCTAACCCTAACACATCTATGATAACTACGTTGCTCGCCATCAAAAAGGCTTCAGCACGAGCAACGCATGAACAATGTAGGCAGGCTCGTGCTGCCTAGATCGCAAGATGCGATCTAGGCAGCATGGTGCTTACCGGAGAAACCCTTGAGACGAAGGGGTTGGCGATGCGCCGAGATTGGTTTGTGTTGAACGTTGGTTGTTGTTTATTCCATAAACCCTAGATACATATTTATAGTCCGGGGGACTTTCTAATGTGGGCGTGCACCAAACCGTGCACGAGATAAATTCTAACTTCTACGTAGCCTATTATATTAAGATACACGGGCTAACTAGCCCAAACTCTGCGCATAAAGGCCGATTCACCTATTTCTTGATGTATACATCTTCAAACCCATCTTGATCGCGGCCCACCTCTGGCTTGGTCGAATTCCGGTGATAACAACCTGAAGGGTTATATCAATGGGCAGCCTATCAGCAAGATGCTGGTTGACACGGGAGCAACAGTCAACATAATGTCGTACTCCATGTTACGACATTTGGGACGTTCCAATGAAGATCTGATCAAGACCAACGTCACGCTAAGCGATTTCAACGGCCAAGCGTCAGAAGCCAAGGGTGTTCTGAACGTGGACTTAACTGTCGGCCGAAAGACCATCCCTACGTCCTTCTTCATCGTCGACAGCAAGAGCACTTACGCTGTCCTGCTAGGAAGGGATTGGATCCACGCTAACTGTTGCATTCCATCCACAATGCATCAGTGCATCATACAATGGGATGGAGATGAAGTGGAGGTTGTTCATGCAGATGATTCGATCGACATCTCTTTGGCTGCCATGAACATCTGGGAAGCAAACGACCAAGAGCCGCTATCTGGAATCAATCTGGACGGCTGTGAGCGCATCGAAGCTTCAAAAAATGGGGTGAGGCTGGTCTTATCCACTGGCCTGACAGAGTAGCAAGATCCAAGTCTATGGACGTACGTGGCAAGGCCGATCCCTGCGATCGGCCCCAAAAAATAAGAAGCAAGGATCTCACCTCAAGCATGCCACGTCGCTATAGCAGAGAACCAAGAAGTTGTAAACCCTCGTTAAACATTGCAATGGAAAAGGAGGCCGATTCTAGCAATCGGCCACAATTAACCTCAACATGCCTTCTGCCTGGGTTCACCATTGATTTAGCAGGCGATGGAAAGCTGAGGTATGGGTTTACAGCAGCTGATGGGCTAGAAGGGATTGAAATTGGTCCTGGGGATAAGCCACAACCAACATTTATCAGCAAATAGTCGGATCGACAACTGCAAGGGAAGCCGATTCCAGCAATCGGCTAAAATTATTCTCACCACACGTGTTCACTGCTGTGCTATTTAGCATGGTGAGTTGTGAGACAAGCTTGAATTGGCTGAAAAGCCGATATCTTCAATCACTTGAAGGATTCGGCTCGGGGGGCATACACACAGAGAAGGTACAAGGCCAGGAAGTATGTACCCAGGAAGAGCCGATTCATGAAATCGATCGGCTAAAAAAAAACCCACCGGCGCCGAACACTATTCGGTATTGTCAGAAGCTTTGTGGGCTTATCGCATGTCGTGTCATGGAGCAATAAAAACCTCGCCATACCATCTGGTCTATGGACAAGAAGCTGTGTTACCCTGGGAAATCAAAGCTGGGTCGAGAAGGGTTACATTTCAGAATGATCTAACTACTGAAGAATATGCAGCCCTGATGAGCGACAGTATTGAGGATGCAACGGAACTTAGACTTTGGTCACTTGAGAAAATCAAGGAGAATAAAGCCAAGGTGGCTCGTGCATATAATAAGAAATTGAAGCCAAATGAGTTCCAGGTTGGTGATCTGGTATGGGAAGCTGTATTGCCGTTGGGGACTAAGGATAAAATGTATGGAAAATGGTCTCCAAATTAGCATGGCCCGTACAAAGTCGACCAAGTTTTAAAGGGTAATGCATACATGCTAGAACAGTTGGATGGTGTGAAGTTCCCAGTGGCTGTCAATGGCCAGCATCTCAAGAAGTACTTCCCAAGCATGTGGGATGATGAGTAGTAAGATATGGAGGCCGATACATGAATTCGGTCAGTAAAAAAAAATTAAATTCTTGGGATTTTTGGGAAACAGCCGATGTACAGACATCGACTTTAGAATAAAAACAGCCGATGCGCAGTCATCGACTTTAGAGGCACAAAGCACCATGGTCAGGTTTTAAGTTATTGTCTAAATCTGAGGATTGTTTGCTTGAACCTGTCTAGTTGGTTATCAGATTGGCTTTATCGGCGTCTGATGGTAAAAAGCCGATACGATGTTATCGGCTCTTGGGGGCGTTGACCACCTTTGACAATCGGAAGATGGAGAAGATATGAAATTGAATGATTGGAAGTTCAATTGGAAGAACATTTTCATTGATTCAAAGGGGATTTTACAACGAAGAGCTAATTGCTCTCAAAAGGGGTCATCTGAGTGCCTAATGCACTGCTACTAACCCTATACTACTCCCTAATCTAAGGGCCGTCACTGCCCTCGTCGTCGCCGTCGTCGGCGCTGCTACCGACGGGCTCTTCGTCGCTGCTGATGAAACCGCCAGTAGCGTCTTCATCTTCCTCGTCGTTGTCATCGTCGTCTGACCAGGCCCAGCCTCGGAGGCGCTTGGCCGGCGGGTACCCGGCGGAGGAGGAGTCTTCTTCCTCAGACTCCTCCGCTTCTTCTTCCTCTTCTTCGGAGGAAAGATCTGCCTCCCATGAGAGGAGGTTGTCCTCGCACGCCGCTTCCAGCTCCCCATCGACGAGGAACCGGAGGTATTCTTCCCCGACGGTGCGGGGCTCGTCGTCCTCCGACTCGATGGCGAAGTCCCATTCTCTCGCGTCCCAATACTCAGGCGCGAGAGCATCGTAGATGGCCATCTGATTGACCTCCGGCTCCAGTTCACTCGAGGAAGAGGATTGGGAGGAGGAAGAGGAAGACATGGCTAGAGAGGGAGAGGGTTTTCGGCTGGCGGCTAGTTTAGAGCAGGGGGATGAAGAGGTGAACTGCAGGATGCGGTTAAAATAGAGGTGATATAGTGGAGATTTAATGCTCAAAGCAGTTTTCGAGGATGTGGTGCCAAAACTGTCAAATCGTGCAGAGAAGTTGAGAAGGCAAGGCATCATGATGAAGAATTCTGCGACGGTTCTGCTCTGCCACGACATAACCCCTCGAAGGGAAAAAACAGAGTGGTTTGGAAATTATCATTACCAAAACCAGGGGGGCATGTGTTATCACCAGATTTTGGCCAAATCAGGAGATGGGCCGTAAGTGAAGATGGGCTTGAAGGATACACGCGTGGAGCATCTTTGAAGCGGCCTTGCACGAAGAGTTTGGGCTTAATTGCCCATGTATCTGTAATATAGTAGATCGCATCTTAGTTTAGAATTAAAAGATAGAGTTTAACTCGTG
>NC_061509.1:58231621-58252624 GCF_022539505.1 Lolium rigidum
GCGTACTCCTCGTTCACCAGTAAGCATTCGCCGATCTTGTGAAGTGGTCCATCAGCCGAGAGAGAGGCCCAGCTCACGGAGGCGCCGCGCTTGGATGCGCCGCCCTCAGAGGCGATGGGCTCGGCGGCGACGGGCTCGGAGGCGACAGCCGCCGACGCATTCTTCTTCTCCATCGCCGGCAGGGTAGCGTGCGTACGGCGGTTGGGGTTTTTTCGATTTGGAGAAGTTGATGGGACGTGAGAGGGGTGGTTTCGTGCGTGAGCGAGAATGAGACGTACTGTGTGTAGAGGGAGGGAGGGAGGGGCTTACGCGTCCTAAATGCGACCCGCGCCCTACGCGTCCACTATTGCACGTCTGCACCGCGACACGCGTCAACAATGGCACGTCTTCCACTTCTGCACCGCAACACGCGTCCTCGAGTCTAACCCTGGAAATTTAGATATACTCAGGTATACCCTCGAGTCATATACTATCATTTTTTGTGTGCTCAGTTTTCGCCTTGAGTGCTAATACTGGCTAGTGCAATATACTCAGTTTTACCCTCAAATGGCTGTTCAACAAAGAGTCAACAAATGGGATTAACTAGTTAAATGAGTTATTTAATGTGCAAAAAATTCCGAAAAAGAGTGGCACTTACTCATGGAGTCTTTACCACAAATTGCCACTTCTCAAATCATAGATAAATCAAGTTTTACCACAAATTGCCACTTCTCAAATCACCTAGTAGCTATGAAGGTGCATGGTTTTCCATAATAAGCCCTACCCAAAACAGCTTTCCCCAAAACATACTTTGTCTGAATGAGGCCATAATTTTCACACTCATGTAGATTTGTATTGCAAATAGTTTGAGGTAGGCCAAGATGGGTTTCATTGTACAAAACATGCATTTTCCATTTTTTAAATCTCATATTTGAATCCCTTAGTCTGTTTAATACTCACTTGCCCTTGGTTTCTTGATACTACTCAGTTTTGCCCTCTCCCTTCACAAACTCTCACAGACGCCCAACATTGCCCTGATTGGTCTAGCCCATGTCACGCGGATCGTGCCTGCCGACCATTGATCGTATGATCTAACGGGCAGGATAACCCCTATCTCTCTCTCTGTTCGGGGCCACCACCCTCTCTCTCTCTCTCTGTTGTCGGTTAGCTTCCACCCTCTATGTATGCGAAAGGGCGGTTACCCAGTATGCTAAAGTTTGGTTTTCTGCATTATTTTTCACGAGCTAAATTATAAACTCTTTTTAGGCATTACTTTTCATGCAAAAAATGATAAACCATCACCGATTTGTTGTAGCCATAACTTTTCACGCAAAAATGATACACCATCACCCATTTCTTGTAGCCATTAATTTCCACGCAAAAAATGATAAACCATCACCGATTTTGTTATAGCCATTACTTTTCACGCAAAAAATGATACACCATCACCCATTTCTTGTAGCCATTACTTTTCACGCAAAAAATGATAAACCATCACCGATTTTGTTGTAGCCATTACTTTTCACGCAAAAAATGATACACCATCACCCATTTCTTGTAGCCATTACTTTTCACGCAAAAAATAATAAACCATCACCGATTTTGTTGTAGCCATTACTTTTCACGCAAAAAATGATACACCATCACTCATTTCTTGTAGCCATTACTTTTCACGCAAAAAACGATAAACCATCACCGATTTTGTTGTAGCCATTACTTTATACGCAAAAAATGAAACACCATCACCCATTTCTTGTAGCCATTACTTTACACGTAAAAAATGATAAACCATCAACGATTGTTGTAGCCATTACGGTAAAATGATAAAATATCACGAATTACCATTTCTTTTAGGCATTACTTTTCACGGTAAAATGATAAACTATATCACGAAGTTCCATTTCCGTCAAGATAGTCCGCATTACTTTTTTTGTTGAGATATATACCCCCACAACTGTCATCTCCTCCTTAATTTATTGTGTAAACCCCCACAACGGTCATCTCCTCCTTAATTTATTGTGTAAACCCCCACCAACGTTCACCTCCTCCTTAGTTTATTGTGTAAACCCCTACAACGGTCATCTCTCCCTTTTAAACACCCACACAGCCATCCCTTGTGTCAATAGTTTCTGCCTCTCTCTTCTTCATTCACATACACTTGATCCATTGCCATGGCTTCCACGTCTCGGACGCGGACCGGAAGGGGAAGGGGAAAGGGGAAGTGGATCATCATCATTGCCACCACCACCGTCAACACTGCCATTGATCATAGAGGAGTTCTTCATCGTCATCTATGAAGACCCTTTGGTCAAGAAGGTACGTACGCGTTCCCACATATATGATGCATGTGATTAATTATGGGCATGTTCTAAAAAACCTTTAATTTCAAACGATCGGCGCTCGATCTCTTTGCAGGCACTCATAAAAAAGTTTGCGGACTATCTTGACGACCAGGAGCCAGCTAAGGTGTATCTACGAGCAGCTGAGTGCGGTCCTCGTCTCTGGACCGTGGAGGTCCTATTTGACGGACAAGGCCGGATGTACCTCGACAAGGGCTGGGAGAATTTCTCCATCGCGCACGGTGTGGATTTCTGCTTCTACGTACACTTCAAATATGAAGGCGATGATGTGCTCACAGTGAAGGTGTTCGACGGAACAATGTGCAGGAGGTACTACTACTCATACGACGAAGATACGGACGATGAAAGCTACGACGACGTGAAGCCATGCATCCATCCCCTTTAGATAAGGGGAGTATGACCAAGAATATATATGTAGCTTCATATGCATCGATTTAGAGATCTAGCTATTTTCTATATATTATGCATGTAAAAAATAATATCGCATTTCCACTATTATTCGAGCACCACAGCCTCCAAACGATGTCGATGCCGATGCCGATATCGGCATGGTCAGAACGGCTATGCTCGCCGCCACTGCTAGGTCACCGTCGGGATGCACAATGTTTAGCATAAGAGTCACTTTAGATTAAGATGCGAAAATAGTCACCTGCCATGGGCTGAGGCGGCCCCACAGAGCGGCTCTATATTATATTCTCTAAATAAATAGACGACCACAACGGTCATTGGGTGCGGAGGCCCCACAGAGCGACAATATATAATTTTCTATAAATAAATAGACGACCCACTGGTCATTGGCTGCGGCAGCCCCATAGAGCGGCCCCATTTGTCATTGGCAGCACCGCGTATACAATCAGGAAATAAAACGGCCCACGCGTCAGCGATAGATGGATGGCTACCCGTCAGCACGAGACGGTCAGAGAGGAACTGCCCTGACGGTAACGGTAAGGCCTCTGACCTGACGGCAACCCGCGTCTTCGAGGGGTTGCAAACTAGAGGGAGGGGAAAACTGAGGAAAAACTAATGAGCTGGGTAAAAATGAGTACAACTTACAAAGCAGGGGCATGAAAATAGAAATCCCTTAATTATACCTGGTTGCTATCATGGTTGGTTATATCTTACTGGTGATAGCTAGCTAGGGTTTATAGGTCCTATTAGGCAAGGTTAATGACTATTCTTTATTTTCTTCAAAAGAATAACTTTTGAAGAACATACTTCTTAGGTAATAAGAAGTATTTCAGTTAAGGTTGAGGTTGTCTAGGGTTTCCTATTGGATCTACTAAGTAAGAAATAGTTGGCTCCTAGATGTGAGGGTTTATAAGTATCTAACACTAGTAAAATTTAGTGGAGTATGGTATGTAATGTAAACATCAATCATGGTTACTCTTAGGGTTGATCAAATTGGTTTGGTACTAAAGATGGTCAATTAAGGATGATGACCTTGGGAATAGGAACTAGGGTTTAGACTTGAGTGAACCTATTTGATCATTTTGGTTTGATTTGGATAAGAACGTAAAATAACATTAATTAGGGATAGGGTTCTTATATTCTTTATAGATATGAACAAGCATTTAGTTGCTAATTATGAACATATGAATGAAGATAAAATATCATGATTACATGTTTAACCTAGGTTTTAGGTTTAGAATCAATTTAGGGTTCACATGAACTAATGGAGTTAGGGTTCCTAAATGAATTAGGGTTTTAGGGTTCCACATAAAATGACAAGGTTGTGATTTCATCCAATAATGAATTAGGGTTTCCTAATTACCATATAGTTCTTAGGTTAATAACTTCATTATAAAATTGAAGTTATTAATAATTTTGAAAAAAATAATATTGGATTTGACATTTTATTATTTTTTAAAGAATTAATAATTAAGTTAATTATTATTCAGGGTTTAAATTCCTCTAATAAGGATTTAATAAGATAATAAATAAAGAAAATTAGTTTTAGTGTTTTATTTACTTACTTAATGGTTTTTACTAAATTTAGAAGTTTTTCCTAATTATTGAATTTTAATGGAATTTAGAATTAGAATTAAAGGCTTAAATAATAAGTATTAAATAATTAATTTTTTATTAAAAATAAAAAATCATATTATATTTTTATTGGATAGATTTTATTTTTATAAGAATTTTGATATCTTATTTATATTTTTTTGAGTTAAAATGAATTTTACAAATTCTTGCAAAGTTTCAAACATTTTTACGTAATTTGGAAATATACTAAAATACTAAATGTACTGGTTGGGGTTCTACTCGTGTCACTGACTGGTGGACAAATGTCCACGTCAGCTGCCACGCGGACACGACACAAGCAGTGTTGACTGTGAGGTTTGACCCTACCGGCGTTTAAACGCCGGCGAGTCAGCGCGGCGGTGCCGCCGATTTATGGCGCCCCTGGACGCGCGGCTAGGCTCTACCGAACCTCCGTGACACGCTGAGTACCGTGGTGGTGGTGGTTTTCCCCAATGGCCACTGGAGCGTCGCCGGAGAACAAACCCGCGGCAGAGCAACTCCGGTGAACGTCGACATCTCGCTATGGTGGACCAAATGATGCATAGTAAAGTCCTACGGAAGCGAAATCTCACCCTGAATCTTCCTAGATGGTCGACAGCGTCGATCGTGGGCGGAAACGAGCTCAACCTTACTGATACTGGTGATGAGCTGCGGAAGGGAACCGTCGAATTCACCAGACTCTGGGCTTCCCTGGACGCTATCTTCCTCCCAGATGGAATAGAAGACGAGCCGCACCTCCAGGACCTCACCATTGAGCTTGGGACGGCCTCAATCGGCGGCGAGACGAGGTGGCCGGGGAACTAGGGTTTCGGTACGGGGAGGAATTGGGGCAAAGAGAGGGGAAATGGAGGGCTCCCGTGCCATTTATACGTCTCCCGGCGTGCGCTGGCGGTCAACAACGTCGGTGGCGACCGCGGGACGTGGAGGCTGGTCGGCGCCGTGGCGCTCTCCCGCGCGTGCAGAGACAAAGACGAAGATGGCGACATTGTCTTCGATCTTATCCAGCGAAGGGGTACGTTGGGCTGTCTTTGGGCTGCGGTTCCTAGGCTGGTCTTGGGCTGCTACTGGGCTCTCTAGTTGGGCTGCTGCGGCAGGTAAACCTCTCTCCATTTTTCTCTGTTTTCTTTCTCTTCTTATTTTGAATTCTGTTTTGAATTCAGATTTGAATTATTTTCTATTTGGAAGGTGCTTGTGACGGTAAAGCACACGTCCGTTGGGAACCCCAAGAGGAAGGTATGATGAGTACAGCAACGAGTTTTCCCTCAGTAAGAAACCAAGGTTATCGAACCAGTAGGAGATGAAGATCACGTGAAGGTTGTTGGTGAAGGAGATGACTACTATGAGATTTACTTAGGGAATTACGACAAAGAACATAGACCGCCATCCAGCATGCAGCTATGCCTAAAAAGTCCACCTTCGGGTTAGCATCCGCACCCCTTCCAGTATTAAGTTGCAAACAACAGACAATTGCATTAAGTATTGTGCGTAATGTAAACAATACAAATATCCTTAGACAAAGCATTGATGTTTTATCCCTAGTGGCAACAGACACATCCACAACCTTAGGGGTTGCTCGTCACTCCCAGATTCAATGGAGACATGAACCCACTATCTAGCATAAATACTCCCTCTTGGAGTTACAAGTATCAACTTGGCCAGAGCCTCTACTAGCAACGGAGAGCATGCAAGATCATAAATAACATATATATGATAGATCAATAATCAACTGGACATAATATTCCATATTCATCGGATCCCAAAAAACAAAACATGTAGCATTACAAATAGATGATCTTGATCATGATAGGCAGCTCACAAGATCTAAACATGATGGCACAAAAGGAGAAGACAACCATCTAGCTACTGCTATGGACCCGTAGTCCAAGGATGAACTATTCACGCATCAGTCCGGAGGCGGGCATGGTGATGTAGAGCCCTCTGGTAATGATTCCCCTCTCCGGCAGGGTGCCGGAGGAGATCTTATGAACCCCCCGAGTTAGGGTTGACGGCGGCGGCGTCTCTGGAACTGTTCTGGTATTTTGGCTCTCGGTGCTAGGGTTTTTGGGGACGAAGGAATAAATAGGCGAAGGGGCAGCGTCGGGGGAGCCAGGGGCTCCCTCCCCACGCCTTCGCGCGGCAGTGGGCCCCCCGCGCCTCCCTATGGGGTGGGCCCCCTGCTGGCCTTCCTCGACTCCTCTTCGGTCTTCTGGAATCCTCCGTGGAAAATAGGGCCATGGGCTTTTGTTTCGTCCAATTCTGCGAATATTTGTAAAACAACTTTTCTGAAATCAAAAACAGCAGAAAACAGGAACTGGCACTGTGACATCTTGTTAATAGGTTAGTCCCAGAAAATGCATAAAAACAGTATAAAGTATGAATAAAACGTGTAGGTATTGTCATAAAACTAGCATGGAACATAAGAAATTATAGATACGTTGGAGACATATCAGCAGGTCTTGCTCATTTAATTCATACAAGGATTAGTCCAGGGTACTGCAAAGTCTTTAGTGGTGTATTAGCAAATTTAATATAATACTATAGCATTGGTTTATTAATTAGTATTGATGTTTGGATAAAATTTCCATATGGACATGAATTTGAATATTATCTTTGGAAATATTCAAATTGTTTTCTAAATGATAGTTTTCTTACTTAGTGATAGGTAGAGTTTTATTTAGTATTACTTTGCAAGAAACAATTTCAGAGTAATATTTACTTATGGACTTCTAATAAGAAGTGATTTAATGGCATGATATTATGT
Source organism: Lolium rigidum (assembly GCF_022539505.1). Classification (NCBI taxonomy): domain Eukaryota; kingdom Viridiplantae; phylum Streptophyta; class Magnoliopsida; order Poales; family Poaceae; genus Lolium; species Lolium rigidum. The sequence continues at coordinate 58,238,744 of NC_061509.1, forward strand.
GCTAAAATATCTCTAAGGACTTGATCTCTTAATTGAGAGTTTGGTGACTTGCCTATGATTTCATGTGAGCACTTATTTATTAAGGCCTTGTAAGGTTTATTATACCCCTATTTCAAGGTTAGCACTATTATTATATTTTAATAGCACCTTGAAATACTTAGAGTAATACTTCTCTCATCATGGTTTGGTTTTTTTTAGTTCATGAGCATACACTACAAGAAAAGTTCTGATAGACAACGTCCCAAAATCGTCAACTAAGGGGCATTTTTCGTCGCCTATGGGCCTAACTCGACGATATGGGTTCTGTTGTCGAAACTGCGTCAGGCAAAGTCCAACGACGATTTTTTCGGTCCGTCGCGCTTGGGCGCCCTTCCGCCACGGAAAATCGGACCGTTGCGGAAGTGTTTCCGGGAGCCCGTTGACTGCCGACGTCATGCAAGCCGACACGTGGCGGACGCCGTTAGCGCGGTTAACGGCGTTAACCGGCTGAAACCCCGTGGTAGATGGTAGGCCCACACGAGGCCTGCCACGTCTTAAGCGGGCGGGGCCAGATGACATAGTTTGACCGGTCAACTATATAGCTGGGCTGGTCCATTAGTTACGTGGGTCGGGCCTAACCTCTAATGTTGACTGGTCAAAACTTAAATGGGCCGGCCCATTTAACATGTGGGGTCCACCTTACAGCAACTGGGACGACCCAAGACGCAAGTGGGCCGGGCCAAAAACACAGGTGGGCCCCCTTTCCTGTTAAAGGGCCGGCCCATTTAGTGTGTGGGGTCCACCATATAGCAAGTGGGCCGGCCCAACAAGCTAGTGGGCTGGGCCAAAAACACAGGCGGGTCCCACTTTCCAGTTAAAGGATCGGCCCATTTAGTGTGTGGGGTCCACCATATAGCATGTGGGCCGGCCCAACAAGATAGTGGGCCGGGCCAAAAAACACAAGTGGGTCCCACTTTCCAGTTAAAGGGCCAGCCCATTTAGTCTGTGGGGTCCATCATATAGCAAGTGGGCTGGCCCACCAAGTTAGTGGGCCGGGCCAAAAACACAGGTGGGTCCCACATTCCTGTTAATGGGCCGGCCCATTTGATATGTGGGGTCCACCATATAGCAAGTGGGCTGGCCCGACAAGATAGTGGGCCGGGCCAAAAGCAAAGGTGGGCCCCACTTTCCTGTTAAAGGGCCGGCCCATTTACCATGTGGGACCACCATAGAGCAGGTGGGCCGGCCCAACAAGATAGTGAGCCGATCCAAAAACACATGTGGGTCCCACTTTCATTTTAAAGGGCCGGCCCATTTAGTATGTGGGGTCCACCACAAAAGCAAATGGGCTGGCCCAACTAATTAGTGGGCCGGCCCAGTTGTGGGTGGGGTCCTCCTTAAAGCAAGTGGGCCAGCCCAATTAGACTGTGGGGTCCACCGTAAATCAAATGGGCTGGCCCAATAAGTAAGTGGGCCAGCCCGTTTAGTTGTTGTTTATATGCCGGCATAATATGCGCTTTGGGATTTTGCGGGCAGGCACATATGTGATTTCGCTTAATTGGGCCGTTTAAGGGATGGGAATTCGTGATTTAGATATCGAGAATATTTACGCGAGCATTGATTTACGTCGGATAGCCTCACTTACCACAAGCACCAAAGAAAAAATGCGCGAAAGAACTATAAAAACTAACTAAATATTACATCAGTTGCAAGGCATTGAAAAAATATTACGGAACCCGGAGAAATTGAATGGTAATTAAACCTAGCAATACAATGAAGCGATCCGGCAATCTTTTAAGTTGTCCATGCAGCACCTATATCTGAAACAAAGACATTACAAGTTAAGAAAGCAACAATGGAAAGGCAAAGACACTACAATATTGTTTGGCAAAGAATTTGGAACTCATCATTTCGTCGTTATAACAAGATCATTGTAATGCGCACAATAAGCAAACAAAGAGTGCATGCCGCATACCAACGACCAATATAACGAGCATGTTAGAATGAAACACCAGACTTACTACTGTCGAGTCCCATGCAAACCAACATGTTCAGGGAGTACAAAATTGGCATGAACAACATAGTAGCAGGCTATAAATTTTGTAACAACGACTGAGCAAGATGAAGTTATGATGGCTACATCTACGGAGCAGGGAATGTAAACCAAAAATAGAAGTTACGATGGCAAAAGCTAAAGAGGAGGGAATGTGAACCAACATGTGCCAAGTGCAATTACTTCATTTTGGCCGTGAACTAAATAATACTCCTGAACTTATAGTGAAGGGGATGCAAATCAAGATGTTTCGGGATATAAACTTGTAATGAGCAACACATAGAGGATAGTTAATGCTTGGAGCTTAGGATGGACCAGATACGGAATATAGTGGGATCACCTGTGAACTTGTATAAGAGGGAATGCAAACCAATATGTTCAGCTTTCCATATGTGAGCGTCATGCCAAGTCAGAGAAACAAGTCAATAATGCAGCTTTTGAAGAACAAGATGGCACGCAAAAAAACTCGAAGAAAAGAAAGTTGATTGTACATAGAGGATGACATGCGGGACCCACGAGTTAGCAGCTTACTCAACGTTTCCAAGCCGGCAGGGGATCAAAAGAAAAAGGAAATAGCCAAAAATCAGAGAGTGAAAAAAAACCCTAGAAAATAAACTTTTGTAGTACATAGAGGATGACATGCGGGTCCCATGAGCCAGCAGGTTCCTCAACGTTTCAAACGTGGCATGAGATCGAAAGAAAAAGGAAAGTGACCAAATATCAGGAGCCAAAAATAATCCAAGAAAGGAAACTTGATTGTACATAGAGGATGACGTGCGGGTCCCATTTGCAGCAGCGGTCTCAACGTTTCCAAGGTGGCACAGGACCAAAAGAAAAATGAAGTAGCCAGAAATCAGGGGGTGAAAAAAATCCAAGAAAAGAAAGATTTCAATTGGGCTGCATCTGGACATCGGGGCCTTCGAACTATCCTTCGGGCCTTTTGATTCGTACAATTTCAGCCCACTCCGAACATGGAAGTTCGGATTTTTCTCAAAAAAAAAACAAGAATGTCCTATGCTTCGCAAAAACAAAAAACAAGGAGATTCAAGATATAAGTTGTAAAAATAAAGATTTAATTTATCCGTTTGCAATAGCTCAGAGCGAAATACACTGTTTATTGTCTGCAAAATAATCAAGATATCACATGTTTCTTGTACGGGGAGGCTGACATCAGGGACCCATGAGCCAGCAGCGTCGTTAACGTTTCAAAGGCAGTGGGTCGAAAATAAAAAAAAAACAAAAAGTCAGTTGGTAAAAAAATCCAAGAAAAGAAAACATTTATCGTTCTGAGAGGATGACATGCGGGACCGATGAGGCAGCAGCATCCTCAATGTTTCCAAGGCGGCAGGGGATCAAAAGAAAAAAAAAGGAAATAGCCAGAAATTACTTAGGGGTCAAAAATAAATCCACCAAAGGAAACTTTATTGTTCATATATAGAGGATGACATGTTGGACCGACCTGCCAACAGCGTCCTCATCGTTTCAAAGGGGGCAGGGGATCAAAAGAAAAAGGCAAAGAGCCAGAAATTAGGGGTCAAAAATAACTCCAATAAAGGAAACTTTTATTGTTCGTAGAGGATGACATGCGGGACCCATGAGCCAGCAGCTTACTCAACGTTTCAAAGGCGGCATGAGATCGAAAGAAAAAGGCAAGTGACCAAATATCGGGAGCCAAAAATAATCCAAGATTTATTGTACATAGAGGATGACATGTGGGTCCCATTTTGCAGCGAGCGGTCTCAATGTTTGTAATGCGGCTTGAGATCAAAAGAAAAAGAAAGTAGCTAGTAATTAGGGGGTGAAAAAAATCCAAGAAAAGAAAGTTGATGGACATAGAGGATGACATGCGGGTCCCTTGAACCAACAGACTTACTCAACGTTTCAAAGGGGCAGGGGATCAAAAGAAAAAGGCAAGCCAAAAATCAGAGGGTGAAAAAAAATCCAACAAAGGAAACTTTTATAGCACACGAGAGGATGACATGCGGGTCCCATGAGCCGACAGGTTCCTCAACGTTTCAAACGTGGCATGAGATCGAAAGAAAAAGGCAAGTGACCAAATATGAGGGGCCAAAAAAACTCCAAGAAAAGAAAGTTGATTTCTCATAGAGGATGACATGCGGGTCCCATTTAGCTGCACGGCGGTCTCACCGTTTGAGAGGCGGCAGGGGATCGAAAGAAAAAGTCAAGTGACCAAATATGAGGTGCCAAAAATAATCCAAAAAAAGAAAGTTTTATAGTACATAGAGGATGACATGCGGGTCCCATTTAGCAGACAGCGGTATCACCGTTTGAGAGGCAGCGGGGATCGAAGGAAAAAGTCAAGTAACCAAATATGAGGTGCCAAAAAAAATCCAAGAAAAGAAAGTTTTATAGTACATAGAGGATGACATGCGGGTCCCATTTAGCAACGAGCGGTATCAACTGTTTGAGAGGCAGCAGGGGATCGAAAGAAAAAGTCAAGTGACCAAATATGAGGTGCCAAAAAAATCCAAGAAAAGAAAGTTTTATAGTACATAGAGGATGACGTGCGGGTCCCATTTAGCAGCAGCGGTATCACCGTTTGAGAGGCGGCAGGGGATCGAAAGAAAAAGGTAAGTGACCAAATATGAGGTGCCAAAAATAATTCAAGAAAAGAAAGTTTTATAGTACATAGAGGATGACATGCGGGTCCCATTTAGCAGCAGCGGTATCACTGTTTGAGAGGCGGCAGGGGATCGAAAGAAAAAGGTAAGTGACCAAATATGAGGTGCCAAAAATAATTCAAGAAAAGAAAGTTTTATAGTACATAGAGGATGACATGCGGGTCCCCAGTTAGCAGCAGCGGTATCACCGTTTGAGAGGCGGCAAGGGATCGAAAGAAAAAGGCAAGTGACCAAATTTGAGGTGCCAAAAAAAACTCCAAGAAAAGAAAGTTGATTGCACATAGAGGATGACATGCGGGTCCCATTTAGCAGACAGCGGTCTCAACGTTTCCAAGGCGGCAAGGGATCAAAAGAAAAAGGAAGTAGCCGGAAATCGGGGGTCAAAAAAATCCAAGAATAGAAAGAATTTTGGTTCATAGAGGATGACATGCGGGACCCATGATCCTGCATCGTAAACGGCTCGATCGGAGAACGTTGAACGAGATGGCGCGATCTAAAAAAAAACAATGCCAGAGAGGCTGTCATCTGGGCCCTACATCCCTCGGTGGTGCGGATTTGCGTTGACTCGGCCGGCGAACCCGAGATTTCGAGATGCACCACGTCCCGGGCCACCATACGCGACGTTTTGGCCGCTTTCGTCGGGCTAGGTGGCCTCAAAAACGAGAAAAAAAAGTTTTGACATGAACCACGGAGGGACCAAAAATCGTCGGCCATGGTACACCAGCAACCACGGCGCGACTTCAACTTCGTCGGCCATGGCAACTTTTCTTGTAGTGATAGGTGGTTGATATAAGTGGTTAATCAACACACATGGGTTTTGATTATATAATTTAGCTCTAGGTCTTTCTTATGTTCAATAATGGAAGCACAAGGTTTAATTAATGAACAATTCTAGGGTTCTAGTTATAATCTCCTAATGGCACATGGTTTAAATCTCAAATATGGCATAGGTTTTAATTGTGATCACCCTAGTGATACACAAACTAGATTTGAGGTATGGTTTAGGGTTTTACTTGTGATCATCAAGTAATTCACAAGTTAGTTGGAAATATGGGTATAGGCTCTATAGGTAATTTAACACCATATTCCTTTAGCTAGGGTTGCTCTTCCTCACCACTCATAGGATGGTTCAATCAATATCATTTTAGATTGATATAGGGGCTGAACTATACAAAGGTTAGTTATTATTCAGTTGTCTCTCTAATTAACATATTGGAAATGGTTTAGGGTTACTAGTAGTTCCCCTATGATTTTATGTACTGGGTTATATCTGCTTAACCCACTAAGGTTTAATTGGTAATTATATATCTCCAAAGTATGATCATGGATTAGACATGATCAACTTGTTCTTAATATCCTCTACCTCAGTTCTTAGGTTTATGATCATAACTTAATTTATAATGATCAAGGTTTGGCTTCCTAAGGTATCTCTCATGAACTAGGTTTCTCACTTCTAAGATCAAACATTGTCTTGACCAACTAGGGTATAGTACTTCTATGTTACTTTCTTGGATGGGAATAACTATGGTTGTCTCAGTAGTTTATATCCCAGGAGAATGCCTGAGATATACACTTAGAGTTCTTCTCAAGGAATGATGATATAATCACCTGGGTATATGGATAGTTCTCTCTCCTCAAGATCAAGTGTTGCCTCAACTAACTTGAGTGTAACACCATAGCTTGATCTCTCTTATATAGGAATAGTTATTCTAGGGTTTATGGTGTACTCCTAATATTTCCTTAGGTATCTAGGCTAAGACTCCACTTGGCTATCTTGGTTAGATTAGTCTCCTCCTTACTTTATCAATTCATGGATATGGTATTATTCCATTTGATCCTAGATCATCTCACCACTCCAAGATGATATGGTTTATATCCTAATACTGTAGTTCAAGAATGGTCCTTGGTTCTTAAATAGGTAAAGCTAGCATTGGTATGAATGGTCTCTCTCATTTGGGAAGGACTTTAATAATAACCTAAGGTTAGGCTCCATAGATAATGATATGATCATCAATATCTATGTTTAACATAAATAGGTTCTCTCTCTCTAGGAAATGTATTGAATACTATCTTATGGTTCTTCTTAAAGATGATGATTTGAATATATACTTCTAGAGTTGATCTCCTTGTCATGTTTCCAAGAATGAAATAGAATGAATACCATGAGGGTCATGGTAGGATCATGGATTAGTTTAAGACATGGAAAAGATAAGTCTAGAAGACTTATAATTGAATATATGTTATGGCAAGGATTACCATCTTATGATCTTTTATAAGATCAAGCAATTGATCCTTGATTAAAATGTTATTGTGTTGGTTTTAATTCCATTTGATATAACCCCTTGGATCAAATTATCTCTACCCAAAACAAGGTTTTAGCAAAGGCAACATTGAGGTTTATAGCGCTTGACTTGATGACCTACTTCAATTCCATCAAGGTCAAGTGAAACTTCAGTTACTATTACTGTTTTACTTTAAAGCGCGAAAATTCCCCGAATTTTCTATGCATGAATGCAATGCACACATCTGTTTCCTCTATTTTTGTAACCCCAAATCCTGGGATATTACACTATGTGATGCATGTTACGAATTTTAAGTCCCTGAACATGTTGATTAGCATTCCCTGCACAACAAAGTTCAGATTATAATTCCTATATGGTTTATTACGAGCTATGACAGTAAAATGTTGCTATTATTTTGTTCATGGCTAATTTAAGTAATTGAGCATGTTGGTTTGCATTATCTGTTCTATAGTTGTTTACATTATAACTACTATCTGGTTCATTCTTTGTTACAAAAGTAAGTGCCTTCTATTATGAAGTAACTGAACATGTTAGTCTGCTTTTGCTGCACTGCAAATGATACAACTATTGTATCTATCTGGTTTGTCATAAGCTAGGCCAGTAACTGATGCTCTGGTTCAAGTACGTGTAACTTTCGTATTGCTATAGGCCTGCGTGTGTGTATATATGCATGAACACACATTGTTGAGAGATTCCAGCCCCATATATATATCCCATTGCTCACTATTATCGGTGTTTCATGCATGAATACCACTAGGATGGATGGAGTACATATATATTGTTTATCATGCTAGAACTTGTATGTGTATGAATGATCGTGTTTTGATGCAGAGTAAGAAAAAACTCCCTTTATAAATAAGGGCAACATCGGACATCTTCAACGAGTGTATCAACATGGTGAGCTGCATGAGACTTGACAGTAGTAAGTCTGTTGTTTTATTCTGATGTGCTCGGTTATATAATCCACAAAATTATTCGATTGCTTGTTTATCTTGCACTATCTCAACTCCTTTATGATTAGAACATCACATTTTCTATGTTGGTATAGATTATACACGTCAAAAGGAAGGTCACCTTATTATTTGCCATCTGTCCATCTTAAAATGTTCTGGTTATTGCTATGCGGCATGCACTCTTTGTTTGTTTATTGGTAGTCTATATTAGCCCCATACCGGTAGACTATCTGTGCGCATTACAATGATCTTATTATAATGAGGAAATGGTGAGTCCCAAATTCTTTGGCAAACAACATTGTAGTGTGTTTACCTTTCCATTGTTGCTGTCTTAACTTGTAATGTCTTTGTTTCAGATATAGGTGGTGCACGGACAACATAAAAGATTGTTGAATCCCTTCATTGTATTGCTAGGTTTAATTACCATTCAATTTCTATGGGTTCTATAAATTTTTTTCAAAGCCTTGCAGCTGATGTACTATTTTTTCAAAGCCTTGCAGCTGATGTAATATTTAGTTAGTTTCTATATTTTTTCTTGCATTATTTCCTAACTGTAATTAGTTGGTGCTTGTGGTAAGTGAGACTATCCGACAGAAAGCATGTGATGCGTAAATATTCTCAGAATATAATCGGCCGTAGTTGGCGCAAACAAAATCACAAATTGACATCCCAGCAACGGCCAATTAAGAGAAATCACATATGGGTCGGCATGTTAGCATAGCAATTGGCAGATGGGCCGGCCCAACAAATAACAACGGGCGTCAGGCACATCGGCCCAACAAGGCTATTGGGCCTTTATAGGCCCACATAAATATTATTTAGCGGGCTAATGGGCCGACCCACCAACTAAACGGACCGGCCCGATCAACGTATTGACCGGACAAAATTTTATACAGGACCGGCCCATTAACAAAATGGGTCGTTAATATTATCAGTTGACAGATGAATTTAGCCCGGCCCACCACCTAAAAGGGCCGGCCCAGTTATCCTATTGACCGGTCAAATGGAGACATTCGGCCTGGCCCATGAGCTTATTGGGCCGGCCCGTTTATCCCGTTGACCGGTCAAATGAAGAAACTTGGCCTGGCCCACATGCTTATTGGGCCGGCCCTTTTGTCATGTTGACCGGTCAAACGTAGACATTCAGCCCGGTGCACATGCTTATTGGCCGTCCCGATTGCCTGTTGACCGATCAAACAAAGACATTCGGCCCGGCCCACATAACTATTGGGCCGGCCCATTTATCGTGTTGATCAGTCAAACATAGACATTCCCCGGTCCACATGTTTAGTGGGCCTGCCTAGTCATCCTGTTGGCCGGTCAAACAAAGACATTCGCCCAGCCCACGTGCTTACTTCGCCGGCCCATTTAAGTTTTGACCAGTCAACGTTAGAAGTTAGGCCCGGCCCACGTACCTAATTGACCAACCTAGTTATATAGTTGACCTGTCAAACTAAGTCAGCTAGCCCGGCTCGCAAACTAAATGGGTCGGCCTGTTTAAGGCGTCGCAGGCCTTCTGTGGGCCTACCATCTACCACGGGGTTTCAGCCGGTTAACGACATTAACTGACAATTAACGGTGCCTGCCACGTGTCAGTTTGCATGACGTCAGCAGTCAACGGCCTCCCGAAAACTCTTCTGCAACGGTCCGATTTTCCGTGGCCAAAGGACGCCCAAACACGACGCACCGAAAAATCTGCGATAGGCCCATAGGCAACGAAAAAGGGCCTATACCTGGCGAAAATTTGACGTTGTAGATGAGAACTTTTCTTGTAGTGTAGGTGCATCCATAAACATGTGCAATTACAGCCCTAGTGATTGACCTTAGGGCCGTTTCCGGGCAAATTAGTGAGATATTAAGACATAAAGTCCAACCACCACTATAATTTTCAAGGTACCCCTAATTATAGTAACTGTTAAATAACCATGAATTAATATATCATGCATATTTAAGACCTTGGACACAATTTCTGTCAATCTCCGGCTATCCCTCCTCCTATCGTCATGCAATGGTGAAAACCTTATGCGTTCCCCAACATATGTGTGCACTCATATATTAGTACATAAGATCATCATAGAATATAACACATACTTGTATGCAAATAACAACAAACTATTTCACAATTGCCATAAACAAGTCACTACTCAAACATAGACATAGAGACACAATAGATCATGGGAAAACAATAGGTTGCATCACACATCATGTTTGCCAAGTTTTTACAAGAAGTTTATGGAGGATGTTGCTGGAGCTGTTGATGAAGATGTTGACGATGAACACGCCGGAGGGGGGTGGAGTCCACCGGAGGCTATTCCTGCGGCAGTTCCACCCTCCAAACTCCTTCCAGTGCCAACCTTCTAGGTCTCTGTTTCTTGTTATTTTTATCTCCACCTCCTTATGTGGTGAGATCCCTACGGGGATACTTTTTATAGAAGGTTTGAGGTCAAGAAGAAGAGGATGGCGGTAGAATCGATGGCGTCCGAGCAATGAGGTGGAAAATAAGGTAGGTGGCGCGACCTAGATGGGGGCCCGCGCCAACCACTCTCCTTCCCAGCCTGTTGACCTCGTGCTGGAGAACCTTAGATCAAAAACTCCAAAGCATGCTCTATGACCTTTCCCTTTTTCGAGTCTCGTAGCTCCTGAAAAGTTCAAAATACTAAGAGAAGGTTTTTTCTGCCACACAGAGTTAGAACCGGAGGACAGGGGGTTATATAGAAAATCACTGAAGTCAATATAAAACATGGATATAACATTAAATAAGATGAAAATGTGTGTTGATATGTGGCAACAAACTACAAAGTTCATGTATGCATTTTTACATGCATCAAGATCCCTAAGCTTAACCTATGCTCGTCCTCGAGCATGAAGGTGATAAAACTAAACATGCACTTTGGAGTATGTTGATGTCTTGTTTATAATAAGTCACATTAATTTCTACACAAAGTTAAAATGGTTCATTGCTTAAAGAGTAGCAACAAGAAAATGAGCTATACAGTGATATATCTTATGCACTACATCCATGCTTAACAATTAGTAATTTTGTGTAAAGTTAAATGAGAGTACATACTAAGGACATTTAAGCATGCAATCTCATTTGGTTCATAATATTTTTCTTTATTTTTCCATATGTGGACACTTGAGTAACAAAAAGTAAGTGTGGAATATACACGCCAACACTTTGATATTAGAGCATAAAGTTTTTGGATATGCAACTCGTGTCAACGGGGTAGTCATAAGAATGGGTATTGCAGAAGTGACAAAAGTGAATCAAGTATGGTTTATATGTTTGACCCTTTACAAGTTTAATGTCACATTCCCATTGACCACAAGTACACATTCCACGTGTTTACTCAACTTGACCACAAGTTGTTCGCCATAATATGCATACGGTTCCAAACAAGGTTGTATTGTGAGGTGCCTCTTGCCCCACTGTACGAAGAGACTTTTGGGACTATCAATACTCAAATGACAACACAAACAAAAAAAATGAGCACCTTAGCACTTCTTTTTATTTACTATTTGGATAGATTTTTATTTAAAATGCTTCATTGGGTGTCCATTTTGTAAACTTCCACCATGATGCTTAGCATGGCTTAGCTTAGCGGCCCATGCTTCCTCTAACAGCATACTCGAAAGAATTTGATTATATCTTTTATTTCAACACCAATAGGTATCCACAGACAAAATAATACATGACATCAAGAACTATAGTGCATTGTTGAAAGTTTTCCCCATGATAGTATGGTTCTACTAACAATCAACTCATGAATTGTAAAACACATAAATTACGTAATTAGAATCACAATGGGTTTTCTTCCCACATCTGTAACATCCCTGTTTTGCTAAACCCTAATTAGGAGTTGTTTGTGCATCATGAGCATCATATAAAATGCATTAGGAAAAATTTGCAAATAAATTAAAATGGAAACCCTAGGTTTATGTAAGTCTTTGTCTTTTTGAAATGTGTTCAAATGTTTGAAAACCCCAAAATAAAAGATATGTGGACTTTCAATTATTACTAGGAAGGCACTAAATATTTTTCCCTAAAGTTTCTAAGTTATTTTGGATCTCTAAAGGGTTCCAAAATGCCAAAAATCTATTTGTTTTAGCCCTGTTTTATTTCTTGCCATGAATCTCCAGAAAACCAGGGGGCTATGGGCATTTTTGCCCTTGTCTTCTACCTCAAGCAGGTGCGTGGCAGCACCTGTGTGCCCGCCGACGCCACCTCCTGCTCGTCGCCGCCCCTGGCGAGGAGATTTCCTGCGCCTCACTCCCCCGACGTCTCTCCCCCTCATCCCTATCCTCTCCCTCGCGCGCGCATCCTCTCTCCCCCTAGCTCTCTGCGTGCACGCCCGAACCCTAGCCGGCCGGCCTCACCTCGCGCCGCCGCTACGGCCACCCCCGATCTCCACCGAGGTGCCCTGGAGCTCCGCCGTCGCCTCCTCGTTCTCCCCGCGTGCGGAATCGAGCCACGGCGCTCGGAATCGACCCCGCCGTGCCCTTCTTCTCCGCAGACGGCCGCCGGCCACCGGCTCAACGCCGCCTCTACGGGCCTCCTCCGGCCTCGCCGAGCCCTCCGTCGCGCTCGTGGTGAGCCTCTGGCGCTCAGGCGCCCCTCTTCCCTCTCCCTCGCTCGCTGTATCGCCGCCGCCTCGCTGACCCATGCCCGGCCGCCGCGCTGCTCACCGGCACGGCCGCTCCGGCGACCACCTTCGGGCGGCGCCGCCACCCCTCGGTTCGCCGCGTCGGCGCGCGTCCAACGCGCCCGGTCGCGCGTTCAGGCGTGGCCTGGAGCGGCTGCTCCGCTCGTCACCGGCGCCGGTCACCGTCGGGTTGACCACCGGCGGTTGACCCGGTGGGCCCCAGTGGCCCTTTTTCCTTCTATTTTCTTTTATTTCTGTAAATGAAAATATATTGACAGGTGGGGCCCCCTGTCAGATATTTATTATTTTCGTAAATGTTTCCATAATGATTAAAACCCTGACAGTGGGTCCGGCATGTCAGCCTTTTAATATTTTCCAGAAATTCCAGAATTTGATTAAACCTTGTTAAATTCATAACTTATTCATTTTAAATCAGAAAAATGTGTATAATATATCAAAATCTTCAGAAAAATGAGATCTACACTTTAGTATCATAAGCATGCATTGATAAGCAACTTTGAACCCTATTTGTTTTAGAAGAACTAATTGTACCCCTCTGAGGGCTCCGGAACTGCTAACCCTAGTTCCGTCGAACCCTAGTTAAATTGATGATCATGTCTTAGGATTAATTCAATAACTTTAACATGTCATATCATCATTGTTGTATGCGCATTGCATCGATGCCATGTGTTGATTGTTATTTTACCCTTTCCGGTGTTTGCTTCTTCGCGATCGATAGAGCACGTGCCCGAGACGAGGAAGATCGACAACGACGAAATCAATAATTATCCATCGACGAGCAACTCAAGCATGGGATCTCCGAAGATCCATATTGATTTGTCAGGGACAAAGGCAAGCCCTAGCCTGGTTCATATATGCTTTCGAAATGCTTTTACTTCTGGATCCTACATATTGCATACGATTCAACTGTCTTTTATCGATAGGTAGAGTTATCCTATCTATTGCATGTTCCATCCTTGTAGCCTCAAATTCATGATCCACTGCTCCTAGCATACCTAGGTTTGGCATGTGTGCATCGCTAGAGCCTTTATCTCTTTATGCTTAGCCATGCTTAGTTTGTTACGCTACTACTCCGGTCTTCGGACTGGAGCCTTACAATGAAATGAATCTAGCATGACAGGTTGACGTGGTAAGTATAGAGATGAGTGTTAAACATGATTAAAGGCTCAGACGAAAGGCCACATTGGGATGTGGTGGGTTGTTTCGTTTCTGCCGACCCTAGGATGCGAGTTCTCGCTGCGGTGACCCAGCATACCACTGCATGTTGTAGTATACAAGTCGTTGATA
>NC_061509.1:58252724-58347757 GCF_022539505.1 Lolium rigidum
ATTGCCCAACTGTAATTTGTTCACCCAACACTTGTTATTGGAGAGTTACCACTACTGTAGATAGCTGGGAACCCCGGTCCACCTCGCATCATTATATACTCGTTCTACATGTCATTGGAAGTAGTATCAACTATTCTCTGGTGCCATTGCTCTCATATTACTATTACTGCTGCTGTGTTACTGTTACTATTGCTCTCATATTACTGCTACTTTCACATCACCCCTGTTACTAGTGCTTTTCCAGGTGCAGCTGAATTGACAACTCAGTTGTTAAGGCTTATAAGTATTCTTTACCTCCCCTTGTGTCGAATCAATAAATTTGGGTTTTACTTCCCTCGAAGACTGTTGCGATCCCCTATACTTGTGGGTCATCACATGGGCATCCCCAAGATTGTGGTTTTATTACTTGATGGCCTGCAAGAGCATAGGGTCATTCGTGCATGTTTTTGTGGAAGTATTATTTCCGGTTTTTATATCGTGTCCGAACGAGGAGCGTAGGAGGATGTTTATCTGCGGTGTTTCTGTCGCGCCCAACATTTCACAAGTCTTAGGTGAATTGACAGCAAGATTTGAAATGGAAAATGGTGAATATGAATAAGTTCATTTGAAGTGTTGAAAGTGCAAGTGCATAAAAATAAACATCTATTAAGAAGTAAACAGGTTTCTGCAGATGTAATTTAAGGTAGGCGCGGGAGGATTCAGTTCATGATGATAGTGAATATGTCTGGTGGAATAAAAGTGATAAGTGAATATGATTCAAGGCAAGCAACCCAAAAGAGAGAAAGACTCCTCTTGGTAGATTTCATCTTTCTCCAATGATCCTTCTGCCTGTTACCAAAACCATGGTCAACACATATATTAAGGTGGTTAAACCAGATCAAAGCTTTAATCTTCGTGGTTCCTTGTGATTCCTCGAGTATTGCAATATCCTCTTTGATATCGACCGTGCCACTCAGGGGTTGCTGATTCACTAGAAAATAAGTTCATGTCTATGAGTTCTTGAGATCATATTACCTGGGTCCTTAAATTAAATAACAACATTAGGTGCACATAGACATTCATTCTCATACATAATCATAAATTCACAAATGGATGAAATAAAATTTGCACAACACATGTCACCAATCCCCTACATCTCCCACACCAATGGGATCTACTCACACATGAGAGGAGAATAGCATAATGATATCATAGCAATGTAAATGGAGTTCATCTCGATATTACCGTAGCAACTGATACGTCTCCAACGTATCTATAATTTCTGATGTTCCATGCTTATTTTATGACAATACCTACATGTTTTGCTCACACTTTATAATGTTTTTATGCGTTTTCCGGAACTAACCTATTAACAAGATGCCACAGTGCCAGTTCCTGTTTTCTGTTGTTTTTGGTTCCAGAAAGGCTATTCGGGCAATATTCTCGGAATTCGACGAAACGAAGATCCAACATCTTATTTTTCCCGGAAGACCCCAGAACACCGAAGGAGAGTCGGAGGCGGGCCAGAGTGCCACCACACCATAAGGCGACGCGGCCCCAGGCCTGGCCGCGCCAGCCTATGGTGAGGAGGCCCCAGGCACCTCCCTGCGCCGCCTCTTCGCCTATAAGACCCCTTTCGACCTAAAAACGCGATACAAATTGAAGAAACTCCAGAAAGACTCCAGGGGCGCCGCCGCCATCGCGAAACTCCAATTCGGGGGACAGAATCTCTGTTTCGGCACGCCGCCGGGACGGGGAAGTGCCCCCGGAAGCCATCTCCATCGACGCCACCGCCTCCATCATGCTCCATGAGTAGTTCCCCCATGGACTACGGGTTCTAGCTGTAGCTAGTTGGTACTCTCTCTCCCTTGTACTTCAATACAATGATCTCATGAGCTGCCTTACATGATTGAGATTCATCTGATGTAATCTGTGTTGTGTTTGTTGGGATCCGATAGATTGTTACTATAAAGTTTATGAATTTATTGTTGCTGCAATCTTGTTGTGTTTAATGCTTGTCACTAGGGCCCGAGTGGCATGATCTTAGATTTAAGCTCTATAATTATTGCTTAGATTGTATCTACAAGTTGTTTGCACATGTCTATGTCCGGAACCCGAGGCCCCGAGTGACAAAGCAATCGGGATAACTCGGAGGGGAAGGCTTAGGTATGAGGATCACATGTTTTCACCAAGTGTTAATGCTTTGCTCCGGTGCTCTATTAAAAGGAGTACCTTAATTTCCAATGAGATTCCCTAGAGGCCCGGCTGCCACCGGCTGGTAGGACAAAAGATGTTATACAAGTTTCTCATTGCGAGCACGTATGACTATATATGGAAAACATGCCTACATGATTAATAATCTTGATGTTCTGTCTTAATGCTATTTCAATCCTATCAATTGCCCAACTGTAATTTGTTCACCCAACACTTGTTATTGGAGAGTTACCACTAGTGTAGATAGCTGGGAACCCCGGTCCATCTTTCATCATCCTATAGTCGTTCTATATGTCATTGGAAGTAGTATCAACTATTTTCTGGTGCCATTGCTTTGTCTTACTATTACTATTGCTCCCATATTACTGCTGATTTCACATCACCCCTGTTACTAGTGCTTTTCCAGGTGCAGTTGAATTGACAACTCAGTTGTTAAGGCTTTATAAGTATTCTTTGCTTCCCCTTGTGTCGAATCAATAAATTTGGGTTTTACTTCCCTCGAAGACTGTTGCGATCCCCTATACTTTTGGGTCATCACAAGCCACAATAGTTGAAGATCAAATCAAATACAAACCGGAATGGAATAGTGGTTTCAATCCCTAATCTTACAAGTATGAATCTCTCTATCTTAGTATAAGTGGGGTGTGATGGATGAGGTGATGATGTTGAGGGGATTGATCTTCGCTGGAGTCGATGATGGTCTTCTCCCTCTTCAGATCAGATATCTTCTGTTCTGGGGCGAATGGTGGTTGTTGTATCGCGTTTCTTCTGTTGTTTCCTTTATGAAAGAGGTTTGCCTTGATATGGGGAAGGCGGCAGCACACAGTATAGGCGGGCGGTACGGTCGGCCCCGCCCGTATGCGTGCCCGCTAAACCTTCTGCTACGCCTCAATGGAATTGGCCTCTAAAGGAAACCTCTTTATTTTGTTGCAATCAACTCATAAATGTCCTCGGATCCTCCATAAATGATGTTTCCTCAAATCACCGTTCTAAAAATCGCCCGAGATGCCGATTTATCGGCCGATTTATCGTGAATCGGGTGGTAACCGATAAGATTTTGGCATATCTGCCAGTTTATCGCTCCATCGATATTTCGGCCGATTTTCTGTATGAGAGCTGATATTTCACCCGATTTTAACTCTCGAGGCCGATATTTCCGCTGATTGTCAGTGAAATTTCAATGACATTTAGTATGGCAGTCGATATTTTCATCCTATGGTTTTGTAGAATTGTGCATTAGCGCAAATTTTCCATTATTATTGATTCAAATGCAAGGAATCAAGGTAATACTTATGTGCAATGCTAAAATATTATTTTTTGCATAGCATATTATAGAAAATTTAGTGTCGAAAATTAGGATTTACAAAAAAATAAGCCGATAAATGGCTGACCGATAAAATCGATTAATCGGCCGATAAGCGATTAATCTTCATTTTAAGGATGACCGATAAGTCAAGATTAACGATTTCTTGAACATTGCCTCAAATACATAATTCAAAACGAGGTTTTGCCTGGATTGCAACATTAACATTAGTTGAAACACAAAATCCAATGAAAACCCAATGAAACCAAGTGATAGGTGGTGAAAAATCCATAGTAAAAAGCATCGAAATTTGGAGCTATCACTAGTTCTCTCCCCCTAATCCTTCCTCATCATATCATGTTTCATATCAAAAAAAATCATCTCCATGATACTTTAATGCCCACAAAGTGGTTAGTACTCTAAAACAGATAATAGTTTCTACCAAGATGCAAACTCTAGTAATTATTGGGAGACCGTTTTATTCAAGAAGCAAATATATACAAAAGAAACACTTATTTTATTTTATTTTGTTGTAGGCATTTTTTATGATATAGAATTTTCAATGGTTCCATTGGCATGAACACCACATGCTCAAGGTCGACCCCAACTTCTTCATTGCTCATCCTTCTCATTTACTTTTCCAAATTCATTTTCATTCAAACTTAAACTAATTATTAGGTAACATTAGCTAAACTTATTTTACATGTTATAATGATACAAAGGTGTGCTCAGACTGAATAGTACATTAAAGCATAAGGAGCACACCACAAAACATAAAACAATTAACTTTTAAGTCTAACTCTCTTCATTTGCAATTTAATTTTATTTATGAATAAATAACAACAACTTTGTGATATCCAATGCATATAATAATCAATAGCTTGCTTATTAAATAAGGCTGTAACATAAAGAGGGCTCTTATCTCTTCCTCTTTAATAGTATTTACAAGCATCAAAAGCAAACTTAACCACATAATATAATTTTGAATAGAATCACCACATAAAGACCAATCATCTAATGAGCTTATGGCATAATATATTTATTTTATATCACTTCCATCCTCACATATATTAGATACAATTGTTACACATGTAGTACTACTAGGCAATGAAATATCATCATTACTTGAAGTAGTATAAGAATGGTCGTTCTTGGGAATTTGTGTGTTACAATTGTTGGGAGTAGGATATGGGTAGCTACTCCATTCTTCCTCCACTTTTTATTCTTCATCCTCTTCTTGGGGTTGCATGGGCATCCCCAAACTTATGGTTTAATCATCCTCCTTCTTTTGTTCTTCCTTGGCACTCTCAACATGATTTATTGCATCCGAAGCATTAGTACAAAGAGGAATATTCAAGCTTTAACATATCTAAAAAGTAACTCTTCGATATCATTGATTTTTTTTTCAAGTTTTATGAATTATATATTTTATAAGTTATTTGTTAAAATTAAAGCTAAATACAATGAAAACAAGAATATAAGCTTTGCGCTACACTCCCCGACAATGACGTAAGAAAAGTATTTTGACAATCCCCAAGTGCGGGGAATCACCGTAGTACAATTCGATAAGTATTTGAGTGTCGAACCCACGAGGAGTTGAAGGTAAACTATCTATTCTCTAAGGCCCTACATCTCACTTATGTGGCCATGCTAGATTGTGTAAGGTTATTTTTAATACAAA
Source organism: Lolium rigidum (assembly GCF_022539505.1). NCBI lineage: Eukaryota > Viridiplantae > Streptophyta > Magnoliopsida > Poales > Poaceae > Lolium > Lolium rigidum. Next base: position 58,257,902 of record NC_061509.1, read on the forward strand.
CTAGAAAACTGTAAAATAGTAAAAGTAAATAAATAAAGAAAACTATTGCAAGTAAAGTAAATACCATAAAGGTAAAAGAAAGTAAAGTAAAAGGAGCAATCGTTATCAAGGGAGAATTTTTTTAGCAATTTTTTATTTCATTTTTATTTATTTTTACAGTTAGTGAAGCACATGGATAGTCTTTTTGTTGTTTCTTCTAGGGAGGAGACATAGATAGGTGCAGCCATATACATGAGCAATTACACCCCTAGTGATTGATCCCAAGGCTGTTACCGAGCAAACAAGGGAGTTAATAAGACATCAACTCCAACCGCCTATGTAAGTTTCAAGGTTCCATAGTTATATCCCCCTTTAATTAACCATGAATTAAATTAATATAGCATGCATATTTAAACCTTGGGACACGTTTTCTGTCAATTCTCTGGCTATCCCTCCTCCTATCATCATGCAATAGTGAAAGCCTTATGCATCCCCCAACATATGTGTGCACTCATATATCAGTACATAATATCATCATAGAAGATAACATATACTTGTATGCAATCATCAACAAACTATTTCAAAATTACCCATAAATAAGTCACTACTCAAACATAGACATAGAGACACAATAGATCATGGTAAAACAATCAATTGCATCACACATCATGTTTTCCAAGAGACCGTAAGAAGTAGATGGAGGATGTTTATGGAGGTGTTGACGAAGATCTTGATGATGCACACGCCGGAGAGGGGTGGAGCCAACCGGAGGCGATTCCGGCAGCGATTCCCCCCTCCGAACTCAAAAATTGAGACGGATCAGACGGTGGGAGGGGAAAAAGGCCTCGGGCGTTGTGGCCTAGGTAGTGGCTCGCGCCACCTGGACTAATTCCCAGATCCTTGATCTCATGATGTCCCACTTTAGCTCATTTTGTTCGTCTCAAAAATTCCGAAGCGTGGCCTCTAACCTTGATAATTTGCTATTTTTCGAGCCCCGTAGCTCCTGGAAAGTCCAAAATGCTAACAGAAGGTTTTTCTGCCACACAGAGTTAGAACCATAGGAGAGGGGATTATCTAGAAAATTTCCTATATCAATATAAAATATGGATACAACATTGTATAAGATGAGAATATGTGGCAATAAACTACAATGTTCATGTGTGCATTTGACATGCATCAGCGGGACGATGCCAAAACTTAGTGTGTTTAATCAGACTGTGTAGGTTTAGTAAGGACACTCATGAGAACACCACCAAGTCTCTTTAGCTTTGATAATAATTTATCGTATAGATTAGAGGAGTGTTCCAATCATAGATTTCAACATAAACCCATGAAAATGCAGAAATTTTACCCACTATAGCATTGTTGCTACATGTTTTTAATCAACTTATAACTGAAATCCATGAGTTTCCTCTATACAGATCATTTGATAAGCGGAGTTGTCCCCATCATTGGAGTGTCCTACTATTGCAAACACACATAAAGCTATATCATACTTTAATCAATAAGTAATTTTTTTGCATGCATCTCAATTACCACTGAATAATTGTTCCTTCAAAAAATCCTTTCAAGAGTGCTATCAAGTCGATCCTTGCATCTATGGGGTTGAGTATCTCTAAGGCTAAACTCCTAAGACAATTAGACAACACCTGAGCAATCACGGAGAGACTTTCTCTTGTTACATTTATTTAGCAAAATTTATTTCCAAGGTAAGATTTGGTTATCTAAAAGAAATAGAGTAAAAGCTTACTTAACTAATTACCCATGCGACTAAACTTTACTCTGACTATCAAGACTTAATTCTAGTTAATATAACATCTCAACAATACTATTAGCTATCATGGGAATTTCAAACTTCGAAAGTGGGGTTCATAAGGCATACCTTTTGTAGATGACTTCACGTTTCTCTTCCATATGATATGTTCTTGTAAAAATCATAGTAAATCACTCTCCCGTAAATATTGATGCAATAGAGGCAAATGAAAGCACTTAAAGAGGAATAATGAAAGGAGTTTTTTTTTATATTTTTGAAGATTGGGATCGACGTATTGAAAAATTGGCAACAAAGCTCGGGGAGAAAACTTCAAACTAAAAATGAAAAAAAATCAAAAGAAAAAGGGAAAAAAAAGCAAAGTGTTGGCACTCTTCCAACACGAGTGTCTCAAAACTCACATGGAGATGAAGTATAAACTCATTATTACAAAATGCCACTCTTTATTTTGGGGAGACATCCCTAAACTTAGCCTTTGTGCAATAATCCCTCTTTCGGTTCATTGTGGTAGCGGAGGATAGTCCTCTGGACTCCATTGGTGGATCCAAGGTCAAAGTGGGATGACATAGTTTGAGTTGAGTCTCCGAGGTGAGTGGCAAGGATGTGCATCTTCTCAACGGTGCCTCCGAGTGCGTGCATGTTGTCAAACGTGGTGTAGGGGTTATGTGGCTGCTGTTCTCGCTCAGGTCCTTCTTCTTATTCTTGTACTTCATATTCTTGTTTGGGAACTTATCTTCTGGGTGATGTTGTTCTACATGTGAATCATAATGGAGACATCCATCCTCAATGGAGAATATATAGTTAGGACAAGGAGTGGGGTTTAGATGCCCAACTCCAGGTATGTGAACAAAATATCTCCCTTTTATTTTTGTGAGCATGCCACAAGCATTTAGAGTACTACAAACAACATGTATCTCACCTTGCAATGTTTGTATATTACATACATGGACGTTAAGAGTGTTGGCTATGACAGTGATGACTCCTGCACAAACTATGGTTCTGCAACTTTGAAGAGCTTGATGCTTCAAGTAGAATAGAAGAAAAGCACCCAAGTTTGCCATCAATTTACAATTTTGGATAGCAGCCTTAGCGAGGACCATCATGTCCTCATCATTGACTCTAGTGAATTCACCATGAGCCTGCAAGGTGTCAGAAATAACATAGTACAAATATCAAGTTGCACGACATTCTATATGATCCCCATTGCAAATAGGTTAGATAATACTCATCAAATTATAATATTGATAAGGGGTAGGATTTAATGCATAGTTGGTGCAACGAATGTCGGTGTTATTGTTGTTGATGAATTAAAAGTAGGCGCACCACTCTTTGAGGGACATATTGTATTCACGATTCATGAAACCAAAGGTGATCATGTCACTTCCTTCCCACTCATCTTCTGAGCCGTAGTAATCTCCAATGGTGTGTGAAAACATGCTCAAGAACTCAAGTGTCAACCAACGATAGGTTGGAGAGTCATGGTAAACAAATGGAAGCAACCAACTGTAGTACATAATAAAATAATTATTAATGTCAAGTTGATTACGGGGGCATGCCCACTTAGTGGACTTGATCTCTCACTGCTTGAGTTTTGCAAACAAGTTAGATTGGTATCTCTCTTCAAACATGATGCCCACGAGAATTCGAGCTGTTGGCCCTTCGGGCAACCTCTATGGCACGCACACGGGTTCGGATCCTTGTGTTCATCATCTAATTTTTTTTTGCACACGTTAAATTCTTGATCCAATAAGAGTAGGCAATGAATTTTTGTCTATAGTTTGTATAAAAGAAATCTCCTCTAAATAGAAATACAAAACTTTATAAGATACATAAGTCTAGATTGATAATGGCAAGAGATAGAGCAAAAATTTCAAAAAGTAATTGGAGAATCGGAGGAGAAAATATAGTATTTAGTGTGCAAGGAAACAAATAAAAAACAAGTAGAGGTGAAGATCCCTTGAGGTTTTTTTTTTGTTTGGAGGAAGTAGAAATAAGAGTAGATGAACTTATGATTTTATTTACCTTGTTTTCGAGATGATATTGGGTTTGTGGCGGTGATACGGCTGTATCCCCCCGTGCCGATGATCGTTACCTTTGGTTTAGGGTTTCGACCCTTTTGATGTTCGCAGTACAGTGTGGTACATCGGTGTCTCATTGTACTCATGCTCGTTAAACTTGATAATTCTTAGTTCATTTTTCTGATTTTTCGTCACTTGGTTTCTGAGGCCAGTATGGTTGGGCAGTACGTTCGTAGCCCACCATACCCATGCTAGTTATGATTACAGTTTTGGCTTTGAATTCAGCCTTCTCGGTGATCAAATCAGTACAGTCGCCCGTACACATGGAGCAACTGTACCAGAGACTATTACCACACAAGATGCTCCAAAATGACTTCTATTTTATTTGAGAATTCTTCTAAGGATCTGAAATATTAGTATTGATCTCCAAATGACTGTAATATAAAGGATATGTCAACATCACTACTTTTGATAGCTACATGCTAGTGACTAATTTGTAACAAATTTTCCTTGTTTTCTTCTCTCTTTCTTGGATATTTGAACACTCTTTATTTCGAGTAAAACAAAATTAAAACAAAAGCACTTACCAAATTTATTTCTCATGGTTGCCTCCCATGAAGTGCTTCTAGTTTTGGTCGTTTAGCTCAACCATGATGGTGATCATTTTGGCTTTTGAAGTGGATCTCCCACTCCAAAGTAGTTGTCCTTCAAAGTGATGACCTTGTTGTCATATACCTTAGCGTTCTTTCTCTAGAGGAAATAAGCAACAAACGGATCTCACATGGATAGTTCAAGCTTCACATTCCCTTTGTGTAGATTAATCAAAGCTTTCAAAGTGATTTAAAAATGGTCTACCAACAAGTAGATTAATCAAAGCTTTCAAAGTGATTAAAAATGGTCTACCAACAAGTATATTTGTACTTGCATCATGATAATGATTTTATGGTCTTCCACACCAGTAAGTCTTGATAGAATATAAGAAGAAAGTTATTTACAAAGCATATTATGATCATTGGTTCATTCATGTGAAAAAAATAAAAAAAAAGAGAGAAGGAAAAAGGGGGTACAATGATTGCGGAAGTGAAAAAGAGAAGTAAAAAAAAAAGAGGAAGAGAGTTGCTCATAGATCTCATGAAAAGGCTAAACTTCATGATTTTATGATATGTAAAGAAAATAGTCCTCTTATCTACTATCAACTTTTGAAAGGTGTGGAGGCCTCTAAGTCATTTGAGTTTCAGAATAGTATGATTTTATATATGATCTAGCTCTACGTACGATATTGTAATCCTTGTTCTTAAAAATGACTCATTTGTTTTAACGACTTACGTTTCATGAATAAAGATGACTCTGTCCATTAAGCCTCTAACTTGCTCGGGTACGAGCAAGAGTCTAGCTTGGGTAAGCTGATGAGTGCATTTTTAGCATGTTTTTAAACTACTATTTTGTTAAGTTATCATTGTGTAGTTATAGGATTTATGTACTTCATCGCGCTACCGCGCCCTTTTGTGCTTGTCTACAATCTTGAAAATAATAAGGCAATGATGAAATATCAATAAAAACGATCATTTTATGGTAATTTGACGTGATAAAATCATTTAAGCACTTAATTATGCACCTGGGCGAAAGGAGGATGCGAAGAAGAGTTCCAGAAGGTTTAGCGGACATCGATACGGGGGAGGCCCGCCTGTACCATCCGCCCGTACGGCCTGCAATGATGACCGTTTCGTCAAATACTCTCGCCTCCCGCAGACGGATCTGAGATCCAAGCACATACGCGACCAAAAACACCAGAACACCATCCCAGAAGAGATCTCAAGGAAGAACAAGGAAGCGGCCTCATCCAAGTTTCTACCCAAATCATTGGAGGACAAGGCATCATCACCTTCAATTCATCATCATCCACAACGAAATCACCATCTCCCGAGATTTTTAATCTCCATTATCATTGTGGGTTTGTACTTGAATTCACACCGTTTTCATATTCCATTCGCAAGATTATGATGATATTCTTGATTGTGTCCATGTGTGAGTAGTTCACTCCATTCTTGGGGGAGATGGAGAAACCCTAGTAGTATTATAATATGAATGAAGATTATTTATAGCTTTGCACTTTGTTTGTATGTTATTTTTCTCTTGTATTGTTGCATGAAGTCGACCATGTAACATTTGCCTAAGGGTCACAGGAGGGAACCACCTTCGGAAGTACGATAGTGTATACGGCGGGGAGTGACGTACCGTGTGCAGTGCATTATTGTATGGAAGAAGGGGATAAGAAGGGACTCGCAACGCTCAACAAATAACCACGGGGTAATCCCTTAATTTTGATGGACCAATAGGTGGCTTGCAGAAGATCATTGTGGTGGTTATTTAGGGATGTGTTAGGAGATACACATTCCAACTTCGAGCCTTTCCCACATACAACGAGAGCCAAGATATAAATTATCTAGTTTGTCTTCTTAGTTAATACTAGAGGTGGAACCTACAACCCCCGAGAACATTTTAGTATTATTATAGTCCAAACATAATCTTTAGTCGCATTTATATTTTCCTATTTCAGTACTCTACACAACATCCTACAAAACTCTTTGAAAACAAAACCTCACTTGGGATTTGAGACAGCTTTAAGTAATTTTAGATAAATAGCAACAAGGGGTATTAAGATCACTATTAGTAGCTCCTCGTGGTTCGATACTCTTATTTTGAAACTAGCTACAACTGATATGTGTACTCGCAGTCATAATTTATCGAATCTTGGGACGAATTTGCTAGGCATAAGATTATGTTGAACAAGACATTGTGAACTCGTAATTTTTATTTACTGAACCAGACATTACTTTTTGTGGGTTTTGTATCGATAGTCAGAGATAGGCCATGGCTAAGGATTCACCTGCAGCCGTGCATACACAAATGGGATAAAAGATAATATTAAGAACACCATTTAATATGATCTAATAGCGATTGATATATGTGAGTGCCGCGTCTAATAACACTATAGCTTTGTAACTACAAACATTATAGATCTCTAGTCTAACCACTATACAACCAAGCGTGGGGACTAAGAAGTTATTAAGTATATCGGACTAAAGCCTTAATATATATGATGTCACTATGATTCTCAAATGGATCTAAGACAACTACTGTACTCCCCTTATTGTCACCAGGTTTTGTGACGTAGATACAGATAACCACTCTTCTCACCTCTTTACCTTTATCGACCCTCGAGGTCGTGGGCACCTGACAAGTCCTTAGATCAAGTCAAGAGATAGACAAATAGAAATATATATTCAATCATGAACACAGTAATCCCATATCAAAACATGTAAATATATAGTACTACAAGGCTATGCCTCAATCCTCAGCCAGAGGACTACTAACACTAGATAAGATCAACTATCACAAACATTGCATAGAATTTTTTGATTGAAATACCAAATATTCATACAATACCACCAATCGCGATGACATAAAAATTAGAAGTATTGGACTATGGCTATGATGGGGAATGAAGATGGAGATGGAGGTGTGGCTATGGTGATGAAGATGGTAGCGACACCACGGGTGATCTCCTCTATTGTGTGATGGTTTTGCTATGTTGTTGCATTTGTTAGTGTTGTTTTTCATGTCTGTAATGTGATTATTACATTCACCCCTTCATGAAAGTTGATGTGTGTGACCTAGCAAAGGCCGCAACACACAGTACATCGATGTGGTACGGCTGCGTCAGCCCATACCAATGCTCGTTAAAGCATTTGAATGTTGAGTTCGTGGCCTCTTTGACTTTGGAATATTGCAACTCGCATTTCTGTAAGTATAAAATTAGAGATTAATTATCCCAGATTTCTCCATAAAAGCTTCCATTTCTGTAAGTATAAAATTTTAAGAGATAATTTGCACATCTATGCAATAATTAGAGATTATTGACAAGTCTACAGAGACATCTTATCAAATCCTTGATTAATATACGATTTAGGAGATTTACAGTAGCTACACAAGGCTTGTTTTTCTTTTGTTTGCTTGTTCGGTTACGATCATTCTAGTCATGTATAGGCTGGGTGTAAGCTCGTTTATTGTATCTTCACGATGCTGCATATAAGTAATAAACCTCCTCTTATCAAAAATAAAAATAAAAGAAAGAATTAAAGGAATTGTCATTTGGGTGGCCACGTTGAAAATCATAACTGAAAAGTGCATCGTCCTATGCAGATTGTACGAACAGTAAGTTTAGGTTGGAGCAGATGTTCTGATCCAAGGGGCAGTCACGAGAAAGAAAGGAAACATAGTTTCGTTTTACTACTTATGGATACAGTTAGAGTGGCGCTTCAAACGCTAAATTAGGAGTAAAACTGAGGTGACATCGATCTCACTCTTCCGGACGTACAAAAATCACAGAGTGTGTGTGTAGGGGATCGACAGTTCGACACACCGTGTTTAATTTTCGCACTAATAAAAGCACTTGATTGGATATTTAAGTCCGTATTTAGTACACACTTAAATGTGTAGCCATGGCTAACATGTACCTCTCCTGACATTATTGCTACATTTATTTAATGAAATCTAGTAAAGTCACGCGTCATTAGTTGTAAGAACAGTAAACGGAGATCATATTTTTCAAGTTCAGTCACATCTCGGAACAATATTTTCATCAACTTCCAAGTTCCCACCATCCTCCTCTCCACCTAAATCCATGTAGAACCTGACAAAGCTTATAGAACCAACGTATTTTTTGAAGCAATAGAACCAACGTATTTTTTTGAAGCAATAGAACCAACGTATTTTTTTGAAGCAATAGAACCAACGTAATCGTGAGACAATCAGCTAAAGCAGTTACTAGACCCATTATAGAGATGGTGATGAAACGCAATCTCTTGCTTGCTTGTTCTCCAAAACTCAAGCGGTTTTAAATAATTAATTTCACACAAGTTTGCCAAAATTGAAGAAAAAATCAGATAATTTAAAATTTATTTCATGTATGTTGATAAATTTTAGAAACTTCCAAAATCTTTGCAGTGAAACAAGCCCTCAACTGAAAAGGTAGTTCGGGCTGCCATCGGCCGTTCCCATGGGACTAGCCCGCGCATCCTGCTGCTGGCGCGCCACGTGCTGACAGCTCGAGGGGCCTCGAGCACCCCTAGGCCGCCCTCTCACATGGCTTCTCAATAAAAAATACATTTCCTTATTTTTCACGCATATAACGTTACGCCAAATATCCCGATGTTGGCGCGCCACGTGGTGACACCCCTAGGCTGCCCTCTTGCATGGCTTCTCAATAATAAAAAAAATTTCCTTATTTTTCACGCATATAACTTTACACCAAATATCTAAGAAAGGATGTGTTCATGGAGAGATATCTATCTGATAGCATTTATCGGTGGAGTAATCCATAAAATTCAAATTTTAGCTTGAAAAACATGTAATTATACTTCAAAACAGACAAACAAGTTTCACGAGCTAGAATATGCAGGCATCATATTTAATATTTCTAAATATATATCAAAAAATATTTTCTATTTATTTATGAGAATTGCTGATGAACATTGAATGCCCATAATGTTTAGTTTTAAATTATTTAAAAAGTGATATTAGTTGACATATAACTTATAGTGATTCTAAAGGTTGAATATGGGTCACATGTAATGTGTGATGGGCAATACTTTTGTATTTAAATATATAGGTGTGGGTGTTTCCGTCATCGTCCATTTTATTTTGAGAATCGAATGTATCGCATATTTTGCTTTTATCCATCATTAAGAGCATCTCCACCGGTAGCTCCCAAATAGGCACCGGCAGGGGCATCGGCACCTCCGTTTGGGGGACGCCGGCACTGCATCCTCTATTTGGGGAAGCCGTTTTGTTATCACCGGATTTTGGCCAAATCAGGAGATGGGCCGTAAGTGAAGACGGGCTTAAAAGATATACGCACGGAGCGTCTTTGAAGCGGCCTTGCACGGAGAGTTTGGGCTTAATCGTCCGTGTATCTGTAATATAGTAGATCGTATTATAGTTTAGATTAAAAGATAGAGTCTGACCCGTGCACGGTTAGGTGCACGCCCTAATTAGAAAGTCCCTTGGACTATAAATATGTATCTAGGGTTATCAGAAAAGGAGGACAATCACGTTCACAACAAACACAAATCAGGCGCATCGCCACCCCTTCTTTCGAGGGTTTCTCCCGGGTAAGCACCATGCTTCCTAGATCGCATCTTGCGATCTAGGCAGCACAACGTTTATTCGTTTACCTTGTGTTGCTCGTACTGAAGCGTTGTTGATGGCGAGTAACACTATTTATCGTAGATGTTTTGGGGCTTGCATAGATGCTTTTCTTACGCATATCTGCTTAGCTATGCCGTCCCTCAATATCTAGCTGCCCTTACACCTATCCAGGTGTAAGGGCAGCATCTTGCTTGTTCGTTACTTAGTAGATCCGATCTGTTATAGTTGCTCCTTGTTCTTCAAGGATTAGTTTAATATCCGTATGGTTAGGCCTTACAAACGGGTTGAACGATCCGGTTGTGCGTTAGGTGTGGTTTGTTAGTCCTAAGAGGGATGTTCCGGGAATTAACTTAGTGTTGGTTTTTAGGCCTCTTTTAGGGCTAGTTTTCCATTATCTTCCGTGTCTATTAGGCTCAACTACGCGTAGGATGTTCCGATCATACGGTGAAAACCCTAAACTATCGTAGATTGGCTTAGCTTTGCTATGATCAAGCAGGATCCCCATGTCATTGAAAATCCAACACGAACCATGGGGCGATCGGCTCTTTGAGCCGATCCGTAGGGCAACCTGAGAGCCGATAGGGCTCGTATTTAATGTTTACGTGTCTGCCATGCGAGGGAACTAATCGAAGCAATCCAACACCTTCCCGGCCAGGTATAGGGCAGGTGGCACGCCCTTGCAGCCGCCGGGTCGTGTGCCGGAGCATTTGCGGGACGACGTCGAGGGACCGGGGCCCGCTGCCGCCTTGGAAGCCTCCCGGCTCTTCGTGTTGCTTAACCACTGCTCGCCGGTGGGTTTTGGCAGGCAACACATTCTGGCACGCCCGGTGGGACATCGGGACAATCTTCCGCAAGCAACCATGTCGTCATCTGCGTCTCAGGCGGCGGAACCAGTCAAGTATGAAGATCTGCCTCCTGAGCATAAGAAGAGATATGATGAACTCAAGGCAATCTTGGAAGCCGATCTCATCGGCGCTTTTGAGAAAACCCGTTCGCACGGGATCAAGTTCAAAGGGTTCCAACCCGAAGGCGCGCTGGATGGACTAGATCTATCTCTCCCTTCGGACGAACGTACTGCGAGCCCTGCGACAGGAAGTCAACTATGCCGTTGCTCACTCTCTTCATCGGCATGCTGAGAGCTTGGTGAACACTCTGGAGTGTGTCGCGCTCAATGTGGTGCAAGAAGTCACGAAGCACAAGTACTCTCCGTCAGGTCCTGCTCTAGGAACTCACCAAGGGGAGGTACCGCTCTACACAAGGCCACCACTGCAACACACGTTTGCAGCTCCACAGCAACAAGGTTCACCGGTGTACGTTGTCTACAAGGTTGGAGGTGATCCAGGCGACTACCAATTCATGTATGAGCCGCCCAAGGAAATTCCACATGGATACGTGTGCACATACGTGCCGGACTGCAACAACTGGATGACCCAGGTTACAGCAGGAAGGACTGCCACGGCAGGAGGAGTCGCTGGAGCAGGAAGCAGTTCTGGAGCAGATGCTGAGAAACAGGCGTGGCTAACTAAATATGCCACCAATACAAGTCATGAACGATCAGCTTCTGCAGCTCCTACGGTGGATGAGATCACCGCAATCATGAGAGACAAGTTCGGCATCCTGCCGAAGAAGAGAATGATCGGCTATTCCAAGCCGTATCCCAACGACTACGACCTGATCCCACTGCCACCTAAGTATCGGCTCCCTGACTTCACCAAATTTAGTGGATCAGAAGGAACCAGCTCGATCGAGCACGTGAGCCGATACTTGGCACAGTTGGGCATGGTCTCAGCTTCAGACGAGCTACGTGTGAGGCTCTTCTCGCAGTCTCTTACGGGTCCAGCCTTTGGGTGGTACACCTCGTTGCTACCAGACTCGGTTCGGACGTGGAAGCAGCTGGAAGAGCAGTTCCATGTACAATACCATTCGGAAACTACGGAAGCTAGCCTTGCCGATCTAACCCAAGTTCGGCATAGACGAGGAGAGACGGTATCTGAGTACATCCAGAGGTTCAGGACCGTCAGGAACCGATGTTATTCGGTTCGCCTAACTGAGAAGGAAGCAGTCGAGCTGGCGGTAGCAGGACTATCAGCGCCGCTTAGAGATGTGACCTTCCAGACAGAGTACAATTCACTGGTGCACATGGTTCAGAAGTTGACAGCATATGAACAGCGCCATCCAGAATTGTACCAAGACAAGTACAAGCGCGTCGCCCTGATCGAGACAGATGAAGATGAAGATTCTGCAGGAGATCAGGAGGTCGCTGTAGCTGAGTGGACTCGGGGGGCAAAACCCGTGTCCTGCAAGTGGGTGAAGCAACCAGGGCCGGTGAAGGGATTCGACTTCGATTTGAGCAAAACGGAGCAAATTTTTGATTTGCTGCTGAAGGAGAAACAGCTGAAGTTACCCGAAGGCCACAAAATCCCCACGCCACAAGAGATGAACGGCAGGCCATACTGCAAATGGCATCACACGTTCACCCATACCACCAACGACTGCAAGGTCCTGCGCGGACAGATTCAGATGGCAATAGAACAAGGCCGATTACTCTTCGGTCAGTTTGCCATGAGAGTTGACACGCAGCCGTTTCCGGAAGTCAACATGGTCGATCTCAGCCAGTGCATAGGACGCGAGCCAGGTTTCTCGTTTGACATCAATATGGCAGGGCTTGCAGATCGCCATGGCGAGGATAAGCCCGAGAGCAGTCGCTCCCGCGGCAAAGGTGAAGAGGAGGCCGATCCACACGATCGGCCCCAAACAATGAAAAGTGGTGAATCCTCAGTAAGCATTACGATGGAAAAGGAGGCCGATTCTAGCGATCGGCTAAAGCCAACCCCAACACGCCTTTTGCCGGTGCGCGACATGGATTCAGCAGGCGACGGGAAGCTGGGGTATGGGTTTACATCAGCGAACGAGCTAGAAGAGGTTGAAGAAGTCAAGAAGGAGATCAAGAAGTTGTTGGACGCCGGGTTCATCAGGCCATGCAGGTACGCTGAATGGATTTCCAATGTAATACTTGTGGAGAAAAAGGATGGCCGATGGCGCGTTGCCATAGATCTTCGAAATCTCAACAGTCTGTAAATAGTCGGACCAACAACCGCAAGGGGAGCCGATTCCAGCAATAGGCTAAAATTACACCACCACCCGTGTCCACCGATGTGCTATTTCGCATGATGATTGGCGAGACAAACTCGAATTGGCTGAAAAGCCGATATCTTCAATCACTTGAAGGATTCGGCTCGGGGGGCATACACACAGAGAAGGTACAAGGCCATAAAGTATGTACCCAGGGGAAGCCGATTCATGAGTCACAAAAATCGGCTAATAAAAGATCGAAAGTACAAAAAAATTCGGCACAGCCGATGCTTAGCCATCGACTCAAGAAGTACAACAAGGTACAAGTTCAGTACAACATTTAGTAGTCTACACAGAGAGGTTCTTCTGAAGAAATTCGTCAAGAGCATGAAGGGCGTCAGCACGGATACGATCCACTTTGGCAATCTCAGCCTCGTCGTCCTCGTCTTTGCCTGTCACCAGCTGACTGCTCAGGGCACGAATTTCAGCCAGATCAGTTTTCAGATCGGCTGTGAGGCCTTGCGCTTCCTCTCGAGAGCGGGCAATGAGGGTTTCCTTCTCTTGGATAAGTCGCTTGGTCATCCTAACTCTCTCTTCAAGGTTCTCCAGTTCCTTTCGCAGGGTCTCGAGTTCAGCGCTATTGGCAGAAGTGTCAGTCTTGGCGTCCAGAGCAGCCTTTTTCTCATTGAGCCGTCGACACTTCTCTGCAATATCGGCTCTCATTGGGAGCTGGGTATGACGAAGGGTAATTCTTTGACGCGCCGACTGCACTCTTGACCTGAAGGCCGACAGGGTCACGGCTGGCCAGAGCTTCACCTGTAGTGTCACGGGGAGATGGGACTGGATTTCTTCAAGGATGCTCGCGACTGCCTCGGGGTTCCCAACCAAGGTCTCAACTGAGGAGGATAGCAAAGTCTTGAGACGCTGGAGCGGACCGTCGACTGTGCCAGGGCTTGGCTCTTCACCCGCCTTGGAAGTAGCTGGCTCGATGGATTCAGGATCGAATGTCAGCAAGCTTGAAAGATCACATCCCTGACAGACGAACAAGAGCGGTATGAGTATACAACACAGGAAAAGGTAGAGACAAGGGAGTTGAGTGTACCTCTCCCAAAGTAAGAGGAGCAGTCGATGGTGTGACAATCGGCTTTTCCGGAAGCTTGGCTGGGTTAGCCACTTGGTCAGCCACTCCCGTCGAAGCAGCCAGGTCTAGTGTGGCAGATGGCATCAATACCTCTTCAACGTCCCCGCTAGAAGTCTCATTAGTCTGCAAAGGAAATGGTGAGTCGACCCAAGTAGCAATGGGATAACATGAGGCGTGGACTGGTGAGGTAATTACATTTGAAACCTCCTGGCTTGGCGAGGAAACTTGTGGGTCTTTGCTAGCCCTTTTGACATAGCGACGTTTCACGCGTGACCCTGTTTTGGTCGGAGCTGGGGTGGCAGCAGGCTCGGGAGTGGACCTTTGCCTAGAAACCGATGTGGGTGAGTCCGTCTGGCTCTGTGTGGTGGATCTCTCGGAATTGCCCGGGTTCGTGTCCCTGTGTCTAGACTGTGCATCCTCGCTGGAGTTCTCTTCGGTGGAAGTCTGTGAAAAGAAGTATAAGCATGTGGCGAAGGACTGGGAGGATGGATAAATGTAATCAAGGCACGGGTTAACTTACGTGCAAATTTTCTTGGACAGGAGATTTGCGCTTCAGGGTCTTCCTGGCAGCTACTTTCCTCACCGCCTTCCTCGCTTGGGTGGAAGCTCGGGGGGCAACCGGCCCCGAGGATGCTTTACTCTTGGAAGCCGATTTTGGTGAAATCGGCTGGCCCTGCATTATAACTTGCTTCAGGGGTGGCGAGCTTTGGCAGAAGAGCACCACCGGGGCTGGGGGAAGGAATGTGAAGGGAGAACCGTCGGTTTGCGTGGGCTCTGGACCATCTTGTTCCTGCCAAGAGATAAAGCCAGGTTTTCAGATAACCATTATGAACGGTCGCAAGAAATTTATATGCAATGGTACCTGATGTGTAGGAATGTCATATTCGGCATCAAGCTGCTTCAGCGACGGTCCGAGAGCTCTTCTGAAGGCATGGGTCTTCCACATGGTCCACCAAGTCTCGAAACCATCGGTAGTGGTGGTGAAGCAGAGGTTGTGGGGGATTGGGATTGCCAGAGCGTCAAAAAAGGTGTAGCACCTTTGGCCAGTAAGGATGTCAGGCAGCTCAGCTCGGCTTGCTGTCAGATGATGAAGAAAGAAGTGTGGGGGCACTTGCCCGAGACCAAATTGCCGAGCTACTACCACCGGTTGGTAGGACTCGTAGCCGGGCTTGATGATCCGGTTAAAAGTACTCATGATGACTGGGAGAAAACAAGGGCGGGTCATGATAGAGAATAAGTGCCGGGTGCTAGCGTTATCGGAAAAGCTGTCTAACCGGAAGGAGACTGGATTCTCAAAGTTTTCTGATTCGGCGTAAGGGAAGAACAGGGGGTTGCTCAAGCCTTGGAAGAAAATCTTGAACCATGCTGCCGCTTCCTTAGGGGTCAGCCTGCTGCCTGGGAGGCCATACAGAGCTTGACCATAACTGGTGCATCGGATCTCCCTCCCGTTAGCATCTGGGAAGGTGCAGGTGGCCAAAGGTGGGAAGTCTGGGATTTGGTTCTGAAAGTACAGCTGAGCCCATAATTGAAGAAACCACCAAGGACCTCATGTTTTCACTGTCTTCTGAGAGAACAGTTTGACTGACATCAGTTGGAGAGATCGATAGACCTCCCCAAGGAACAGTTTGCCAAGGCCAAGATGAGTGCCTTTAGCAAGTTCATACGCCAGGGAAAGGTAATTCTTGGTTGGGGCTAGTGAGGGACCACAGAATATGAAGTGCTCCAGCCAGAAGTTCAAGAAGGCCGTGTGTTCTCTCTCGGTCACAGGGCCTTTGGTTTTCATATAACGCTTGAGGTAGGCGCCCCAGCTTGTACACTCTGTTTTAGAGGAGAGGGTGAAGGGGACCTTTGGCAACTTAAAGGCAGAGGGGCTTGGGGATGCAATATCCAGGCCTGTAATCATGGCTACATCCAGTAGAGTTGGCGTCATGGGGCCATGCCCGAACATGAAGCAGTTCAGTGCATCAGACCAAAAGTAGCCGATGGTTTTCAGAATGTTCTCATTCTTTTCAAGAGGAGACAGTGATAATGACAGTGCATCGGCTATCCCTATCGTTTCCCAGGTAGCATAATGGGTTTTGGACACTCGATTGTACCATGCCACCCAACCTTCAGGAGGATTAGGCCAGGCTCGCAGGCAGTCGGCCCAAGAAGTCAGATCTAAGTCCTGGTTCACAAAGGGTATTCTATTGGCCTCGCATGAGATTAAGTGAGCGGGACTCTCGGAAGAACGGGGGCCAAGACACATGGAATTTGGGAGAGAAGGATGCGGCAGCAGGATGTCGGAGACCTAAAGTTAATAACGGAATCGAACATTAATTCAGGTGTTCTTCTGTTCAAATCCTGGTATTAATCCAAATGGCGAAGAAGCGGTGGGATATTACCTTCAGACCGGAGACCATGGCGTTGGCGTTGGATGATTCCGCCATTAGAGGCGCTGCGGAGTTGGGACGGCGCGGTTGAGATCTGAGGTTCGTGGAGTCGCTGGGGCGGCGATTTTAGGGATCTGAGTTTGCTTTCTCAGATGGAGGTCGCAGGTTACCGTTTGGAAGGGCAATTGGGTTGGCCTTGCTCGTGTTTTATGGTAGGGGCCGATGCGATACCGTCGGCTCTTTTGGGGGTTGTTTAACTTTGACTGTCGGCCAAGTTAACTAGAAGCTGATTGCTCAGAAGAGAAAGAACGAAGGAAGAGCCGATTGATTAGGAATTGCCAAAACTGTCGAATCGTGCAGAGAAGTTGAGAAGGCAAGGCGTCATGATGAAGAACACTGCGACGGTTCTGCTCTGCCACGACATGACCCCTCGAAGGAAAAACAGGATGGTTTTGCAATTATCATTACCAAAACCAGGGGGGCATGTGTTATCACCGGATTTTGGCCAAATCAGGAGATGGGCCGTAAGTGAAGATGGGCTTAAAAGATATACGCACGGAGCGTCTTTGAAGCGGCCTTGCACGGAGAGTTTGGGCTTAATCGCCCGTGTATCTGTAATATAGTAGATCGTATTATAGTTTAGATTAAAAGATAGAGTCTGACCCGTGCACGGTTAGGTGCACGCCCGAATTAGAAAGTCCCTTGGACTATAAATATGTATCTAGGGTTATCAGAAAAGGAGGACAATCACGTTCACAACAAACACAAATCAGGCGCATCGCCACCCCTTCTTTCGAGGGTTTCTCCCGGGTAAGCACCATGCTGCCTAGATCACATCTCGCGATCTAGGCAGCACAACGTTTATTCATTTACCTTGTGTTGCTCGTACTAAAGCGTTGTTGATGGCGAGTAACACTATTTATCGTAGATGTTTTGGGGCTTGCATAGATGCTTTTCTTACGCATATCTGCTTAGCTATGCCGTCCCTCAATATCTAGCTGCCCTTACACCTATCCAGGTGTAAGGGCAGCATCTTGCTTGTTCGTTACTTAGTAGATCCGATCTGTTATAGTTGCTCCTTGTTCTTCAAGGATTAGTTTAATATCCGTATGGTTAGGCCTTACAAACGGGTTGAACGATCCGGTTGTGCGTTAGGTGTGGTTTGTTAGTCCTAAGAGGGATGTTCCGGGAATTAACTTAGTGTTGGTTTTTAGGCCTCTTTTAGGGCTAGTTTTCCATTATCTTCCGTGTCTATTAGGCTCAACTACGCGTAGGATGTTCCGATCATACGGTGAAAACCCTAAACTGTCGTAGATTGGCTTAGCTTTGCTATGATCAAGCAGGATCCCCATGTCATTGAAAATCCAACACGAACGATGGGGCGATCGGCTCTTTGAGCCGATCCGTAGGGCAACCTGAGAGCCGATAGGGCTCGTATTTAATGTTTACGTGTCTGCCATGCAGGGAACTAATCGAAGCAATCCAACACCTTCCTGGCCAGGTATAGGTCAGGTGGCACGCCCTTGCAGCCGCCAGGTCGTGTGCCGGAGCATTTGCGGGACGACGTCGAGGGACCAGGGCCCGCTGCCGCCTTGGAAGCCTCCCAGCTCTTCGTGTTGCTTAACCACTGCTCGCCGGTGGGTTTTGGCAGGCAACACGTTTCCACACCGGCGCCCCCAAAACTGCGGCCCCGATAGATGTTTTGAATTAAAATCATAAGTAAATGCATAGAAAATTGAATAAGAAGCATTTTATTCCACAAACTAATACATAATTGGGAACGTGGTTTACATGAAGATATAGTTTGGAACATGGTTTTCCAGAAACTAATACATAGTTTGAACCATGGTTGACACAAATATAAAATATTAATAAAAAATTAAACCTAACTAGGCCGGTCATCGCAGGTTTCGTGTGTTCGCTGCCAAGAAAGAACACTCGAGGGCACACCCAGTCACCCAAACTGGAAAATCCATCTGGTGAGGTTGCCTCTGTTGGTTCTTTCGAGGAAGAACATCCAAAAACATGCGTGCCGATATTCGTTGCGAAAAAACAACACTCAGTCGTCGTCCTCCTCGGCGTTGTCGCCGTGGTAGTTCCGGCGGCAACGCGTGTCGTCGAACACCTTGACGCTCATGTCCCTGTCGCCAAAGTAGGAGAACAGGAGCATGAAGCCGGCTTGGATGCTGTGGTGGCGCGCGAACTTCTCCCAGCCAGATGTGGAGGTACATCTTGTCGCGCGCGTCGTAGATCACGTCCACAATCCACCGGTAGTAGCCGCACGCAGCCTCCCGCAGATGCATCGTGCCCGGGCGGTCGTTGCCGGCGACGAAGTCGGCGAAGGTGTTCGGCAGCCTCTGGATGCCACGTGGGTCGCACTTGAGGACGAGGACGAACTCGAATTGCACGGGCCCCTCCTCCTCCATGTCCGACGATGACGACGACGACGTCGGAGGCGATGGCGTGCAGCTCTGTCGCGGCCACGGCAGCGGCCTCGAACAGACATGGCGTCGTCTCTTCAGATGGTGGCAGCTAGGATTGGGGAGAGAGGCGCTAGGGTTTGTGTAAGAGGGACGATGAGAGGCGGCCCTTTTATAGGCCGGAGGGAGGCGGGGGAGCGGGGGAGCGGTGGCGCTCATTAACGGCGGCACAAAGAACAAGGCGCGCGCGACGGGACTGTTTGTTGCGCGTATGCGGAAACTGCACCGCCGTTGCGCCCTAATAACTCCCGTCGCGAGGTAGGCGACGGTTAGGTTAAAATTGAATTAGCCGCTGACGCATTGGCCCCGCCACTCCCCGCTGGCGTCGACTTTTGGGTTGTGTGGCTGACAGGCGGCTCCCATGCCCAAAATTTTCATTCTCGCGAGGCGCCGGCGCGCCCGATTCACGCCCTTGGCGAAGGGGCCGGCACGGGGTTGCCGGTGATTCTATTGGGCTCCAAAATTGGCTGGCGCCGTTTGGGGCGCGCCGGTGCGAGCCCATTTTCGCTCGCGGCCCCCAAAAAGCTATCGGGGCCGCTATCGGGGACGCTGGTGGAGATGCTCTAAGAACTCTGAATTACTGTTTATGTTGAGACAGATGTATTTCCTATATTTCTGGAGGTGGTACTCCCAAAGACTGATGGAATATGGGACAAGATAAACCATTAGATGTGAGCAGATGGACGGCTCGTGCATATTCTAGGGTACTGTAGAAAAAGCTTCTTTTGTAGTTTTTTTCACAAGGACCTTCTTTTCTAGTTATTAAGACTACTCATAGTGGGAGTAACTTCACTAGTAACTAAGTGTCCAACTCAGCAAATTTGCTTATGTGGCAGTGAGTTAATGAGGAGAGAGGAGGATGGAGTAACATAGCTAGTTACTGTAACATCACACTTCCTAAGATACAATGAGTTTATAAGCTAATTAATGAAGACATCTATGATACTACTTTGATGTTACTAACCACTATGAAGGTAGTAACATAGAGTAATAACATGTGCATGTTACTACTCTATGTTACTTCCCACTATGAGTAGTCTAACCCGGATACTCGGACGCATTCAATTACGTAATGATATTAGTTGACATATAAATTATACTCCGAGATCCATATAACTTATATTAGTTGATATTAGTTGGCATATTAGTTGATATTGGTACTAAGATGTGAGCAGATACTCGGAGTACCATAATACTATTTATTATGGATCTCGGATAAAGTGATTAAATGTGATGCTAGATACTGTTAGATAATATGCTTGTTGTATTACCAGGGGGCCAAAGGCCACAATATATAGTACATGTACAGGTGGAAATATGCAGGAAGCCCCCTAACATATGGGGAAACTACAAAATACAGATATATACATCTAACACCTCCCCTCAAACTCATGGTGGATCCACAACACTGAGTTTGGAGAGTAAGAAATCATGCTGCGCTCGAGTCTGTGCCTTCGTAAAGAAATCCGCCAACTGCAAATCTGAAGGCACATAATGAACCGCAACAACATCATCCTGCACCCGAGCACGTGTGTAAAAAGCATCAACACCAATATGCTTGGTCAGCTCATGCTTGACCGGATCACGTGCAATACCGATAGCACCTGTATCGTCGGACAAAAGTGGAGTGGGTGTCGTAACAGAGACCCCAAAATCTGCAAGCAACCACCGTAACCAAGTCACCTCAGCAATCAACAAATCCATAGCCCGCAACTCAGCCTCAACACTCGAACGGGAAGCTGCGACCTGTTTCTTCGTCTTCCAAGCAACAAGCGAACCACCAAGAAACACACAGTAAGCAGAAAGTGAACGACGATCCGTAGGATCACTCGCCCACGTAGCATCCGAATAGCACTGGAGCTGGAGAGAGCTGGAACGGGGAAAGAAAAGGCGATGAGTGATCGTGCCACGAAGGTAATGGAGAACACGGAGAAGATGACTATAGTGAACAGTGGTAGGAGCTGAGACAAACTGACTCAGAATATGAACAGGATAAGAAATATCAGGACGAGTGACAGCAAGATAAACAAGACTCCCAACAAGATGGCGATAACGGGTGGGATCGGGAAGAGGATCACCATCAGTAGGACGAAGCTTAACATTAAGCTCCATAGGAGTATCGACTGTGCGCTCATCTCCAAGAGCAGCACGAGCAAGAAGATCCTGAATGTACTTTTCCTGAGAGATAGAAAAGCCATCAGAAGTGGAGGAAACCTCAATGCCAAGAAAATAGCGAAGAGGACCAAGATCAGTCATAAGAAACTGATCACGAAGACGAGCCTTGACGAAGGCAATATACTCGGGATCATCACCAGTAATGATCATATCATCAACATAAAGAAGAAGAAGAGTACGTCCACGAGGAGAAGTGTGAACGAAAAGTGCTGGATCATGAAGACTAGGAGAGAAACCAGCAGCAGTCACCACAGAGGCGAAGCGCTCAAACCAGGCACGAGGGGCCTGTTTGAGACCATAGAGAGAACGTCGAAGACGACAAACCATCCCATGGGGAACAGAATACCCAGGAGGAGGCTGCATGTAAACCTCCTCACTCAACTCGCCATTAAGAAAAGCATTCTGAACATCAAGCTGGGAGACAGACCAGCGGCGAACAGAAGCAATAGCAAGAAGGGTACGCACAGTAGTCATATGAGCCACAGGGGCAAAAGTCTCATCATAGTCACGCCCGTGCTCCTGCTGAAAGCCACGAGCCACAATACGCGCTTTATAGCGCTCAAGAGATCCATCAGAGCGAGTCTTAATTTTATAGACCCACTTACATGTGATAGGACGAACACCAGAAGGGGGAGAAACAAGATCCCAAGTGCCAGTGCGCTCAAGCGCAGCGATCTCCTCAGCCATGGCAAGCTGCCATTCAGGATGACGCTCGGCATCCCGATAAGAAGCCGGCTCGGAAACGACAGAGAGACCATACTGACTAGGAGAGTAACGAGCTGGAGCACGACGCCGACGCACAGGCCGTGAAGGGGGAAGCTCATCTCGCAGAAGACAAGTCATCGGAAGAAGAGGAAGAAGGGACAAGCATCGGAAGGAGCCGAAGCCGGAGAACGAGGAGTACTAGGTGGACTAGACGAACGAGAGGATGGCGCCGAGGGGGCGCATCGAAGTAGGAGGGAGGGGAGGAGGAACAGCAGGGGGTGCATCCGGAAAAAGAAGAAAAGAGATATCATCCACCGGGTAAGTACCCGAGGTGGGGCGAGGATAGAAGGGACGCGTCTCATCAAACGTGATGTCACGAGAGATGCGCATCCGATGACCAATGGGGTCCCAACAGCGATAGCCCTTATGCTCATCACTGTATCCGAGAAAAACACACTCAACAGACTGAGCGGTTAGTTTGGTGCGTTCACGAGGAGGAAGAAGGACATAGCAGACGCAACCAAAGGAACGGAGAGTCGAGTAGTCTGGAGAAACACCAGAGAGACGCTCGAGAGGAATGCCACCCTGTAGAACAGCGGAAGGCTGAATGTTAATGAGGTGGGCCGACGTAGCAACAGCCTCAGCCCAGAAATGTGGCGGAAGAGAAGAGGCAATCATCATAGCACGGGTGGTCTCAAGAAGATGACGATGCTTACGTTCGGCGACGCCATTTTGAGCATGCGCGCCGGGACAAGAAAAGCGAGCGAGGGTGCCCTCCTCAGCAAGGACACCACAAAGGTGCTCGGGAGATATACTCACCGAGCAGAATCAGCACGGAACACGCGAATGGGGGAGGAATACCGAGTGCGGACCATGGCCGCAAAACGCCGATAAATAGAGAGCACCTCACCTGCGAGAGTGCATGAAAAACACCCAGGTGTACCGTGAAAAATCATCAATGAATAAGATATAGTATCGATGACCCCCTTTCGAAGCGAAGGGAGCCGGACCCCAAACATCTGAATGGACTAAATCGAACGGTCGCTGAGAGACAGACACACTAGTAGGATAAGGAAGCTGAATCTGTTTGCCTAACCTACAGCCACGACGGTGTAACGACCCATCTCCGCAGACAGACCCCGGAAGGCCACGATGAACCAAAGACGACAGGCGAGAGTCACAAAGGTGACCAAGACGATGATGCCACTCGCTGAAAAGAGCCGGTGACAGAGGCAACAACCGGAGGAGAACTAGCAGATGGAGTGGCAGCGGAAGGAACACGAAGCCAGTCTAACTCCCAAAGCCCTGGAGACTTACGGCTACGAGGGCCAGCTCCAACCAGGGCCTGTGTGCGATGATCCTGAACCGCACAAGACTCAGCGTCAAGAATGACGCGACAACCAGAATCGGTGAGCTGGCTAGCAGAGAAAAGGTTCATCCGAAGGCGGGGAACATGAGAAACATCGGGGACGAGAGAAAGAGGGAGTAGAAAGGGTGCCGCTACTAGAAACAGGAATAGAGGTACCATCAGCCGTGACAACACGGACAGGAGAAATAAGAGACCGAAGAGCAGACATAATAGAAGACTCAGAGGTCATATGAAAGGAAGCTCCAGAATCCAGATACCATGGGGACGTACCTGACTGTGTAGAAACTGGTGGTCGCGCAATGCCAGAAGAGCCAGTCACAGAACCAGCAGCGTCCGGCGAGGAAGAGTCTGTAGTAGCGAGCAGACCACGAAGACCCCTGAGAATGTCCTGATCAGAGAGTGCAACTGCAGAAGATCCTGAAGAGCCAGCCTGCTGACGATCCTGGAACTGCTGACGTAAACAGGGATCCCGCGTCCAATAGGTGGAGGAAGTGTGGCCAACCTTGCCACAGTAGGTGCAATAAGGACGAGGGCGGAGACTCGGACCGCGAGGCTGCTGACGTAAACTGGAATCCCAAGCATCAAGCAGGCGGTGAAGCTGCGCTATCTCATGCGCAGAGAGGGGCGCAACTGGAGAGGTCGACGTACAATCAGGTGCCGACGAGGAGCTAGCAGCCACACGCACAGAGGCCACCAAAGGGGGCGGCGGAGAGCAACATGCCGATGAAGACAGATTCGGCAAAGCGCGGTCATAACCGCAGGAAGAGGCCGCAAAAGTCGATGTAGAGCGGCGGGCCGACGTAGACGAAGTCGGCGAAGCGCGGGCAGAGCCGCGTGAAGAGGCCGCAAAAGTCGATGTAGAACGGCAGGTCGAGGGAGACAAAGTCGGCGAAGCGCGGGCAGAGCCGCATGAAGAGGCCGCAAAAGTCGGTATAGAGCGGTGAGCCGACGTAGACGGAGTCGGTGAAGCGCGGGCAGAGCCGCGGGAAGAGGCCGCAAACGGCGACGAAGAATGACTAGCCGTCATACACGAAGACAGCGGACAAATACCAAGTACCGAAGGTGGGCCCAAAGAAGGGGCGGGATCAGCGGAAGACATAGCGCTTTTTTTTTTTGCTTTTTTTTTCCAGATGGAAGTCAACTGTACGGCAAGAGAGATCGATCCGATCTCAGCAGAATCGAGGCGGGCGAGCAAGGCGTCGGGCCGGAGAAGTAGCACGAAGCAGGGACCGATCTCAGCAGAATCGAGCAGGGATCGAATCCAGACACGCGCGGAGCCGGGGATCGAATCCGGGAGAGCAAGGAGCAGCGGTCACGCGCGGAAGGCGGCGGCCGGAAGCTGAGCGGGGGCGGGCGGAGTCTGGCGGGCGGAGCTCCTGTCCACGGGCGAGAACGGCCGGACTCACGCGACGGAGAGCAGGAGCACGCAGCAGCCAGGGAGCAGGGGAATCGGGGAATCGGAGCAAGGACGGGCGGGCTCGGCAGCACACGCGGGACGGGCAGACGGAGCTCGGCAGCCAGGGAAAAATCGGAGCAGGGCCAGATCGATGGAGGGCGTCGGGCCAAGATCGGCCGAGCGGAGCAGAAGATCCGGCGCGGGCCGGCACAGGGAAGCAGCGGAGAGACGAAGGGCGACGGGAGCGGAGAGACGAAGGGCGACGGACAAGCAACGTCGGGAAAATTTAGAGAACCAATTTCGGCTCTGATACCATGTTAGATAATATGCTTGTTGTATTACCAGGGGGCCAAAGGCCACAGTATATAGTACATGTACATGTGAAAATATACAGGAAGCCCCCTAACATATGGGGAAACTACAAAATACAGATATATACATCTAACAGATACTACCAAGAGCCCTCGATCTCCAAATGTTTCAATTACCTTTTGTGTTGCTCCATAATTGAAACATTTGGAGAGGTGTGAGCGCATTCAGTGCACACCTCGCTGCAGCTATATTCTGGACTTGGATGGATATGCTTGGAAGGTTACGTTAACACCACTTGACTCTGTAGAGATCCTGTTCATCAGAGCTACTAGGGACTGATATAATTACGTAATTGAATGGTAGTAAATGTCAAGATCGCTTCTTATCTTCACCAAAAGGTGAACAGTGAGCACGCATGCTAATATAGCGATCGAGATGCAACTTGTTTTTTTTCATTCCCTTCGGGTTCTCTGTTTTCATGGAGTCACAGTTTACTCGATGAAAAAGAAAACAGAGCCTGCCGCTTTTGTCCAAAGTGAGAGAAAACAAGAGAGAAAAGAAAGACAGGAGCATGCATTCATCAAGCTTGCTAGCTCTTATGCCTAAAATAGAGGTTTATGATCGTATAATACTTCAGTCTGACACCTTTGCCCGGACCGGGCGGGGTCGATGCTGCATGCATGCAGGGAATGATCATGTTGGAAGGCCCGTACCACAGGCACTACGTAATTTACATTGATTGGCACAATGGCACCTTGACACCCTCCACTAAGAGAGCTAGATGCCCCTCCTAAACTGTGTGTGTGAGAGAGAGGGCGGGTGAAATGCCTTGAGATGTCTGGAACAGGAGAGGGGAGGGAGAGAGCTATCTGACTGGATGAGCAAGTACTGAACTCATATGCAGTGGGCAGTTGGCAATACTATCCAGTAGATGCCAGTAAACCTAAATTCTAGAGAGAAGGGTAAGATTTGAAGTTACAGAGTGTGGGTAGTGATGAAAGCCTTATGTACTTATGGTTCTAACAAATTTATTGTTACCTTTTTGCTAGATCTAGGTTGATCGAGAATTAAGTTATTTCTAGGTCAGCTCTAGCACAGTTAAATTTGTATTGTTATTCATGCACGCTAGAATTGCACTTTTTTCTAGTTGCACATGAAATTGAGTGACCGTAAGTTTAGTTTGTTTTGGGTTGACTAAATCATAGCCGTGTTCTTATTGTTAATGTTAACACATGGGACGAAAGTAGAGAAGTTTGAGCATCTCCAGCAGATGCCCTAAACTGTATGCCTCTAGAACCGATTTACAAGCTCCTCCTCTAGAGCAAAAGTGCAAAGCCTGACGCCATAAAAATGCAGCCAGTGTGAATTTACTTTTATGTGGGGCCCTTTTATTAGTTGGTTGCTAGTTTTCTAAACTTGGATTATTGTCTTTCTTGCCCAATTTCTTCCTCTCGATATTCGGAACTCCCGCACAACAGCTACCACCCTGGCCCCATCGTCGATTCTCACACCCTTCTGAGTTATGCACCTAGAATGCTAACTTTGTTCGCCTCCGACGCTACACGATCCTCGCTCCACATTGCCCCCGCGTCGTTCTTGACCGACGGCACTTCAATAGGGCACGACGATTTCAAGTGCGATCCAATGGTTTTTCTGTACTGTGGTGTCTATATTTTGAAGAAAAAAACTTGCCACCCCACCGTCGGTTTAAGAAATTGGAGGATCGCAAATTTTCTGGGTTCAGCCACTAAATTTTATAGGTGTGCGTTTTTCGGACGTCTGCTAGAGATGCTCTTAGCTAGCGGGAGGAATGGAAAAATACATAGACACATAGGGTGTGTATGTTTCTGCACATGGACATGAAGCACTGTAAGCGAAAACTCCTTTTTACAGGCAATTGTATGCGTAGGAGTGTCATCCACCACACATTGTGCTTTGAGATTGGTGAAACTTTTTGTTCCCTTTTTGACAAAACTGAAACATAATTGAAACAAATTTAAATAGTAGAAAATGTTTCACAAGTTTCATAAACACGTTAACAACAGATGTGAAACTTTGTGAAACTTTCTGAAACATACTTTGAACAGTAAATAATTTTTCATAAGTTTCAGACATGTTTCACAAATTTCAGAAATATTTCACAAATTTTTGGAAACTAAATCAACACATGGGTGACGTCAGCATGACGTCATCACTACTTTACCTACCGGAGCCGGTAGAATCGCTGCGTTCTCAAGGGCATGTACAATGAGGTGAGGTCGGAGTTTCGTTGGAGTTGTCATGTAGGATTTTTGCATAGTTGGAGGAGATAGAAATATAAAAAAAATCTTCCCTTAGCTTAGATATAATTTCTTAGGAAAAAATATTTTTTGCGTTGTGCCATTTATCTTTCCTTGAAAAATTAATTTCTTACTAAAAAATAATTCATTCTCAGTAATTGTTAGGGATATCAAGAAAATAAAAACTAATTCATTCTCAGTAATTGTTAGGGATAACAAGAAAAATAAATGCATTGTACTACAACTTATATCTTTACTTTCTCTAGATGATGTGGCCGGAGGGTCAAGTGAAAACATGTCTCTCTACCATTGTGCATGCATGCCGTAAATCATATTATGAGATACCCACATGTATTCTCTAAAACGGAAGAGGCATGCGAGTATGCGACCAAATGGACGCAGTACATCTTGCTTCAGCTGGGGATCACGTTTCTACTATTAATGTGGCATAAATCAAGTTGACATGCTAATTACGCTGATGTCGATGCTAAAGAACATAATTGGGCAACGTACGTACGTATAAATAGCACCTTTGTACGTGCATGGGTGCCGTGCATGGGTGCCGTGCATGTGCCCAATAGCATAAGTACGTTATTTACGGGCCGAAATTTGGTCATTAAGACGGTATAGGTACAATATATGTGAGCCAAATTAATTCAAACAAGTGTGACACCATATTTACCCTACTAATCAGATTCCAAACGATGTCCCTTGTAGCATATTAGTAACTCGGTGTAAAATTTCTTACTCGCCTGGATATATCATATATAGTCTCCTCCATGCGCCTCTCTCTTTCATGTGAGGGCATCTCCAACGGGACGACGAATTTCGGACGCCCAAAATATCCGCACGCGTCCATTTGCGTCGGCCTAAATGGTCGAAATCGACTGCGCGTCCGCTTACATCGGGGGTGGCTCCAGCAGCACGATGCATTTTTTCGATTTTGCATTTTTTCAACATAAAAACATAATTTACATAGTAAAATAAAGGAAAATAAAATAAAAAACCTAATAATGGTTGCGCCTAGTAGTCGTCGTCATCGATGTCGATCACGAGGAGCTCCGGTACCAGCCACGACCAGTTGGCAAGCGGCAGAACATATGCCGGTGCCGCCGGCAGTAGTGGAGGTGGATCAGCCCACGCCGGTGGTGGCGGTTGAGCAGCCCATGCCGGTCGTGGAGGTTGAGCAGCCCACTCCGGTGGTGGTGGTGGTGGTGGCACAGCCCATGTCGTTGGTGGAGGTTGAGCAGCCCACTCCGGTGGCGGAGGTTGAGCAGCCCACGCCGGTGGTGGAGGTTGATGTCTACGCACGCTTCTATTATTATAGACAGTATTGGGCCTCCAAGTTCGGAGGTTTGTAGAACAACAGCAAATTTCTCTTAAGTGAATAACCTAAGGTTTATCGAACTCAAGGAGGTAGAGGTCAAAGATATTCATCTCAAGCAACCCTGCAATTACGATACAAAAGTCTCTTGTGTCCCCAACACACCCAATACACTTGTCAGGTGTATAGGTGCACTAGTTCGGCGAAGAGATAGTGAAATACAAGTAATATAGATGATTATGAGTGGTAATTGCAATCTAAAATAAAAATGGCAGCAAGCAAGCATGTAGCAGAACTGGTTGTAAACGGTGTTTCAATGCTTAGAAACAAGGCCTAGAGATCATACTTTCACTAGTGGACACTCTCAACAATGATACCATAATTGAATACATAGATATTATCACTTCACTATTCTACTCTGAACCACTCTCCGATTTGATAACAAACACAAATTCACTGCGTAGGCCTACATAAGCATTCCTTAAAGTTCGCATTCCCAATATCACTTTGAGCATACAAAGATGATACTAACTAGACACCACAATTCATAAGTATTTCTGTAAATTAAGCTTAAGAAACAAACACGGTGTGCACACTGTCACCTTCACACCGCTGGACAAGGTTTCCCCGGAGATCACATACTAAAACCACTTGAGTAGCACAATAGTTGAAGAATAACATGTACTTATTCAACTAGATTACAAAGCTCATGATCACATAAAAATTATACATGGAGAGATAGATAGACCACATAGCTACCGGTAAAGCCCTCAGCCTCGGGGGAGAACTACTCACTCCTCATCATGGAAGTCAGCAACGACGATGAAGATGGCGGTGGAGTCGATGTAGATGGCTCCGGGGGCAATTCCCTGTCCTGGCAGGGTGCCGGAACAGAGACTTCTGTGCCTCAAAACTTGTCTGCGATAGCGACGGAGCTACGGAAATTTTCGGGTGCAGAGGCTTATTGATTTAGAGTTTTCGCGTCGGGAGGCATTTATAGGCGGAAGGGCGAGGTCGGTGGCCGCCAGGGGGCGCCAGACCACTCCTAGGCGCGGCCAGGGCCTGGGCCGCGGCTAGGCCTAGTCTGGCCGCCCTGTGGCCCCTCTTCGTCTCTCCTCCGGACTTCGTCTTTGTTACGGAAAAATAAGATCTTCGACTTTTGTTTCATCTAATTCCGAGAATATTTCATGTACAATTTTTCTAAAATACAAAACAGCAGAAAACAGGAAACTGACACTGTGGCATCTTGTCAATAGGTTAGTGCCGGAAAATGTATAAAAGTGCAACAAAGTGTAAGCAAAACATATATAATTTGGTGTAAAATAAGCATGGAGCATCGAAAATTATAGATACGTTGCAACGTATCAGAGGTGGAGGCCCCCACGGGTTGTACGACGGAGGTGGAGCCGGCGGTTGCACCGGTTGCGTGGCCGAGTCCTGGAGCGACCGTCGTAGGGCCTCTTCCTCTGTGAGGCCCAGCGGCATGATGTCGGCGGCGTCTGCACCAGTCGGTCCATCTCCGGGACAAGAACGCCGAGCCTCACGATCTCGTCATTCGTCATCGTCTCTGGGTACTCAAACTTCGGGCCCTCCGCCATGGCCAACTGCCATTCTTGGAAAATGCAAGCGACGTAGTCGTGGCTGTCGTCCTTGGCCTCCTCGTTGTGGTAGGCCAGCGCGTCGCTGTAGTAGTCATCGTCGTCCTGTGCAGGCCTCGGCGGCTGCCGTGTTCGACGACGAGGTGGTGGTGGATGGTCAAACGGGAAGTCCCTGTCGCTGAGGAAGCTCGCCCTCCTCTTCGGATCATTCTCGGTCTCGTGCCAGGTGCCCCAGGTGTCGGAGTCGGTGGCGTAGGCGGGATCGGCGCGGGGGTCCGGCGGCAAGTACCGCCGCCTGCGCCGGATCTCGGCGCTCCTCTCTGGCTCCAGCCGCCAGACATGCACCCGGAGGTAGCTGAGGCACCAGCCGCCAGGCATGTGCATGCCCCCCCCCCCCAGTTGTCGCATGGCGTCCAGTTCGTGTGCATGAGCCGCGCCACGTTGATGGGCAGCGGCACCCTGTGCGTTCGCTCCGCCTACTTGGTGCCGCTGTCGGACGCCTCGAAGTCGTTCTTCGTCTTCCCCATGGTGCTGCAGTGGCGTGTGGCGGTGGTGAGAGTGGAGGTGTCCGTGTTGTGGGAGATGCCAGGGACGATGTCGGTCGACTTTTAAGGCCGGCCGTGCGTGGGACACGATGCTATTGAAGGCAGCGCAGAAGCCCAGCTGTCGCCCGCCAGTGCGCGGGCGCGAAAAAGGCAGCCGCGACATTGATGGCGAAGGCTGCAGCACAGACGCGGAAGCGCTGACCGCGGAAAGCGATGCCCTCGATACAGCCTATTGCTCGCTGTTAGGCGGGCCCGGTGAAAAAGCGAGCGGTCACTTGGGACGTCCGCGCAGCGTCCGCCGCGACGCATCCCAGGCAAATATGCGCCGTTTTTGCATCGCTGCGGACGGCCCGGTCACTATGCGTCGCCCCGCTGGACCTGGTTCCTAACGCATTTTCGATCCGCGCGGACGCAAACGGTCGCTCGTCCCGTTGAAGATGCCCTTAACAAGATTCTTATAGATTTATGGTATCTACTTTCGGAAAACTTTAAAAAGAAAGTATTTAGTAGAAATGCTGGCCACCTACATGATTATCGATCCCACGTCTAAGTCACGCACAATGCTTTTATCCCGTGCATGGAAGGTTCGTGTATGTTTGCGGCGTCAATTTTCTACTTTAAGATTCATGCAACACTGTTTCGCCAAATTTTATTGAAACTCACCGTCTTCCAATTTTACGTGGACAGATTGAAATGCAATGATATTCAATGAAGGGAAATAGTGCAGGGGAAGTCCGTGCATGGGATAATCGCCGCTCACCATGCACAAGGCTAGACATGCATGAGTTAGCGTGGTGAAGTACATTGCATGCACGTCTCCATTATTTTAGAGTTTTTGTTGAAGTTGGCGCATGAATTTAATACGGCATGGTAAAAAAAAGTCAATTAGTTGAAGACTCAGTTGACAAAGCTTAAATAAAAACAAGTTCAGCCCACTTTCTATTTACAAGTTTAGGAGCATATGCACTGCTGCCCTCCATCCTTTATATATTTTTTTGAAAAGCCAAACCAAGTAAAGTTTGATCAAATTTTTAGAACAACCTATCAACAAATATAATATTTTATAGATACCATACGAAAATATATGTTATTACCTATTTAATGATATTAATTTTGTATTTTACGTGTTAATAATTTTTGGTAAAAGCTTAGTTAAATTTGACATAGTTTGACTTTCTAAATATAATATGAGCTTTAATCTTTGGGATGGAGGTAGTATTAGCTTTTGTGGCAAGAGAAATATGAACGGTGCTAGATAACGACCGTTTGCCCAATTCGAGTCCTACGCATCCCCTTCTCCCTACTCATTCTTCTGCACATATCATGGCTACAATCCGTCACATGCCGACCCAAACACCGTTATTTTGTGGTGTGTAGTAATGTTCCGCCAACCTCCATCTTTGTTGACCGACCTTGTGGGCATTGCCCTACCACCTGTCCCCCCCTATGGCCAGCCCATGGCCGATCCTCAAATTGCCAATTTAGCATACTCAAGCGACCACACCTCTAAGGTTGGTCTTTGGGCGATCCACCCACCCTCACCCCCTTGATGTTCATGTTTCTCTACTCCTTATATGTTGAACTCTTCTATCGGGTGACCAGTGCCCCCCCAAACACACCCTATGGTGGGCCCACCCCTCAAGCACCAATGTATTAAGCACATCCGGCGACAATCGGCCATTTGTTTAGCAAGGGTAACCGGTTCCCTTCACATGTAAGATTTCCTACACATACATTTCTTAGTTGACCACGTGCCACGCATATACGACATATTTCATATTTACATGGAACACATGTATTTCGAGTTTCAACTTACCCATCAGTTTAGCCAACAAAATGTTGATTGTGTGCTACAAAAAAAATAGAGCTTTCAATCCATATTCTAAAAAGTTTTAAAGGATATATATTTTATGACACATTTGGATTTTCTTAGCTTAGGGGAAAACTTTTAAACCGTTCATTTTTTGGCCTGCTTTAAGATGTGTGTTTACTTGGATTTTTTCTTTCGGCCTGGTTGGTTATCATTTGCCGCATTGGCCTTCGCTGCCCACCGTTTCGCGCTAAAGGGCCGACCCATCTGTGGATGGATACGCTAGAAAGGTCTGTGGATGGATACGCTAAAAATGTACTCCCTCCTTTCCTTTCTATAGTGCCTATAGATTTTTTGTATTTGTTTCAGAATATAAGGTTGTAGCTTGGATTTTTTTCAATTACCCCCTTCCCAATTCATACAAAATTGGAAACAATTAATTGAGATTCTTCATGCATGGCCCAACGATTCCTTAAAATTAGGCAGCAATGTTTTACTTTACTTAATTGAACTTGGCTGCACATATATGGAGAATCAATAAGAGAGATTTGTGGGATTTGTTATGATAAGTTAGGAAGATATGGATTTCCCAAATTTTATGTTGATCTCAAATCGTTCAGCTAGGGGGTCTTGTGTAAAAAATACTATTGCGCTAATTTCCGTGCCAAAAAATAATAGGCACTATAAAAAGGAATGGAGGGAGTATTAAAAGTAGTCTCGCCGGAAATCAATCCCACAACTCATTGTACAGAAGGCGACGGGAGATTTCCAGTGCGCTAATATTTTTCTGTTATTGAGTCTTCAGCACCGGTTTCTCTATACCTGTCTTCTCTTCGATGTGGTTCTGGTATTATTTTCATTCTGCATTCTTTTCACCTGGATGTTCATTTCTGGTTTGTAGGTATGTGTTGCTTCTAGATATGATTTAGTTTGGTTTTTTTTACATTTTTTAGTTTTTTCCTTTTATAAATGTTTCTTTCACTCGTTTTTCTTTATATTTTCCTTCTCTAATATTTTTTTGTTTGCTAGACATAAGTATTTTTATTAAATTTTATTTCTGTCTTTTGTTGCCTGATAAAAAAATTGTCATAGATTTGTTTCGTTATTGGTATTATTTCTTAGCAGGATTACTGATCTGAAGGCAACATAGTTTTATTGTTGAGCGATCATGATGAATGGAAGCGTTGTGTTTATTCTTATTTTGGCGCTGACACATTTTTTTTGTTTTTTGTAGATTTGTTGCGGTGTTTTTTTTTTCAAGTTGATGTTTTAGTTTTGATGGATTATAAAAAGCTTTTGTTTAAGCAAGTTCTACTTTCTAACATGCAATATAAGATCCGTGGAGGGCCTCTATTGTTAGAAAAGAATTCCCAAAATGTCATGCCTAGTATGATGTTAACAATTGTCATTTTTTCCAGTTGATTGCATAGTTTTTGGCGTGTTTTTTGATTGAGAAGTAGATGGTTACATTCCTGAATGGATGTCACAAGTTGATGGGATAGTCACTTTGAGGCTAGAAGCTCCAATTTTCGCCCACCTTGCTGCCTCTTCCCTAATACTAGATAGGAGCGGGGTGACTGTGGGGTAGTCATTGTCGAAAATCCATGAATTGTTGAAAATGCAGGCATTTCACCTTGATAAAGGTTTACGGAACAAGCCATTTGTGCATTGAGTAATATGTATTTATTTTTGTTGAAATTTTGAAGGCAAGTTATGTAGTTTTTTTGTATGGCTTTATTTGAATGATTGTGGCTAATATCTAGGCTCAAATCTAGAGAAAATTTAACTCTATTTTTGTGAGGTGGTGTCACAACTAACATTTTTATCTGTCTAGTTGCAAATGAGGTCGCAACTGAGTTTTTGTTGCCTAGTTGCAAGTAGGGTTGCAACTAAGAGGGAAATGCTCTAGAATCCATGCTAAACTAGAAATTTCTCTCTTGTCGCAGTTGCAAGTGGGGTTGCAATTGAATAAAAAAAGAAACTCTCTAGAATCTGTGCTAAATCCTAATTTGTAGTTTGTTCCAATTGCAAGTGGAGTAGCAATTGAGAGAGAAATGCTCCTGAACCCGCGATGAACCTTAATCGTCTTTTGTGTGGAGTTTCAAGTAGGGTCGCAACTGACCTTTGTTTAATTAGCTAGTTCCAAGTGAGGTGGCAACTAAGAGAGAAATGGTCTAGAAACCGGCGATAAACCCTAATTTTTGTTAGTACGCGTTGCAAGTGGGGTCGCACCTGACCTTTGTTGCTCAGTCGAAAATGGAGTTGCAAGTGAGAGAGAAATGCTTTGGAATCCATGCTAACACTATTTTTCTTTTTTGTTCCAGATGCATGTGGGGTCGCAACTTACCTTCATCGAGTTGCAAGTGGGGTTGCAACTTAGGGAGAAATGCGCCGGAATCCATGCTAAACCCTTGTTTTTTTATCTTCATCCAAGTTGCATGTGGGGTGGCAACTTGCGTTTGTTGCCTAGTTGCAAGTGGAGTTGCAATTGAGAGACATGCTCTAGAAATCCATGTGAAACCCTAAGTCGTGTTTTGTCCTACCTGCAAGTGGGGTCGCAACTGACCTGCGTTGCCCTATTGCAAGTGGGGATGTGATGCGCGTAGATGTACACGTCCGTTGGGAACCCCAAGAGGAAGGTATGATGCGCACAGTGGCAAGTTTTCCCTCAGAAAGAAACCAATGTTTAATCGAACCAGGAGGAGCCAAGAAGCACGTTGAAGGTTGATGGTGGCGAAATGTGATGCGGCGCAACACCAGGGATTCCGGCGCCAACGTGGAACCTGCACAACACAACCCAAGTACTTTGCCCCAACGAAACAGTGAGGTTGTCAATCCCACCGGCTTGCTGTAACAAAGGATTAACCGTATTGTGTGGAAGATGATTGTTTGCAAGAAAATAGTAAAACAAGTATTGCAGTAGATTGTATGCGATGTAAAGAATAGGACCGGGGTCCACAGTTCACTAGAGGTGTCTCTCCCATAAGATAAAAGCATGTTGGGTGAACAAATTACAGTCGGGCAATTGACAAATAGAAAAGGGCATAACAATGCATATACATGATATGATAAATATAGTGAGATTTAATTGGGCATTACGACATAGTACATAGACCGCCATCCAACTGCATCTATGCCTAAAAAGTCCACCTTCGGAGTTATCATCCGAACCCCATCCGAGTATTAAGTTGCAAAGCAACAGACAATTGCATTAAGTATGGTGCGTAATGTAATCAACAACTACATCCTTAGACATAGAATCAATGTTTTATCCCTAGTGGCAACAACACAACACAACCTTAGAACTTTCTGTCACTGTCCGAGGTATCAATGAAGGCATGAACCCACTATCGAGCATAAATACTCCCTCTTGGAGTTAAGAGTAAAAACTTGGCCGAGCCTCTACTAATAACGGAGAGCATGCAAGATCATAAACAACACATAAGTAATAGATTGATAATCACCATAACATAGTATTCTCTATCCATCGGATCCCGACAAACACAACATATAGTATTACAGATAGATGATCTTGATCATGTTAGGCAGCTCACAAGATCCAACAATGAAGCACAATTAGGAGAAGACGACCATCTAGCTACTTCTATGGACCCATAGTCCAGGGGTGAACTACTCACTCATCACTCCGGAGGCGATCATGGCGATGAAGAGTCCTCCGGGAGATGAATCCCTTCTCCGGCAGGGTGCCGGAGGCGATCTCCTGAATCCCCCGAGATGGGATTCGCGGCGGCGGCGTCTCTGGAAGGTTTTCCGTATCGTGGCTCTCGGTACTGGGGGTTTCGCGACGGAGGCTTTAAGTAGGCGAAAGGGCAAGTCAAGGGGCGGCACGAGGGCCCCACACACCAGGGCGGCGCGGGCCCAGCCCTGGCCGCGCGGCCCTGGCGTGGCGGCGCCTCGTCGCCCCACTTCGTTATCTTTTCGGTCTTCTGGAAGCTTCGTGCAAAAATAGGACCCTGGGCGTTGATTTCGTCCAATTCCGAGAATATTTCCTTACTAGGATTTCTGAAACCAAAAACAGCGAGAAAACAACAACCGGCTCTTCGGCATCTTGTTAATAGGTTATTTCCGTAAAATGCGTAAATACGACATATAATGTGTATAAAACATGTAGATATCATCAATAATGTAGCATGGAACATAAGAAATTATCGATACGTTGGAGACGTATCGGCATCCCCAAGCTTAGTTCTCGCTCGTCCTGAGCAGGCAAACGATAACAAGGATAATTTCTAGAGTGACATGCCATCATAATCTTGATCATACTATTGTAAACATATGTAATGAATGCAGCGATCAAAACAATGGTAATGACATGAGTAAACAAATGAATCATAAGGCAAAGACTTTTCATGAATAGTACTTCAAGACAAGCATCAATAAGTCTTGCATAAGAGTTAACTCATAAAGCAATAAATCAAAGTAAAGGTATTGAAGCAACACAAAGGAAGATTAAGTTTCAGCGGTTGCTTTCAACTTATAACATGTATATCTCATGGATAGTGTCAACGTAGAATAATATAACAAGTGCAATATGCAAGTTTGTAGGAATCAATGCACAGTTCACACAAGTGTTTGCTTCTTGAGGTGGAGAGAGATAGGTAAACTGACTCAACAATAAAAGTAAAAGAAAGGTCCTTCAAAGAGGAAAGCATCGATTGCTATATTTGTGCTAGAGCTTTTATTTTGAAAACATGAAACAATTTTGTCAACGGTAGTAATAAAGCATATGAGTTATGTAAATTATATCTTACAAGTTGCAAGCCTCATGCATAGTATACTAATAGTGCCCGCACCTTGTCCTACTTAGCTTGGACTACCGGATCATCACAATACACATGTTTCAACCAAGTGTCACAAAGGGGTACCTCCATGCCGCCTGTACAAAGGTCTAAGGAGAAAGCTCGCATTTTGGATTTCTCGCTTTTGATTATTCTCAACTTAGACATCCATACCGGGACAACATGGACAACGGATAATGGACTCCTCTTTAATGCATAAGCATGTGGCAACAATTATTATTCTCATATGAGATTGAGGATATATGTCCAAAACTGAAACTTCCACCATGATTCATGACTTTAGTTAGCGGCCCAATGTTCTTCTCTAACAATATGCATGCTCCAACCATTAAGGTGGTAGATCTCTCTTACTTCAGACAAGACGGACATGCATAGCAACTCACATGATATTCAACAAAGAATAGTTGATGGCGTCCCCAGAAGCATGGTTATCGCACAACGAGCAACTTAATAAGAGATAAAGTGCATAAGTACATATTCAATACCACAATAGTTTTTAAGGCTATTTTGTCC
The DNA here is from genome assembly GCF_022539505.1 of Lolium rigidum. Lineage (NCBI taxonomy): Eukaryota > Viridiplantae > Streptophyta > Magnoliopsida > Poales > Poaceae > Lolium > Lolium rigidum. Next base: position 58,295,791 of record NC_061509.1, read on the forward strand.
CATGAGCTATATATTGCAAAGGCGAATGATGGAAATTTAAAGGTAGCACTCAAGCAATTTACTTTGGAATGGCGGAGAAATACCATGTAGTAGGTAGGTATGGTGGACACAAATGGCATAGTGGTTGGCTCAAGGATTTTGGATGCATGAGAAGTATTCCCTCTCGATACAAGGTTTAGGCTAGCAAGGTTATTTGAAGCAAACTCAAGGATGAACCGGTGCAGCAAAACTCACATAAATGACATATTGTAAACATTATAAGACTCTACACCGTCTTCCTTGTTGTTCAAAACTCAATACTAGAAATTATCTAGACCTTAGAGAGACCAAATATGCAAACCAAATTTTAGCAAGCTCTATGTATTTCTTCATTAATGGGTGCAAAGTATATGATGCAAGAGCTTAAACATGAGCACAACAATTGCCAAGTATCACATTATCCAAGACATTTTAGAATTACTACATGTAGCATTTCCCGATTCCAACCATATAACAATTTAACGAAGAAGTTTCAACCTTCGCCTTGAATATTATGAGTAAAGCCTAAGGACATATTTGTCCATGTGCAACAGCGGAGCGTGTCTCTCTCCCACACAGTGAATGCTAGGATCCATTTTATTCAAACAAAAACAAACCGACGCTCCAAGTAAAGAACAAAAGATGTGACCGAATAAAAATATAGTTTCAGGGGAGGAACCTGATGATGTTGTCGATGAAGAAGGGGATGCCTTGGGCATCCCCAAGCTTAGACGCTTGAGTCTTCTTAAAATATGCAGGGATGAACCACGGGGGCATCCCCAAGCTTAGAGCTTTCACTCCTCTTGATCATAGTATATCATACTCCTCTCTTGACCCTTGAAAACTTCATTCACACCAAACTTCAAGCAAACTCATTAGAGGGTTAGTGCACAATTAAAATTCACATATTCAGAGGTGACACAATCATTCTTAACACTTCTGGACATTGCACAAAGCTACTGGATATTAATGGATCAAAGGAATTCATCCAACATAGCAAATACGGCAATGCGAAATAAAAGGCAGAATCTGTCAAAAACAGAACAGTCCGTAAAGACGAACCTGAAAGGTGCACCAGACTTGCTCAAATGGAAAAACTCAAAACTAATGAAAGTTGCGTACATATCTGAGGATCACGCTCGTAATTTTGCAGATATTTTCGAATTTTTTACAGAGACTTATGCCAGAATTCGTGACAGACAGCAATGTTGTTTCTGCGCAGCAATCCCAAATATAACATCAACTTTAACATAGAAACTTTACTTGGCACAAAAACATGATAAGGAGTAGTAAACAACTTCCAAGACTCAAATATAAAACAAAGTACTGTAGTAAAAACATGGGTTGTCTCCCAAGAAGTTCTTTCTTTATAGCCATTAAGATGGGCTCAGCAGTTTTAATGATGCTCTCATGAAAATAGACAATGAAGCAAAAGAGAACATCAAGAAGCAATTTCAAAACACATTTAAGCCTAACATGCTTCCTATAAAAAGGAATCTTGTAAATAAACAAGTTCATGAGGAGCAAAGTGGCAAGCATAGAAAAGCAACACAAGTGCAATTTCAAGATTCTCAACATAAAGAGGGGAAACTTAATATTATTAAGATGCATATGACCATGTTTCCCTCTCTCATAATAACTTTCAGTAGCATCATGAACAAACTCAACAATATAACTATCACATACAACATTCTTGTCATGAGCTACATGCATAAAATTATTACTCTCCACATAAGCATAATCAATTTTATTAGTTGTAGTGGGAGCAAATTCAATAAAATAGCTATCATTATTATTCTCATCACCATAATCATCATACATAGGAGGCATATTGTAATCATAATTAATTTTCTCCTCAATAGTAGGTGGACTGAAAATATCATATTCATCATTGCAAGCATCATATATAGGAGGTAAAGTATCATCAAAGTAAATTTTCTCCTCCATGCTTGGGGGACTAAAAATATCACAACCAGCTTCCCCAAGCTTAAATTCTTCCATAGCTTTAGCAATAATGGTGTTCAAAGAGTTCATGCTAATAACCTTGCTACAACTATTTTGCAAACAAAGTTCCATGGGTTTTTTAATTTTCTCTTCAAACACATCATGTCCTAATTCAAGATAAATTTCATAAAGATCTCTAATTTTTTTGTTGTTTTCCATTATGCCTAACTAGTGAAAATAAAAACAAGTACAGGACTAGACATGATAACAAAATAAATTAAATGCAAGTAACTAATTTTTTTGTGTTTTTGATATAAAGCAAACAAGACAGTAAATAAAATAAAACTAGCAACTAATTTTTTTGTGTTTTGTTTAGGTGCAGCAAAAAAAGTAGTAAATAAAATAAAGCAACACAAAAACAAAGTAAAGAGATTGGGAAGTGGAGACTCCCCTTGCAGCGTGTCTTGATCTCCCCGGCAACGGCGCCAGAAAAAGTGTTTGATGCGCGTAGATGTACACGTCCGTTGGGAACCCCAAGAGGAAGGTATGATGCGCACAGTGGCAAGTTTTCCCTCGGAAAGAAACCAAGGTTTAATCGAACCAGGAGGAGCCAAGAAGCACGTTGAAGGTTGATGGTGGCGAAATGTGATGCGGCGCAACACCAGGGATTCCGGCGCCAACGTGGAACCCGCACAACACAACCAAAGTACTTTGCCCCAACGAAACAGTGAGGTTGTCAATCCCACCGGCTTGCTGTAACAAAGGATTAACCGTATTGTGTGGAAGATGATTGTTTGCAAGAAAACAGTAAAACAAGTATTGCACTAGATTGTATGCGATGTAAAGAATAGGACCGGGGTCCACAGTTCACTAGAGGTGTCTCTCCCATAAGAGAAAAGCATGTTGGGTGAACAAATTACAGTCGGGCAATTGACAAATAGAAAAGGGCATAACAATGCATATACATGATATGATAAATATAGTGAGATTTAATTGGGCATTACGACATAGTACATAGACCGCCATCCAACTGCATCTATGCCTAAAAAGTCCACCTTCAGGTTATCATCCGAACCCCATCCAGTATTAAGTTGCAAAGCAACAGACAATTGCATTAAGTATGGTGCGTAATGTAATCAACAACTACATCCTTAGACATAGAATCAATGTTTTATCCCTAGTGGCAACAGCACAACACAACCTTAGAACTTTCTGTCACTGTCCCGGTATCAATGAAGGCATGAACCCACTATCGAGCATAAATACTCCCTCTTGGAGTTAAGAGTAAAAACTTGGCCAGAGCCTCTACTAATAACGGAGAGCATGCAAGATCATAAACAACACATAAGTAATAGATTGATAATCACCATAACATAGTATTCTCTATCCATCGGATCCCGAGAAACACAACATATAGTATTACAGATAGATGATCTTGATCATGTTAGGCAGCTCACAAGATCCAACAATGAAGCACAATTAGGAGAAGACGACCATCTAGCTACTGCTATGGACCCATAGTCCAGGGGTGAACTACTCACTCGTCACTCCGGAGGCGATCATGGCGATGAAGAGTCCTCCGGGAGATGAATCCCCTCTCCGGCAGGGTGCCGGAGGCGATCTCCTCGAATCCCCCGAGATGGGATTCGCGGCGGCGGCGTCTCCGGAAGGTTTTCCGTATCGTGGCTCTCGGTACTGGGGGTTTCGCGACGGAGGCTTTAAGTAGGCGAAAGGGCAAGTCAAGGGGCGGCACGAGGGCCCCACACACCAGGGCGGCGCGGGCCCAGCCCTGGCCGCGCGGCCCTAGCGTGGCGGCGCCTCGTCGCCCCACTTCGTTATCTTTTCGGTCTTCTGGAAGCTTCGTGCAAAAATAGGACCCTGGGCGTTGATTTCGTCCAATTCCGAGAATATTTCCTTACTAGGATTTCTGAAACCAAAAACAGCAGAAAACAGCAACTGGCTCTTCGGCATCTTGTTAATAGGTTAGTTCCAGAAAATGCGTAAATACGACATATAATGTATATAAAACATGTAGATATCATCAATAATGTAGAAAGGAACATAAGAAATTATCGATACGTTGGAGACGTATCAGGATGCAACTGAGAGAAAAATGTTTTGGAATCCGCGCTAAACCCTAATTCATATCTACTCGCCAAGTTGCTAGTGGGCTTGCAACACTCAGAGAGAATTGATCCAGAACCCGTTCTAAACATTACATGATGTATTTGTTCATTGTTGCAAGTGAGGCTGCAACTGACCTATGTTTGCCAAGTTACAAGTAGAGTTGCAAAATCACAGAGAAATGGTCAGGAATCCGTGATAACCCCAATTTTTGTCTTTGTCCTAGTTGCAAGTTGGGTAGAACTGTTCTTTGATGGCCACTTGCAACTGGTGTTGCAACTAAGAGAGAAATGTTCCGAAATCCGTGCTAACCCCGAATTTACTTTGTCCCACAAAGATGCAAGTCGGGTTGCAACTAAAAGAGAAATGATTCGAAATCTATGCTAACCCTGATTTTCTCTTTGTCCAAGTTGCAAGTGGGGTTGCAGCTGAAAGAGAAACATCCTGAAATTCGAATTTTTAGTTTTGTCCAGTTGCAAGTGGGGTAGTAACTGACCCTTGTTGCCTAGTTATAGATAGGGTTGCAACTAAGAGAGAAATGTTCCAAAATTCGTGCTAACCCTGAATTGATCTTTATCATAGTAGCAAGTGGGACCGCAACTCACATTTTTTGCCCAGTTGCAAGTGGAGTTGCAGCTGAGAGGGAAATGCTTTCAGAATTTGTGCTAACCCTGAATTTATCTTTGTCCTATTTGCAAGTGGGGTCGCAACTGAGATTTGTTGCCTAGTTGCAAGTGGAGTTGCAACTGAGAGAGAAATGCTTCGGAATCCGTCCTAAGCCCAAATTTCTATTTTGTCCCAGTTGCAAGTGGGGTCACAACTGACCTTTATTACCGAGTTGCAAGTGGAGTTGTAGCTGAAAAGAAATGTTTTGGAATCCGTGCTAAACCTCAATGTCTCTTTGTCTCATTTGCAGGTGGGGTCGCATCTGATCTTTGTTGCCTAGTTACAAGTGGAGTTGAAACTGAGAGAGAAATATTCTGAAATTCGGATAACCCTGAATTTTATTTTATCCCAGTTGCAAGTGGGTTTGCAGCTGAGAGAGAAATTCTTGGAATCCGTGCTAATCCCGAATTTATCTTTGTCCTATTTTCAAGTGGGGTCGCAATTGAGATTTGTTGCCCAGTTGCAAGTGGAGTTGCAACTAAGAAATGCTTCGGAATCCGTCTGAAGCCCAAATTTCTAATTTTGTCTCAGTTGCAAGGGGTCGCAACTGATAATTATTACCGAGTTGCAAGTGGAGTTGCAACTGAGAAGAAATGCTTTGGAATCTGTACAAACCCTGAATGTCTCTTTGTCTCATTTGCAGGTGGGATCGCAACTGATTTTGTTGCCTAGTTACAAGTGGAATTGCAACTGAGAGAGAAATATTCTGAAATTCGTGCTAACCCCAAATTTATCTTTATCTTAGTTGCAAGTGGGGTCGTGATGGCGTGTAACTCAGACGTTCATTGGGAACCCCAAGAGGAAGGTATGATGCGCACAGTAGCAAGTTTTCCCTCAGAAAGAAACCAAGGTTTAATCGAACCAGGAGGAGCCAAGAAGCACGTTGAAGGTTGATGGTGGCGAAATGTGATGCGGCGCAACAACAGGGATTCCGGCGCCAACGTGGAACCTGCACAACACAACCCAAGTACTTTGCCCCAACGAAACAGTGAGGTTGTCAATCTCACCGGCTTGCTGTAACAAAGGATTAACCGTATTGTGTGGAAGATGATTGTTTGCAAGAAAACAGTAAAACAAGTATTGCAGTAGATTGTATGCTATGTAAAGAATAGGACCGGGGTCCACAGCTCACTAGAGGTGTCTCTCCCATAAGATAAAAGCATGTTGGGTGAACAAATTACAGTCGGGCAATTGACAAATAGAGAAGGGCATAACAATGCATATACATGATATGATAAATATAGTGAGATTTAATCCGGGCATTACGACAAAGTACATAGACCGCCATCCAACCGCATCTATGCCTAAAAAGTCAACCTTCAGGTTATCATCCGAACCCCATTCGGTATTAAGTTGCAAAGCAACGGACAATTGCATTAAGTATGGTGCGTAATGTAATCGACAACTACATCCTTAGACATAGAATCAATGTTTTATCCCTAGTGGCAACAAGACATCACAACCTTAGAACTTTCCGTCGCTCGTCCCAGGTGTCAATGAAGGCATGAACCCACTATCGAGCATAAATACTCCCTCTTGGAGTTAAGAGCAAAAACTTGGCTAGAGCCTCTACTAATAACGGAGAGCATGCAAGATCATAAACAACACATAAACAATAGATTGATAATCACCATAACATAGCATTCTCTATCCATCGGATCCCGACAAACACAACATATAGTATTACAGATAGATGATCTTGATCATGTTAGGCAGCTCACAATATCCAACAATGAAGCACAATTAGGAGAAGACGACCATCTAGCTACTGCTATGGACCCATAGTCCAGGGGTGAACTACTCACTCATCACTCCGGAGGCGACCATGGCGGTGTAGAGTCCTCCGGGAGATGATTCCCCTCTCCGGCAGGGTGCCGGAGGCGATCTCCTGAATCCCCCGAGATGGGATTCGCGGCGGCGGCGTCTCTGGAAGGTTTTCCGTATCGTGGCTCTCGGTACGGGGGTTTCGCGACGGAGGCTATTTGTAGGCGGAAGGGTAGGTCAGGGGGGCTCACGAGGGGCCCAGATGACAGGGCCGCGCGGCCAGGGGCCAGGCCGCGCCGCCCTGTGGTCTGGCCACCTCGTGGCCCCACTTCGTTATCTCTTCGGTCTTCTGGAAGCTCCGTGCAAAAATAGGACCCTAGGTGGTGATTTCGTCCAATTCCGAGAATATTTCCTTACTAGGATTTCGAAACCAAAAACAGCGAGAAAACAAAGAATCGGCTCTTCGGCATCTTGTTAATAGGTTAGTTCCGGAAAATGCGTAAATACGACATATAATGTGCATAAAACATGTAGGTATCATCAATAAAGTAGCATGGAACATAAGAAATTATCGATACGTTGGAGACGTATCAGCATCCCTAAGCTTAGTTCGCTCGTCCCGAGCAGGTAAAATGATAACAAAGATAATTTCTGAAGTGACATGCCATCATAATCTTGATCATACTATTTGTAAACATATGTAATGAATGCAGCGATCAAAACAATGGTAATGACATGAGTAAACAACTGAATCATAAAGCAAAGAATTTTCATGAATAGTACTTCAAGACAAGCATCAATAAGTCTTGCATAAGAGTTAACTCATAAAGCAATAAATCAAAGTAAAGGTGTTGAAGCAACACAAAGGAAGATTAAGTTTCAGCGGTTGTTTTCAACTTATAACATGTATATCTCATGGATATTGTCAACATAAAGTAATATAACAAGTGCAATATGCAAGTATGTAGGAATCAATGCACAGTTCACACAAGTGTTTGCTTCTTAAGGTGGAGGGAGATAGGTAAACTGACTCAACAATAAAAGTAAAAGAATGGTCCTTCAAAGAGGAAAGCATCGATTGCTGTATTTGTGCTAGAGCTTTTATTTTGAAAACATGAAACAATTTTGTCAACGGTAGTAATAAAGCATATGAGTTATGTAAATTATATCTTACAAGTTGCAAGCCTCATGCATAGTATACTAATAGTGCCCGCACCTCGTCCTACTTAGCTTGGACTACCGGATCTTTGCATGCCATGTTTCAACCAAGTGTCACAAAGGGGTACCTCCATGCCGCCTGTACAAAGGTCTAAGGAGAAAGCTCGCATTTTGGATTTCTCGCTTTTGATTATTCTCAACTTAGACATCCATACCGGGACAACATGGACAACGGATAATGGACTCCTCTTAAATGCATAAGCATGTAGCAACAATTATTATTCTCATATGAGATTGAGGATATATGTCCAAAACTGAAACTTCAACCATGATTCATGGCTTTAGTTAGCGGCCCAATGTTCTTCTCTAACAATTTGCATGCTCCAATCATTAAGGTGATAGATCCTTCAGACAAGACGGACATGCATAGCAACTCACATGATATTCAACAATAGTTGATGGCGTTCCCCAGAAGCATGGTTATCGCACAACAAGCAACTTAATAAAAGATAAAGTGCATAAGTACATATTCAATACTACGATAGTTTTTAAGGCTATTTTGTCCCATGAGCTATATATTGCAAAGGTGAATGATGGAATTTTAAAGGTAGCACTCAAGCAATTTACTTTGGAATGGCGGAGAAATACCATGTAGTAGGTAGGTATGGTGGACACAAATGGCATAGTGGTTGGCTCAAGGATTTTGGATGCATGAGAAGTATTCCCTCTCGATACAAGGTTTAGGCTAGCAAGGTTATTTGAAGCAAACTCAAGGATGAAACGGTGCAGCAAAACTCACATAAAAGACATATTGTAAACATTATAAGACTCTACACCGTCTTCCTTGTTGTTCAAAACTCAATACTAGATATTATCTAGACCTTAGAGAGACCAAATATGCAAATCAAATTTTAGCAAGCTCTATGTATTTCTTCATTAATGGGTGCAAAGCATATGATGCAAGAGCTTAAACATGAGCACAACAATTGCCAAGTATCACATTATCCAAGACATTTTAGAATTACTACATGTAGCATTTTCCAATTCCAACCATATAACAATTTAACGAAGAAGAAACTTCGCCTTGAACATTATGAGTAAAGCCTAAGGACATATTTGTCCATATGCAACAACGGAGCGTGTCTCTCTCCCACAAAGTGAATGCTAGGATCCATTTTATTCAAACAAAAACAAAAACAAAAACAAAAACAAACCGACGCTCCAAGCAAAGAACACAAGATGTGATCGAATAAAAATATAGTTTCAGGGGAGGAACCTCGATGATGTTGTCGATGAAGAAGGGGATGCCTTGGGCATCCCCAAGCTTAGACGCTTGAGTCTTCTTAGAATATGCAGGGGTGAACCACGGGGGCATCCCCAAGCTTAGAGCTTTCACTCCTCTTGATCATAGTATATCATACTCCTCTCTTGACCCTTGAAAACTTCCTTCACACCAATCTTCAAGCAAACTCATTAGAGGGTTAGTGCACAATTAATAATTCACACATTCAGAGGTGACACAAACATTCTTTTCACTTCTGGACATTGCATAAAGCTACTGGACATTAATGGATCAAATAAATAAATCCAACATAGCAAAAGAGGCAATGCGAAATAAAAGGCAGAATCTGTCAAAAACAGAACAGTTCGTAAAGACGAATTTTAAAATGGCACCAGACTTGCTCAAATGGAAAAACTCAAAACTAATGAAAGTTGCGTACATATCTGAGGATCACGCTCGTAAATTGGCAGATTTTTTCGAATTTTCTACAGAGACTTGTGCCCAGATTCGTGACAGACAGCAATGCTGTTTCTGCGCAGCGATCCCAAATATAACATCAACTTTAACATAGAAACTTTACTTGGCACAAAAACATGATAAGGAGAGGTTGCTACAGTAGTAAACAACTTCCAAGACTCAACAAAACAAAACAAAATTTCTGTAGTAAAAACATGGGTTGTCTCCCATAAGCGCTTTTCTTTAACGCCTTTCAGCTAGGCGCAGAAAGTGCAAATCAAGTAACATCGAGAGATGAAGCATCAACATCATAACCAGGGGTATTGGGAGTTTTCTCAACCAAGCATAGTATATTGGATACATATGTTTTAGCGTCTCCCTTTTCATTAGTCTTGGGCTTGCTATTCTCATCGAACAAATTTTCAGGAACAAGCCAAGCATAGTTATTTTCTAGTGCATCATTCATAGCTAGGAGTTTACATGGTATTGGTGCTTTGATCTCCCCACCATCATTAATATTATTAGTGTACCTTATTCTATCCATGTCCATTTTTTCAAGGAGACCAACAAAATTAGTATGAGAACCTAGCATATTAAATCTAGCAAAAACCTTTCTAGCCTCTATTGCTAGACCACCAAATTCTCTAAGAAGAGTTTCTAAAACAAAATCTTTCTTTTCCCCTTCTTCCATATCACCAAGTGTAAGAAACATGTGTTGGATTATTGGATTGAGATTAACAAATTTAGTTTCCAACATGCGAACTAAAGCAGCAGCAGCAATTTCATAGGTAGGTGCAAGTTCTACCAAGTGTCTATCTTCAAAATCTTCAGTAATACTAACATGATTGAAAAATTCTTCTATATTATTTCTCCCAACTATAGACCCACGTCCTACCGGTATGTCTTTTGTGGTAAAATTAAAAGGAAACATGATGAATCAAGTAAAGTAAATGCAAGTAACTAATTTTTTTGTGTTTTTTTGATATAGAGAGCAAGACAGTAAATAAAGTAAAACTAGCAAGTAATTTTTTTGTATTTTGTTTAGGTGCAGCAAACAAAGTAGTAAATAAAATAAAGCAAGACAAAAACAAAGTAAAGAGATTGAGAAGAGGAGACTCCCCTTGCAGCGTGTCTTGATCTCCCCGGCAACGGCGCCAGAAAAAGAGCTTGATGGCGTGTAACTCACACGTTCGTTGGGAACCCCAAGAGGAAGGTATGATGCGCACAGTAGCAAGTTTTCCCTCGAGAAAGAAACCAAGGTTTAATCGAACCAGGAGGAGCCAAGAAGCACGTTGAAGGTTGATGGTGGCGAAATGTGATGCGGCGCAACAACAGGGATTCCGGCGCCAACGTGGAACCCGCACAACACAACCCAAGTACTTTGCCCCAACGAAACAGGTGAGGTTGTCAATCTCACCGGCTTGCTCGTAACAAAGGATTAACCGTATTGTGTGGAAGATGATTGTTTGCAAGAAAACAAGTAAAACAAGTATTGCGAGTAGATTGTATGCTATGTAAAGAATAGGACCGGGGTCCACAGTTCACTAGAGGTGTCTCTCCCATAAGATAAAAGCATGTTGGGTGAACAAATTACAGTCGGGCAATTGACAAATAGAGAAGGGCATAACAATGCATATACATGATATGATAAATATAGTGAGATTTAATCCGGGCATTACGACAAAGTACATAGACCGCCATCCAACCGCATCTATGCCTAAAAAGTCCACCTTCGAGGTTATCATCCGAACCCCATTCAGTATTAAGTTGCAAAGCAACAGACAATTGCATTAAGTATGGTGCGTAATGTAATCGACAACTACATCCTTAGACATAGAATCAATGTTTTATCCCTAGTGGCAACAACACATCACAACCTTAGAACTTTACGTCACTCGTCCCGAGTGTCAATGAAGGCATGAACCCACTATCGAGCATAAATACTCCCTCTTGGAGTTAAGAGCAAAAACTTGGCCGAGCCTCTACTAATAACGGAGAGCATGCAAGATCATAAACAACACATAAACAATAGATTGATAATCACCATAACATAGCATTCTCTATCCATCGGATCCCGACAAACACAACATATAGTATTACGGATAGATGATCTTGATCATGTTAGGCAGCTCACAAGATCCAACAATGAAGCACAATTAGGAGAAGACGACCATCTAGCTACTGCTATGGACCCATAGTCCAGGGGTGAACTACTCACTCATCACTCCGGAGGCGACCATGGCGGTGTAGAGTCCTCCGGGAGATGATTCCCCTCTCCGGCGGGTGCCGAGGCGATCTCCCGAATCCCCCGAGATGGGATTCACGGCGGCAGCGTCTCTGGAAAGTTTTCCGTATCGTGGCTCTCGGTACTGGGGGTTTCGCGACGGAGGCTATTTGTAGGCGGAAGGGTAGGTCAGGGGGGCTCACGAGGGGCCCAGATGATAGGGCCGCGCGGCCAGGGGCCAGGCTGCGCCGCCCTATGGTCTGGCCACCTCGTGGCCCCACTTCGTTATCTCTTCGGTCTTCTGGAAGCTCCGTGCAAAAATAGGACCCTGGGTGGTGATTTCGTCCAATTCCGAGAATATTTCCTTACTAGGATTTCTGAAACCAAAAACAGCAGAAAACGACAAGCGGCTCTTCGGCATCTTGTTAATAGGTTAGTTCCAGAAAATGCGTAAATACGACATATAATGTGCATAAAACATGTAGGTATCATCAATAAAGTAGCATGGAACATAAGAAATTATCGATACGTTGGAGACGTATCAGCATCCCCAAGCTTAGTTCTGCTCGTCCCGAGCAGGTAAAACGATAACAAAGATAATTTTTGAAGTGACATGCCATCATAATCTTGATCATACTATTTGTAAACATATGTAATGAATGCAGCGATCAAAACAATGGTAATGACATGAGTAAACAACTGAATCATAAAGCAAAGACTTTTCATGAATAGTACTTCAAGACAAGCATCAATAAGTCTTGCATAAGAGTTAACTCATAAAGCAATAAATCAAAGTAAAGGTGTTGAAGCAACACAAAGGAAGATTAAGTTTCAGCGGTTGCTTTCAACTTATAACATGTATATCTCATGGATATTGTCAACATAAAGTAATATAACAAGTGCAATATGCAAGTATGTAGGAATCAATGCACAGTTCACACAAGTGTTTGCTTCTTAAGGTGGAGGGAGATAGGTAAACTGACTCAACAATAAAAGTAAAAGAATGGTCCTTCAAAGAGGAAAGCATCGATTGTTGTATTTGTGCTAGAGCTTTTATTTTGAAAACATGAAACAATTTTGTCAACGGTAGTAATAAAGCATATGAGTTATGTAAATTATATCTTACAAGTTGCAAGCTGTAATATCCCAGGTATTGGGGTTACAAAAATATAGGAAACAGAAGTGTGCATTGCATTCATGCATAGAAAATCCGGGGAATTTTCGCGCTTTAAAGTAAAACAGATCACGAGAATCGAAGTTTCACTTGACCTTGGTGGAATTGAAGTAGCTCATCAAGTCAAGCGCTATAAACCTCAATGTGACTTTGTTAAAACCTTGGTTTGGGTAGAGATGATTTGATCTAAGGGGTTAGATCAAAGGTAACTAATAATCAACACAACAACACTTTACTCGGTGATCAAATGCTTGAACTTATTATAGATCATAATATGGTATTATTTGCCATAGCATATGAACATACATTCAATGGTAAATCAAGTAACAATAAAATAAAGAAACCATTCTTCACTTATCTTTTCCATGTCTTACACTAATCATTGATCCTACCATGAACCTCATGGTATTCATTCTACTTCATTCTTGGAAACGTGACAAGGAGATCAACTCTAGAAGTATATATTCTTCTCTATTCTAGAATTATTATACATCAAACCTAGAGAGGTGAGAGTTAAATATCCTTTATTAGAGAAGTAATGGCAGACCTTGAAGCAAACCTTGGATATATATATCCAAGTGATCACAATATCATCTTTCAGAAGAACCCTAGGATATTATCCAAGACATTCCCTAGAGAGAGAAACCATTAATGTTAAGCAAAGAAATTGGTGATCACATCAATCTCTATGGAGCCTAACCTTAGGTTATCATTGAAGTCCTTCCCAAGTGAGAGAGACCATTCATACCATTTTAACTTTACCTATTTAAGTACAAAGGACAACCATTGAGCTAAAATATTTGGTTGTAAACCATTTCCTTTGGAGTGGTGAGATAACCAATATCAAATGGAATAAGATCAAATATATGAATTGATGAAGTAAAGTAGTAATTAATCCAACTAAGCATCTAGGTGGAGACTTAACCCTTTCATATCTAATGAGATCTTGTGAGTACACCATAAACCCTAGAATAATCCATTCCTATATAAGAGAGCTCAAGATATGGTGTTACACTCTAGTTAGTTGAGGCAACACTTGTACTTGAGGGAGAGAACTATCCATATATTCAGATGAATAAATCATCATTCCTTGAGAAGAACTTTAAGTAAATATCTCAGGCATTTCTCTAGGATATAAAACTATTGAGACAACCATGATCATGCTCTTGAGTTATGTAAGGATAATTTAAATACTAATAGGATAAGTAGATATCAGTAACCACATGAAATTATAAGGAGATCAGTAGTAAGCAACCCTAGGCTTGTATCCCCAACTTTACTTGTGAACCACTTGGTGATCATAAGTAGAATCCTACCATACCTATATTTCATAAAACAAAGAACCTAAGAAAACCTTAGAGTAAAACTCCATATTTAATATGGTGAGAAACCATTCATCCATAAGACCAGAGTTAACTATAAAAAGAACTATAACCAATGTAGTTAACTTAATGAAAAATTAAGGATAATAATTGTAGTTAATTGGTAGAAGATAAAACCAATTCTCAAATCCTTAGTAATTAAATGAGCACAGAAGCAATTAAGAAAGTAACCATGTTATCTTGGTTAGGGGAGATTAAGCCCTAGCAAATGCTATATGAGGTCATTCCAATTCCATAAACCAGAGTTATATCTCAACCCTAGTTCATGTATCACTATGGTGATCATAATATAAAACCAGGCCATAATTAAGTTCCAAACCACATGTCATTAGGTGGAAATAATTAGGACCCTAGAATTGCTCATTAGCTAAATTCTATGCTTCACTAATTAAACCTAAGAAACATCCAGTGCTTATACTCACAATTAAAACCCATGTGTGGTGAATAACCACTCATACCAACCACTGATTTATATAATTAAGACCCAACCTTGAGGAGAGTAATATCTACTCTAGATAATTCAAAATGTTAATAGACCATAACACAAATGCTAATGAATATGGGTTATCATCCAACCTGCAAAACCCTAATAAAATATTGCTCACATGAAATAATATGCAAGTATTAAATCCTAAAAGGGAAACCAATACATTATAACCATCTCTGAAATATCTGGAGATGAAAGTATCAACTGTCATAATTCTAAACAGAATTGATTACATAATAAAAAGTGAATTAAAGTAAAAATATAAGTTTATGTCCAAATGTTATCTTGAATAAGTTCACAAATATGCAAGTAGTTTAATATCTATTATGAATTCCAAATAAAATAGTGAAACAATCGTTAGTATTCTAAATCTTGGGTGAATTAACATATTTACTGATTATTAACAAACAGTATTGAATTCAAATATGAATTCAAATAGTAAACACAAAACAGAAAATCAAACAGAAAAAGAAAAGAGGAGAAAAAGGGTTACCAGACTTACCTGGGCCTTGCCAGCCGAAGGAGCCCAGCAGGAGTCCACCAACGCGGCCCAAACCACCACCCAGGAGCAGCCCACTGAGCAGCCCACTTAACCCTTCGTAAAAAAATAACGACGAGGAGATCATCCTCATCCTCTTCCTCACGCATGGAGGACAGCGAGACGCCGTGACCATCTTCTCCTCGGCGCTGGCAGCTCCTCCTCGCTCGGCGTCGTGACGAGGCACCCCCTGGCGCCATATAAAAGCTCGAGGACGAACCCTAACTCAATTTCTTCCGCCTCTGCTTCGATTCTTCCCCATACCGAAACCCTGGCTCCGCCAGTCCCCATCACCGCCGGCGATAGAAGCTTCCCGAGCCAAACCGAGCACACCAGCGTGATCGCCGTCCTCGACTTGCTCAGACCACGGAAAGAATTGAGCCGCCGTGTTCAAAATCAACGCCGGCGAACTCATCTTCCCGAAGGCCGGCGACACCAAATCCGGCGAACTAGGCCATCTCCAACCTCGCCGACAAGCCCGTCGTACTCACGGTGAGCCACTGAGTCTCCCGAGCACCTTAGCTCCCCCTACTCCCTTTGCATCGCTTGTCGCACCGATCGTCCGTGAGCGCCGCCGTCGAGTATCACCGCCACCGCCGCTCCGGTGACCATTAGCTAGCGGCGCTACCACCGATAGGTTCCCCGTGGCGCGCGGATTCGATTGGTACCGGTTGCTCGTCCGCGCGTGGCCGGAATCGTCGCCGCCGGCGACGTCCGCCCGCCGGCCACCGTGTCTTTTGACACGTCCTCGATTTTGACTTAGTCAAAACCGACGTGGACCACCGGCCCACCTGTCCGTGGCGGTGGGTAGCCCTGTCCGGGTAGCTGTAGTAGTTTGTTTCATTTTATTTCAAATCCATAAATTCCAGAGATTTCAAATTAATTTATAAAATCCATTTTAACTCAGAAAAATATAAATGAGATATCCAAATGTTCCCAAAAATAAGATCTATCCAATAAAAATATAATATGAAATTTTTATTTTTAATAAAAATTTAATTGTTTAATAATGGTTGTTTAAGCCTTTACTTTTATTCTTAATTGAATTAAAAATTCAATAATTAGGAAAGGATTATAAAATAAATAAAAAACCAGTAAAGTAAATAAAGAAAACATTAAAACTAATTTTCTTTATTTGGAACTTATTTAATCTATATTAATAGGAATTAAACTCTGATTAATAATTACCTAAATATTAAAACCTTTAAAAATAGAAAAAAATACCAAATCCAATATTAATTTTATTTTAAAGTTATTAATAACTTCAACCTTAAAGTGAAGTTATTAATTCAAGAACTTAGGGTATTTAGAAAACCCTAATTTCATAAGTAATAGAACCAGGAACTCATCATTTCATGTGACTCCTAAAACCCTAAATTAATTAGGAACCCTAGTTCCACTATTTTATGCGTGAACCCTAAATGAATTCTAAAACCTAAACCCTAGATATAACATGATATTATGTACTTCCTTTTGATCCATGGAACTATAATTAGCAATTTAATACTTGCCATGTTCACATAAAATGTAGGAGTCCTATTACCAATAATTTAGAATTCCGTGTATGCATCCCCATCCAACTTAGATGATCAAATTAGGATCAACCAAGTCTAAACCCTAGTTTCTAATGCCAAAACCATCAACCTTACCTATCCATGCTTAGCATCACACCATTATGATGAACTCCAATTGCAACCATGCCAATTTTGTGCATCCTATTCCATACACACTAAACCCTACTAGTGTGAGATAATTATTAAACATCCTATTTAGGAAACCACCATTCCTTACTTGGGGAATTAAATAGCAACCTTAAACAACCTCAACCTAATTAATATACTTCTTATTATTTAAGAAGTATATTCTTCAAAAGTTATTCTTTTGAAGAAAATAAAGAATCATCATCAATCTCGCCTAATAGGGCCTATAGCCAACAACGAGCCATCCTCAACGAAGATGAACCAACCTTGATAGCAACCCCGAATAGATAATTGCTTAGGATGCCTAGGCTTAACTCAACCTTACAAGCCTAAGTGTTGATGAATCCAACATTGTTGGGATCCATCTAATACTTACTCCGAAACCAAATGAAACCATAGAACCCCGCAAACCCTATTGTCATACTTGTTCTTTATTAAAGAACATGTTCTTCAAAAGTTATTCTTTTGAATTATATAATAACTAATCATCAACCATGCACTATAGGACTTAAAATTGACAACTGCTCTTTACTTATTATACAATCACTATTCATTGATGTGTATGATTGTTACTATGCATTTTACCACTTGCTTATGATTCTAAACCAACACAAACCTGAATAAGAACCTTGTTTGTAAATCACCCTAAAAGTGCAACACACCTCGAACTAAACACTACAACTCACTAATCCTAAGTCATCGGGGTTAGGTCATGTTTAGAGCGATTGCATCTCATACTTATGCATTATTGCATCTTTGCCAATCTTTTAAACATCGTCCTTACCGGACGATGATGCTATTTCAGAATTTGGAGTTATTGCGTATCGAAGACCTTGCCCGCATAATCTTGCGGTCAAGAAAGGCAAGTTCATCACTTGCTCATGTCATTTGAGTATTTCTATCAAATTACTTGCAAAGTATTATGGTTATCACTATTGCATAAAAATCAAAACCACTACTTTCATAACTATGAATATGACTATGTGGTGGGCAATGGAACCATGGATTGTGTTGATATGGTGGAGGTTCCATTGCAAGGGTTTATATCCATCTAGGATTAAACAACAAATGTCGCCAGATGATTCTTGTGCCGTAATATCCGTGTTAACCATAAGATCCGGAGTGGGACGGAGTAGTCAAAAGTGTTTCCACCTCTCGTTCATCAACGGATGCGCTTACCGTAGCGATTGTGTCCGGCGGAACAACCGGAGGGTGGGGATCCCATTCTAATTCCCCACGGTAAAGCATTGCTTGCCGTAGCGGTTGTGTCTTGCGGAACAACCGGAGGGTGGGGATCCCATTCTAATTCCCCACGGTAATGCGGTCTATGATGGGTTGCGGCTACCGGCGAAGGAGTTTGGTTCGATCCCGGATCGTCGTCGTGGCCGGGGTCCACCCCGAAATTACGGGAATAATGGGACCGGCGAGGACCCGTGGTCGGGGCATGCAACAAAGGGTGGGTGTTCGAGGTAGCGGAGGAACATGATTGACTAGGACCTTATACCGGGCCTCACACCAAAGGAAGTGTGGACGGGGAGTACGCCCGGTTGGCACCAAGGTTAAGATCTCTTATGGGTAAAGCAACACACCTCTCGCGAGTGTAACGAATTGTGACCAGTCACTCCCCGTTCCGGGATATGGAACTCGCGAACGCGGTCGGAAAGGAACTCCATGAAGTTCTAGTCAACCGGTGAAGGCTGACGGACATAGCTCTTCGAATAAAAGCAACCTTTTGAAGAAATGTTTACAAAAACTTGCATTGCCTATGACTTTCCGGTCCGTGGCTGTAGCTAGTGCATTAAACACCTCTTTCCTAAAATGAACTTGTTGAGTACGCTCGTACTCATCCCACTCTTAAATCCCCTGCTTAGGTTTGGAGGCATCAAAGGAGGATCTACAGTGCAACTCGAAGGCCGAAGATACACCAACTACTTCAAGAGACAGAACCATGTCAGAAGAGTCAGACACTACATCCAACAAGGAGAAAACCTAGTTTAGCAATAGAAAAGGAACTAGCTTCCTAAACCTAGCTCCTATTTAGCTAGAATCTATTCTTAGCCTCTATAGCTAGTTAAATACTCTTCAAATAGAGTTCGTGATAGGCTTAGACTACGAGTCGTTCTTCTGGAGTTTATTTGCGGATTTACCTCATTGTAAAGTAGGAGGTTGTGATGATCTTTTGTAACAGAGTCAATGCTGTAATTCTATAGACATACCTTGGACCCGCATATGTTTCTGTTGTACCACTCTGAGCGATATAATACTAGTGGAACGGTGTTTCATTGGTGTTATATCAGACTTGCATACTACACCATGCAGTGGTATGCCGGGTCACCACAGTTGGTATCAGAGCAAATGCTTTGACCTTAGGATTAAAACCCTTTAAAGGAGACCTATAGGATTGGTAGTGTCTATAGGAAGTTGTCTTAGATAAAACCAAATCTTCTTATGACTTGAGATGGATATTCACTTGAGAATAATCCTGACACACTTAAGTCAAACCTTTTTACCTACCCTTCCCAAGTGAAGTTAGCTAATCCCAAATAGGTAGCATACCATTAAGACCCGAAAATAATAGATGAGTAGATCACAGTTGGTATACAAAACATGGTAGTCCAAAGAGAGGATACAACCCTAAGGAAGATATCCTATTGGAAGGTGTGTACCAACACTTGTTATGGTTAAGTAAGAATTATCCAGACCTGTAATAGGAGTGATATCAAGTAATGAAGATATGTGTAATATCCTAATAGAAGATGTAGACCAGGACAAGTAATAGGGTAAGAAAAATTTATCTAAACTTATGAAACAACTGATAGTAAGTGATAAATATAAGCTATATGAGATAGTATAGACCATGATGAGTCAATCATGGGAGGTAAGGAAGAGTGATAGGAATAATATATGTCTACTTGCATGGTAGAGATGTTAATCATATATGATTCACCTGAGAATCGTTATGTGATGGACTAGAACATCATAAATACTTAGGAGGAGTACAATAAGAAGTCAGGTGTTCACCAATAGTGCAAGAGTTGTGTTTCAAAACCATGGGAACTGTGTCAAGTACCTCAAAACCCTAGTTTTAGGGTAGAAACACTTGGAAGTATAGGAGCTATATTTCAATAGTTATGTGTTTAGAGTAACAATGTTAGAACCTAGACATATCATGTGAGATAGTCCTCAACAAAATGCAAGTTAAGTAGTACTTCCAGAGAAAATTAGGTTAACTTTAACTATCCTAGACCACTTTGTTTCAAGTTTATCTCATTGCAAATGTGCAATTTTGATAAATGTTGAGACGAATAGTAAAAATCCACATATTCGTGCTAAGTATCACGATATAAACCTATCTTATGTGGTGTTATATACTACACATCAGAGCCTGATGTCTAGAGATGTCTTACTCAACTATTTTCTTCAGGCTTATGATGGTGTGTATTATATGCACAAAGCTGAATCTTCTTGGATTTCATTGGATTTTCATTGTTTGACTAGATCCATACATGAAGTTTGACTTCGATATGCAAATGCATGTTGCAATATCAAGTTTTTACTTGATGCTATAGATCTAGAGGGTAAGGGTATTCGTGTGAGGAAGTGACGAATTATGAAGATTCTGAAGACAAGATGAAGGTTCATCAAAAAAAAAAAAAAAAAAAAAAAAAAAAAAAAAAAAGGAAGTAAAGTTGTGGGAAGTAACCACAATACTCTGAAGGAAGTATAAATCAAAACTCATGCTTTGCCTCAACAGAGGAGTACTTTAGTACATGAGAAGCATGAAGGTGAGAAATATGATGATTATGGTGAAGTAAATGAAGAACCATAGTCATTATGGAAGAGGGAATGCATGGGAAATCACTTAGGATACTATATTCATAGTGTCAGCTAGTGGTTCTTTATGCAAAATAAACCCTGAATGAAGGAAGATGATATATGAAATCATAGCAGATGTAAGAAGACCACAATTGGTATTAGAAGACCACAGTTGTGGTATAGGATCAATACTGCGAGATAAAGAAGAAGATGTCTCGTCCAGTGGATAAAAACCTATACTAGAATCCATTTTTAGATAACAAATAGCCACAATTGGTATCAAGTAGTCCACCATTGGATTATTTGCACCAAGAAGTTGAGAACAAATAAAATTTTGTTAGCCAAATAATAATGACCTATAATCGTTTAGTTGAAGGATTCACATTGGATATCCACAATTGAGTGGATACACCACAAAGATTCTTCGCAAAACCTTAGAGGAATATAACCCATAAGTTAGACCCAGACCCATATTCTAACCATAAGTCCAATGGTTGGAAGAGAAGAAGTTGAATACCATAAGAAAACTCTAAGGGGTAGAGTAAAGATTGAGTTGGATGTACAATAACTCAATACTTTAAGCTTGATGAAGCGAAGGCCTGAACTGAGAGGAAGTTCGATCTTATTCTCATAAGATTGTTGAACATTACTTTCAGAAAGATGTCAGACCAAAAGCCGAGGCTCATACCTCGAGGAAGTAAGAAGTGGACTATAACTTGAGAAAGTGAGTAAAATTTTACTCAAAAGAAAGGAAGCTTAAGTAAGCTAAGTATAATTAAGTTGGACGAAGGAAATACCGTAGACCAATAAAGCCCAAGATGGTCAAAGAATGAAGAAGATTGAACATACCAATATCAAAGACTAATAGAATGATTCCTTTCATGGAACCTAAAGAACACAAAATAGTTATAGGTATCAACTATAAACCATGATTGGAGGGACTAAATGAGTCTAATCCATTCTTAGAGGAATAAACCACCGTGATGATTTCCAGGTTAAATACCTTACCAAGTATCATAATTGCACTTTTGGTAGTAAGGGAAAACAAAGACCTATTTTATCAAATAGGAGAATGTTATCCAATTGTCCTCAATAAAGACTGCCAGGACAAGAAGAAGTCCTAATCATTGAATCTTCAATGAGATAGGAAACAAGATTATAATAGTTGGAAGAAATCAAAGAATCAAAGTAAGAACCATGGTTCAGAGACAGACACTAATGGATTCCAGGAAGAATCTGGACTAGGGATATATTCAAATATATCCAACAATATCAATACGGAGTTCAAGAAATGTCGTAGTCTGCACAAGTCAGATCCACACTCCGGAACGTGAGAGAGTTCAAACTTCGAGGACGAAGTTTAGTTTAAGGGGTAGAGACTGTAATATCCCAGGTATTGGGGTTACAAAAATATAGGAAACAGAAGTGTGCATTGCATTCATGCATAGAAAATCCGGGGAATTTTCGCGCTTTAAAGTAAAACAGATCCACGATAACTGAAGTTTCACTTGACCTTGGTGGAATTGAAGTAGCTCATCAAGTCAAGCGCTATAAACCTCAATGTGACTTTGTTAAAACCTTGGTTTGGGTAGAGATGATTTGATCTAAGGGGTTAGATCAAAGGTAACTAATAATCAACACAACAACACTTTACTCAGTGATCAAATGCTTGAACTTATTATAGATCATAATATGGTATTATTTGCCATAGCATATGAACATACATTCAATGGTAAATCAAGTAACAATAAAATAAAGAAACCATTCTTCACTTATCTTTTCCATGTCTTACACTAATCATTGATCCTACCATGAACCTCATGGTATTCATTCTACTTCATTCTTGGAAACGTGACAAGGAGATCAACTCTAGAAGTATATATTCTTCTCTATTCTAGAATTATTATACATCAAACCTAGAGAGGTGAGAGTTAAATATCCTTTATTAGAGAAGTAATGGCAGACCTTGAAGCAAACCTTGGATATATATATCCAAGTGATCACAATATCATCTTTCAGAAGAACCCTAGGATATTATCCAAGACATTCCCTAGAGAGAGAAACCATTAATGTTAAGCAAAGAAATTGGTGATCACATCAATCTCTATGGAGCCTAACCTTAGGTTATCATTGAAGTCCTTCCCAAGTGAGAGAGACCATTCATACCATTTTAACTTTACCTATTTAAGTACAAAGGACAACCATTGAGCTAAAATATTTGGTTGTAAACCATTTCCTTTGGAGTGGTGAGATAACCAATATCAAATGGAATAAGATCAAATATATGAATTGATGAAGTAAAGTAGTAATTAATCCAACTAAGCATCTAGGTGGAGACTTAACCCTTTCATATCTAATGAGATCTTGTGAGTACACCATAAACCCTAGAATAATCCATTCCTATATAAGAGAGCTCAAGATATGGTGTTACACTCTAGTTAGTTGAGGCAACACTTGTACTTGAGGGAGAGAACTATCCATATATTCAGATGAATAAATCATCATTCCTTGAGAAGAACTTTAAGTAAATATCTCGGGCATTTCTCTAGGATATAAAACTATTGAGACAACCATGATCATGCTCTTGAGTTATGTAAGGATAATTTAAATACTAATAGGATAAGTAGATATCAGTAACCACATGAAATTATAAGGAGATCAGTAGTAAGCAACCCTAGGCTTGTATCCCCAACTTTACTTGTGAACCACTTGGTGATCATAAGTAGAATCCTACCATACCTATATTTCATAAAACAAAGAACCTAAGAAAACCTTAGAGTAAAACTCCATATTTAATATGGTGAGAAACCATTCATCCATAAGACCAGAGTTAACTATAAAAAGAACTATAACCAATGTAGTTAACTTAATGAAAAATTAAGGATAATAATTGTAGTTAATTGGTAGAAGATAAAACCAATTCTCAAATCCTTAGTAATTAAATGAGCACAGAAGCAATTAAGAAAGTAACCATGTTATCTTGGTTAGGGGAGATTAAGCCCTAGCAAATGCTATATGAGGTCATTCCAATTCCATAAACCAGAGTTATATCTCAACCCTAGTTCATGTATCACTATGGTGATCATAATATAAAACCAGGCCATAATTAAGTTCCAAACCACATGTCATTAGGTGGAAATAATTAGGACCCTAGAATTGCTCATTAGCTAAATTCTATGCTTCACTAATTAAACCTAAGAAACATCCAGTGCTTATACTCACAATTAAAACCCATGTGTGGTGAATAACCACTCATACCAACCACTGATTTATATAATTAAGACCCAACCTTGAGGAGAGTAATATCTACTCTAGATAATTCAAAATGTTAATAGACCATAACACAAATGCTAATGAATATGGGTTATCATCCAACCTGCAAAACCCTAATAAAATATTGCTCACATGAAATAATATGCAAGTATTAAATCCTAAAAGGGAAACCAATACATTATAACCATCTCTGAAATATCCGGAGATGAAAGTATCAACTGTCATAATTCTAAACAGAATTGATTACATAATAAAAAGTGAATTAAAGTAAAAATATAAGTTTATGTCCAAATGTTATCTTGAATAAGTTCACAAATATGCAAGTAGTTTAATATCTATTATGAATTCCAAATAAAATAGTGAAACAATCGTTAGTATTCTAAATCTTGGGTGAATTAACATATTTACTGATTATTAACAAACAGTATTGAATTCAAATATGAATTCAAATAGTAAACACAAAACAGAAAATCAAACAGAAAAAGAAAAGAGGAGAAAAAGGGTTACCAGACTTACCTGGGCCTTGCCAGCCGAAGGAGCCCAGCAGGAGTCCACCAACGCGGCCCAAACCACCACCCAGGAGCAGCCCACCGAGCAGTCCCACTTAACCCTTCGTAAAAAAATAACGACGAGGAGATCATCCTCATCCTCTTCCTCACGCATGGAGGACAGCGAGACGCCGTGACCATCTTCTCCTCGGCGCCGGCGGCTCCTCCTCGCTCGGCGCCGTGACGAGGCACCCCCTGGCGCCATATAAAAGCTCGAGGACGAACCCTAACTCAATTTCTTCCGCCTCTGCTTCGATTCTTCCCCATACCGAAACCCTGGCTCCGCCAGTCCCCATCACCGCCGGCGATAGAAGCTTCCCCGAGCCAAACCGAGCACACCAGCGTGATCGCCGTCCTCGACTTGCTCAGACCACGGAAAGAATTGAGCCGCCGTGTTCAAAATCAACGCCGGCGAACTCATCTTCCCGAAGGCCGGCGACACCAAATCCGGCGAACTAGGCCATCTCCAACCTCGCCGACAAGCCCGTCGTACTCACGGTGAGCCACTGAGTCTCCCGAGCACCTTAGCTCCCCCCTACTCCCTTTGCATCGCTGTCGCACCGATCGTCCGTGAGCGCCGCCGTCGAGTATCACCGCCACCGCCGCTCCGGTGACCATTAGCTAGCGGCGCTACCACCAGTAGGTTCCCTGTGGCGCGCGATTCGATTGGTACCGGTTGCTCGTCCGCGCGTGGCCGGAATCGTCGCCGCCGGCGACGCCTCGCCCCGCCGGCCACCGTGTCTTTTGACACGTCCTCGATTTTGACTTAGTCAAAACCGACGTGGACCACTGGCCCACCTGTCTGTGGCGGTGGGTAGCCCTGTCCGGGTAGCTGTAGTAGTTTGTTTCATTTTATTTCAAATCCATAAATTCCAGAGATTTCAAATTAATTTATAAAATCCATTTTAACTCAGAAAAATATAAATGAGATATCCAAATGTTCCCAAAAATAAGATCTATCCAATAAAAATATAATATGAAATTTTTATTTTTAATAAAAATTTAATTGTTTAATAATGGTTGTTTAAGCCTTTACTTTTATTCTTAATTGAATTAAAAATTCAATAATTAGGAAAGGATTATAAAATAAATAAAAAACCAGTAAAGTAAATAAAGAAAACATTAAAACTAATTTTCTTTATTTGGAACTTATTTAATCTATATTAATAGGAATTAAACTCTGATTAATAATTACCTAAATATTAAAACCTTTAAAAATAGAAAAAAATACCAAATCCAATATTAATTTTATTTTAAAGTTATTAATAACTTCAACCTTAAAGTGAAGTTATTAATTCAAGAACTTAGGGTATTTAGAAAACCCTAATTTCATAAGTAATAGAACCAGGAACTCATCATTTCATGTGACTCCTAAAACCCTAAATTAATTAGGAACCCTAGTTCCACTATTTTATGCGTGAACCCTAAATGAATTCTAAAACCTAAACCCTAGATATAACATGATATTATGTACTTCCTTTTGATCCATGGAACTATAATTAGCAATTTAATACTTGCCATGTTCACATAAAATGTAGGAGTCCTATTACCAATAATTTAGAATTCCAGGTATGCATCCCCATCCAACTTAGATGATCAAATTAGGATCAACCAAGTCTAAACCCTAGTTTCTAATGCCAAAACCATCAACCTTACCTATCCATGCTTAGCATCACACCATTATGATGAACTCCAATTGCAACCATGCCAATTTTGTGCATCCTATTCCATACACACTAAACCCTACTAGTGTGAGATAATTATTAAACATCCTATTTAGGAAACCACCATTCCTTACTTGGGGAATTAAATAGCAACCTTAAACAACCTCAACCTAATTAATATACTTCTTATTATTTAAGAAGTATATTCTTCAAAAGTTATTCTTTTGAAGAAAATAAAGAATCATCATCAATCCTGCCTAATAGGGCCTATAGCCAACAACGAGCCATCCCCAGCAAGATGAACCAACCTTGATAGCAACCCTGAATAGATAATTGCTTAGGATGCCTAGGCTTAACTCAACCTTACAAGCCTAAGTGTTGATGAATCCAACATTGTTGGGATCCATCTAATACTTACTCCAGAAACCAAATGAAACCATAGAACCCCGCAAACCCTATTGTCATACTTGTTCTTTATTAAAGAACATGTTCTTCAAAAGTTATTCTTTTGAATTATATAATAACTAATCATCAACCATGCACTATAGGACTTAAAATTGACAACTGCTCTTTACTTATTATACAATCACTATTCATTGATGTGTATGATTGTTACTATGCATTTTACCACTTGCTTATGATTCTAAACCAACACAAACCTGAATAAGAACCTTGTTTGTAAATCACCCTAAAAGTGCAACACACCCTGAACTAAACACTACAACTCACTAATCCTAAGTCATCGGGGTTAGGTCATGTTTAGAGCGATTGCATCTCATACTTATGCATTATTGCATCTTTGCCAATCTTTTAAACATCGTCCTTACCGGACGATGATGCTATTTCAGAATTTGGAGTTATTGCGTATCGAAGACCTTGCCTGCATAATCTTGCAGTCAAGAAAGGCAAGTTCATCACTTGCTCATGTCATTTGAGTATTTCTATCAAATTACTTGCAAAGTATTATGGTTATCACTATTGCATAAAAATCAAAACCACTACTTTCATAACTATGAATATGACTATGTGGTGGGCAATGGAACCATGGATTGTGTTGATATGGTGGAGGTTCCATTGCAAGGGTTTATATCCATCTAGGATTAAACAACAAATGTCGCCAAGTGATTCTTGTGCCGTAATATCCGTGTTAACCATAAGATCCGGAGTGGGACGGAGTAGTCAAAAGTGTTTCCACCTCTCGTTCATCAACGGATGCGCTTACCGTAGCGAGTTGTGTCCGGCGGAACAACCGGAGGGTGGGGATCCCATTCTAATTCCCCACGGTAAAGCATTGCTTGCCGTAGCGGCTTGTGTCTTGCGGAACAACCGGAGGGTGGGGATCCCATTCTAATTCCCCACGGTAATGCGGTCTATGATGGGTTGCAGCCTACCGGCGAAGGAGTTTGGTTCGATCCCAGACTGTCGTCGTGGCCGGGGTCCACCCTGAAATTACGGGAATAATGGGACCGGCGAGGACCCAGGGTCGGGGCATGCAACAAAGGGTGGGTGTTCGAGGTAGCGGAGGAACATGATTGACTAGGACCTTATACCGGGCCTCACACCAAAGGAAGTGTGGACGGGGAGTACGCCCGGTTGGCACCAAGGTTAAGATCTCTTATGGGTAAAGCAACACACCTCTGCAGAGTGTAACGAATTGTGACCAGTCACTCCCTGTTCCGGGATATGGAACTGCGAACGCGGCCGGAAAGGAACTCCATGAAGTTCTAGTCAACCGGTGAAGGCTGACGGACATAGCTCTTCAGAATAAAAGCAACCTTTTGAAGAAATGTTTACAAAAACTTGCATTGCCTATGACTTTCTGGTCTGTGGCTGTAGCTAGTGCATTAAACACCTCTTTCCTAAAATGAACTTGTTGAGTACGCTCGTACTCATCCCACTCTTAAATCCCCTGCTTAGGTTTGGAGGCATCAAAGGAGGATCTACAGTGCAACTCGAAGGCCGAAGATACACCAACTACTTCAAGAGACAGAACCATGTCAGAAGAGTCAGACACTACATCCAACAAGGAGAAAACCTAGTTTAGCAATAGAAAAGGAACTAGCTTCCTAAACCTAGCTCCTATTTAGCTAGAATCTATTCTTAGCCTCTATAGCTAGTTAAATACTCTTCAAATAGAGTTCGTGATAGGCTTAGACTACGAGTCGTTCTTCTGGAGTTTATTTGCAGATTTACCTCATTGTAAAGTAGGAGGTTGTGATGATCTTTTGTAACAGAGTCAATGCTGTAATTCTATAGACATACCTTGGACCCGCATATGTTTCTGTTGTACCACTCTGAGCGATATAATACTAGTGGAACGGTGTTTCATTGGTGTTATATCAGACTTGCATACTACACCATGCAGTGGTATGCCGGGTCACCACACAAGCCTCATGCATAGTATACTAATAGTGCCCGCACCTCGTCCTACTTAGCTTGGACTACCGGATCTTTGCATGCCATGTTTCAACCAAGTGTCACAAAGGGGTACCTCCATGCCGCCTGTACAAAGGTCTAAGGAGAAAGCTCGCATTTTGGATTTCTCGCTTTTGATTATTCTCAACTTAGACATCCATACCGGGACAACATGGACAACAGATAATGGACTCCTCTTAAATGCATAAGCATGTAGCAACAATTATTATTCTCATATGAGATTGAGGATATATGTCCAAAACTGAAACTTCAACCATGATTCATGGCTTTAGTTAGCGGCCCAATGTTCTTCTCTAACAATTTGCATGCTCCAATCATTAAGGTGATAGATCCTTCGTGACAAGACGGACATGCATAGCAACTCACATGATATTCAACAATAGTTGATGGCGTTCCCTGAAGCATGGTTATCGCACAACAAGCAACTTAATAAAAGATAAAGTGCATAAGTACATATTCAATACTACGATAGTTTTTAAGGCTATTTTGTCCCATGAGCTATATATTGCAAAGGTGAATGATGGAATTTTAATGG
This sequence comes from Lolium rigidum, assembly GCF_022539505.1. NCBI lineage: Eukaryota > Viridiplantae > Streptophyta > Magnoliopsida > Poales > Poaceae > Lolium > Lolium rigidum. The sequence continues at coordinate 58,324,980 of NC_061509.1, forward strand.
TAGCACTCAAGCAATTTACTTTGGAATGGCAGAGAAATACCATGTAGTAGGTAGGTATGGTGGACACAAATGGCATAGTGGTTGGCTCAAGGATTTTGGATGCATGAGAAGTATTCCCTCTCGATACAAGGTTTAGGCTAGCAAGGTTATTTGAAGCAAACTCAAGGATGAAACGGTGCAGCAAAACTCACATAAAAGACATATTGTAAACATTATAAGACTCTACACCGTCTTCCTTGTTGTTCAAAACTCAATACTAGATATTATCTAGACCTTAGAGAGACCAAATATGCAAATCAAATTTTAGCAAGCTCTATGTATTTCTTCATTAATGGGTGCAAAGCATATGATGCAAGAGCTTAAACATGAGCACAACAATTGCCAAGTATCACATTATCCAAGACATTTTAGAATTACTACATGTAGCATTTTCCAATTCCAACCATATAACAATTTAACGAAGAAGAAACTTCGCCTTGAACATTATGAGTAAAGCCTAAGGACATATTTGTCCATATGCAACAGCGGAGCGTGTCTCTCTCCCACAAAGTGAATGCTAGGATCCATTTTATTCAAACAAAAACAAAAACAAAAACAAACCGACGCTCCAAGCAAAGAACACAAGATGTGACTGAATAAAAATATGTTTCAGGGGAGGAACCTGATGATGTTGTCGATGAAGAAGGGGATGTCTTGGGCATCCCCAAGCTTAGACGCTTGAGTCTTCTTAGAATATGCAGGGGTGAACCACGGGGGCATCCCCAAGCTTAGAGCTTTCACTCCTCTTGATCATAGTATATCATACTCCTCTCTTGACCCTTGAAAACTTCCTTCACACCAATCTTCAAGCAAACTCATTAGAGGGTTAGTGCACAATTAATAATTCACACATTCAGAGGTGACACAAACATTCTTTTCACTTCTGGACATTGCATAAAGCTACTGGACATTAATGGATCAAAGAAATAAATCCAACATAGCAAAAGAGGCAATGCGAAATAAAAGGCAGAATCTGTCAAAAACAGAACAGTTCGTAAAGACGAATTTTAAAATGGCACCAGACTTGCTCAAATGGAAAAACTCAAAACTAATGAAAGTTGCGTACATATCTGAGGATCACGCTCGTAAATTGGCAGATTTTTTCGAATTTCCTACAGAGACTTGTGCCCAGATTCGTGACAGACAGCAATGCTGTTTCTGCGCAGCGATCCCAAATATAACATCAACTTTAACATAGAAACTTTACTTGGCACAAAAACATGATAAGGAGAGGTTGCTACAGTAGTAAACAACTTCCAAGACTCAACAAAACAAAAAAATTGCTGTAGTAAAAACATGGGTTGTCTCCCATAAGCGATTTTCTTTAACGCCTTTCAGCTAGGCGCAGAAAGTGCAAATCAAGTAACATCGAGAGATGAAGCATCAACATCATAACCAAGGGTATTGGGAGTTTTCTCAACCAAGCATAGTATATTGGATACATATGTTTTAGCGTCTCCCTTTTCATTAGTCTTGGGCTTGCTATTCTCATCGAACAAATTTTCGAGAACAAGCCAAGCATAGTTATTTTCTAGTGCATCATTCATAGCTAGGAGTTTACATGGTATTGGTGCTTTGATCTCCCCACCATCATTAATATTATTAGTGTACCTTATTCTATCCATGTCCATTTTTTCAAGGAGACCAACAAAATTAGTATGAGAACCTAGCATATTAAATCTAGCAAAAACCTTTCTAGCCTCTATTGCTAGACCACCAAATTCTCTAAGAAGAGTTTCTAAAACAAAATCTTTCTTTTCCCCTTCTTCCATATCACCAAGTGTAAGAAACATGTGTTGGATTATTGGATTGAGATTAACAAATTTAGTTTCCAACATGCGAACTAAAGCAGACAGCAGCAATTTCATAGGTAGGTGCAAGTTCTACCAAGTGTCTATCTTCAAAATCTTCGAGTAATACTAACATGATTGAAAAATTCTTCTATATTATTTCTCCCAACTATAGACCCACGTCCTACCGGTATGTCTTTTGTGGTAAAATTAAAAGGAAACATGATGAATCAAGTAAAGTAAATGCAAGTAACTAATTTTTTTGTGTTTTTTTGATATAGAGAGCAAGACAGTAAATAAAGTAAAACTAGCAAGTAATTTTTTTGTATTTTGTTTAGGTGCAGCAAACAAAGTAGTAAATAAAATAAAGCAAGACAAAAACAAAGTAAAGAGATTGAGAAGTGGAGACTCCCCTTGCAGCGTGTCTTGATCTCCCCAGCAACGGCGCCAGAAAAAGAGCTTGATGGCGTGTAACTCACACGTTCATTGGGAACCCCAAGAGGAAGGTATGATACGCACAGTAGCAAGTTTTCCCTCAGAAAGAAACCAAGGTTTAATCGAACCAGGAGGAGCCAAGAAGCACGTTGAAGGTTGATGGTGGCGAAATGTGATGCGGCGCAACAACAGGGATTCCGGCGCCAACGTGGAACCTGCACAACACAACCCAAGTACTTTGCCCCAACGAAACGAGTGAGGTTGTCAATCTCACCAGCTTGCTCGTAACAAAGGATTAACCGTATTGTGTGGAAGATGATTGTTTGCAAGAAAACAGTAAAACAAGTATTGCAGTAGATTGTATGCTATGTAAAGAATAGGACCGGGGTCCACAGTTCACTAGAGGTGTCTCTCCCATAAGATAAAAGCATGTTGGGTGAACAAATTACAGTCGGGCAATTGACAAATAGAGAAGGGCATAACAATGCATATACATGATATGATAAATATAGTGAGATTTAATCCGGGCATTACGACAAAGTACTTAGACCGCCATCCAACCGCATCTATGCCTAAAAAGTCCACCTTCGGAGTTATCATCCGAACCCCATTCGGTATTAAGTTGGAAAGCAACGGACAATTGCATTAAGTATGGTGCGTAATGTAATCGACAACTACATCCTTAGACATAGAATCAATGTTTTATCCCTAGTGGCAACGAGCACATCACGACCTTAGAACTTTCCGTCACTCGTCCCGGTGTCAATGAAGGCATGAACCCACTATCGAGCATAAATACTCCCTCTTGGAGTTAAGAGCAAAAACTTGGCCAGAGCCTCTACTAATAACGGAGAGCATGCAAGATCATAAACAACACATAAACAATAGATTGATAATCACCATAACATAGCATTCTCTATCCATCGGATCCCGACAAACACAACATATAGTATTACGGATAGATGATCTTGATCATGTTAGGCAGCTCACAAGATCCAACAATGAAGCACAATTAGGAGAAGACGACCATCTAGCTACTGCTATGGACCCATAGTCCAGGGGTGAACTACTCACTCATCACTCCGGAGGCGACCATGGCGGTGTAGAGTCCTCCGGGAGATGATTCCCCTCTCCGGCAGGGTGCCGGAGGCGATCTCCCGAATCCCCCGAGATGGGATTCGCGGCGGCGGCGTCTCTGGAAGGTTTTCCGTATCGTGGCTCTCGGTACTGGGGGTTTCGCGACGGAGGCTATTTGTAGGCGGAAGGGTAGGTCAGGGGGGCTCACGAGCGGCCCAGATGACAGGGCCGCGCGGCCAGGGGCCAGGCCGCGCCGCCCTGTGGTCTGGCCACCTCGTGGCCCCACTTCGTTATCTCTTCGGTCTTCTGGAAGCTCCGTGCAAAAATAGGACCCTGGGCGGTGATTTCGTCCAATTCCGAGAATATTTCCTTACTAGGATTTCTGAAACCAAAAACAGCAGAAACAAAGAATCGGCTCTTCGGCATCTTGTTAATAGGTTAGTTCCAGAAAATGCGTAAATACGACATATAATGTGCATAAAACATGTAGGTATCATCAATAAAGTAGCATGGAACATAAGAAATTATCGATACGTTGGAGACGTATCAGGTCGCAACTCACATTTGGTGCCCAGTTGCAAGTGGAGTTGCAGCCGAGAGAGAAATACTTTGGAATCCGTGCTAACCCTGAATTTATCTTTGTCCTAGTTGCAAGTGGGGTCGCAACTGAGATTTGTTGCCCAGTTGCAAGTGGAGTTACAACTGAGAGAGAAATGCTTCGGAATCCGTCGTAAGACCAAATTTCTATTTTTGTCCCAGTTGCATGTGGGGTGATACGTCCAAAACGTATCTACTTTCCCGAACACTTTTGCTATTGTTTTGCCTCTAATTTGTGTATTTTGGATACAACTAACACGGACTAACGCTGTTTTCAGCAGAACTGTTCGGTGTCTCGTTTTTGTGCGTAAATCCAACTTTCGGGAAAATCCTCGGAATTTATGCAGAAGGCCCTATTTTCCTAGAATACTGACGGAGCCAGAAGGACAAGTAAGGTGGAGGCCCGAGGGCCCCACACCATAAGGCGGCGCGGCCTAGGGGGGGGCCGCGCGGCCCTATGGTGTGGCCCCCTCGGCCGGCCTCCGACGCCCTCCTTCGGACTACTTATCGGCCTCAACCTAAAAACGCACGGAGGGAAGTCGAAGTCGCCAGAAACCCTCCAGAGAGCCGCCACATCGCGAAACTCCGTCTCGGGAGCCAGAAGTCTCCGTTCTGGCACTCCGCCGGGACGGGGAATTGGAGGAGATCTTCACCGCCATCACCGCCAACGCCTCTCCATCGACCAGCCATGTTTCCCCCATCCATGTGTGAGTAATTCCCCCGCTGTAGGCTGAAGGGGATGGTAGGGATTGGATGAGATTGGTCATGTAATAGTCATAAGATTGTTAGGGCATCGTGCCTAGTATCCGTAGATGTCACTTTTATGATATTGTTGCAACTTGTTATGCTTAATGCTTGTCACTAGGGCCCGAGTGCCATGATCTCAGATCTGAACATGTTATTGATTCATGAAGATATTCGTTGTTTATGATCTTACCTCGCAAGTTGTATACACATGTCGCTGTCCGGAACCAATGGCCCCGAAGTGACAGAAATCGGGACAACCGGAGGGGATGGTAGTGATGTGAGGATCACATGTGCTCACGAAGTGTTAATGCTTTGCTCCGGTACTCTATTAAAAGGAGTACCTTAATATCCAGTAGTTTCCCTAGAGGCCCGGCTGCCACCGGCTGGTAGGACAAAAGAAGTTGTGCAAGTTTCTCATTGCAAGCACGTACGACTATATATGGTACACATGCCTATTGATTGATTAGCACTTGGATACCGTTTTATTATTATCTGCAAATGCCCCTGCTTTGATTGTTATATGAGTTTCTCTCATCCATGCAACGCCCGTTAATCCGTCCCTGTGCCTACAGTATTTTAATCCTGCTGTTTACTATAATCACTACTGCTGTCTTTATTTCACCGCTGATGTTATTTCACTATTCCTACTGCTATAAAATTGTTACTACTGATAAACTCTTGCGAGCAAGTCTGTTTCCAGGTGCAGCTGAATTGACAACTCCGCCGTTAAGGCTTACAAGTATTCTTTGTCTCCCCTTGTATCGAATCAATAAATTGGGTAATACTTCCCTCGAAGACCGTTGCGATCCCCTATACTTGTGGGTCATCAAGACTATTTTCTCGGCGCCGTTGCCGGGGAGCATAGCTTTATTTGGAAGTTCACTTGGATTGATATTGTTCGCTGCAAATTCTCCATCATGGGTAAACCTCGCGATACTAAGATCGCCATATTACCATCCACTACAAGAAAAGGTACAACTCTTAGTACCTCTCGCTGCTCTTGATTCACCATCCGTGATAAGTAAACTTGTTTCACCACCACAAGCTTCAAATGCTCGGTACTTCGCTGAATCTGAAAATTCCTCTCATAATTGTGATGATGCTTCTGCTGTGCTTGATAATGATGGTTCGTTAGGATCTTTTCTAGATGCTACAATTGCTAAGTCTAGACAAATTGAAAATACCGAAACTCCTAATGAAAATGCTGCTACACCTGTTAATTCACCCGAGTCTCGTTGAATATTCTAGTGATGATCTTGATGAAGATTATGTAGAGCTTGATGATGATTTTATTGAAAAATGCAATGCTACTACCGATGCAAGAAAAATTAAAAAGTTGCTTGCGTAACATGCAGTTAGATATAAACTGTCTCCCGATCCTAAATTTGCCACATCTCCTATAAACATTAGGGATAAAGATTATGATTTTTCTCTTGATCTATCTCATATAGCTATTGTTGAGAAAACACCCTTTTGTGGTACCGAAAAAGAAAGTGCTCGTTGAACACATGACCGAGTTATCTACTCTTAGTGGTTTGTTTTCTCGATGATATTAAGATGCGTACTTATTTTGTCGCTAAAATTTTTCCTTTCTCATTAAAGGATGATGCTAAAACTTGGTATAATAATTTGCCTCCTGGTTCTATTAAAAGTCCAAAAGAATTGCTTGATGTTTTCTTCCGGAAATACTTTCCTGCTAGTGCTCAACATGCTGCCTTGCAGAGAATTTATAATTTTGACCAGGAAGATGGAGAGAAATTGCCTGAGGCTTGGGCGAGATTTTGCACTCTTATTAGAGCTCAGCCTGACCATGATTTGGAAAAGCATGATTTACTTGATATATTTTATAGTGGACTAACTATTGAGTCTAGGGCATACCCGGATAGTTGTGCTCGGTTGTGTTTTCAGAAAAGAACTCCGGACGACGCCGAAGAATTATTGGCTAAAATAGGCCGGAATCATGATGATTGGTCTACACCCGAACCAACCCCGACACCGATAGTGAAGAAGAGGGGTATGATTAAATTAAATGATGAAGATATGAGGGAAGCCAAGAAGTCTCTTAAAGAGAAGGGTATTAAACCCGAAGATGTGAAGAATTTACCTCCTATGGAAGATTTATGTGAGATAACTCCCCCTTCATCCATGATTGAGGTACACTCTCTTCAACGCTTTACTAGGGAAGATATTCCGTATTCAAAACCTCCTCGCTCAATGCTTAGATGAGTTTGATAATTATATTGTTAAGCAAGAAAACTTTAATATGAGAGTAGAGAGTCATTTAATGGAAAATTCTCGAGCTATTAGTGAATTGCATGGTATTGTGGAGAGAACCTCCAATGATGTTAAGATACTTGTTAAACATTTTCAAATGGTTCAAACTCAAATTGATCAACTTACTAAAGTGCAAAATGACTTGTTGGGAAATAATTCTAAAGAAAAACATGCTTATGAAGTAACAACTAGAGGTGGTGTTTCTACCCAGGATCCTCTATATCCCGAAGGGCATCCCAAAAGAGTTGAACAAGATTCTCAACTAACTAAAACTAGTGCTCCATCTAAGAAAAAGAAAAAGAAACATAAGAAAGTTGTAGAATCCTCTCGAACCTCGTTAATGATCCTAATAGTATTTCTATTTCCGATGCTGAAACCGAAAGTGGTAATGAACATGATAAAGATAATGATAAGGATGATACTCCCGATAAAGAAGAGGTTGAAAAAGAACCCGAAAAGCCTCGCTAAAAATAAAAAGTACACTAAAGAAGATTTTATTACTGAGAAACATGGTAATGAAAGAGAACCTTGGGTTCAAAAGCAAATGCCTTTTCCTGCTAAGAAACTAAAATCAAAGGAGGAGGAACATTATAATAAATTTTGTGATTGGATGAAACCTTTATTTTTGCAAATCCCTTTGACCGATGCTATTAAATTGCCTCCTTATTCAAAGTATATGAAAGATATTGTCTCTAACAAAAGGAAAATTCCCAATGAGGAAATTTCCACTATGCTCGCTAATTACTCCTTCAATGGTAAGATTCCAAAGAAGCTTGGAGACCCAGGTATACCGACTATTCCTTGTTCCATCAAGAATAATTATGTTAGAACTCGCTCTATGTGATTTGGGAGCGGGAGTTAGTGTAATGCCTTTTTCTCTTTATAAGAGACTTGATTTAGATAAGTTGATACCAACTGATATATCTTTGCAAATGGCTGATAAATCTACCGCTATTCCTGTTGGTGTATGTGAGAATGTTCCTGTTCAAGTTACTCAAGCATTGCTTGATATTAACTCGATTTTGTTGTGTTGGAAATGCCCGAAGATGATAATATGTCCATTATTCTTGGAAGACCCTTTCTTAATACTGGAGGGGCTGGTATTGATTGCAATAAAGGCATGGTTACTTTCAATGTTGATGATAAGGAACACACTGTCTATTTTCCCAAGAGGATTGATAAAGTATGTGGAGTCAATACAATTTTTAATGTGAAAACTATCAAAGTGGGATCCATTGACTCTCCTATATATGAGCCTAAAGAAGAATATCAAACTCTTGTGATTGGATCCATATCAATTCAATATAAGGTAACATGATTGATTTGAGGTTTATTTCTTCTTATGTCATATAAAATTTATTTGGTAGCAAGACTTGATCAACCTTGTTAACAAGTATATTTTAATGCATAAGAGAGCTAAACAACATTTCTTTCTTTCTTTCTCCCTCCATTTGTTTTACTTGCTGTAGCACCTTTTGTTTTGCAATATGCCTTAGCTGTTAAGATTTTGGAAATCATTTTCCTGCGCAGTAATAATTAATTTAACACCCAGAAATGTGCATTTTTCGAAGTTCTCTAAAAATTACAAAAATTACACCATTGGTCCTATTTTTCGACGAGGCACCTGGGAGTACCAGAGGATGACCTGTGGGGCACCAGAGGGTGCCACACCACAGGCCGGCGCGGCCAAGGAGGTGGGCGCGCCACCCTGTGGTGTGGGCCCCTCCTTGCCCCACTACTTCATCTCTTCCTCCCAGCATCTTCTCTCTCCCGAAAAACTCGCACCAAGTTCCTCTCACTCGCGTTTCTGCTCAAGAACTCGCGATTTCTCGATCTCCTTGCTCAGCCCGGATTTCGTCCGAAATTTGGCACATTTACTCCTTGGTATGTGGCTCCTTTGATTGTCCAATTAGAATTTTGTTTGGTTGAGTATATCTTGAATATTTTGCTGCTGTAGATAACATGTTTAGTGAGCTTGCATGCTTGTTCTAAGTGGTAGAAATTACTTTTGATGCATGTGTAGTACTCTAGCAAGTTCCTATAGTAGTTCCCTTCAATTATATACCTTGAAATCAAATTTTATAATGGTTGTTGAAAATTTCAGAAAATGGAGGGGAGTATGCACCAACTTAACCAACAAGAGTTGGAGGTACAGCAAGTCATGAGAGTTCATCGTGAAGAGGGAGTATACCCCTCTTATTACCCATGCACGGATTTTATGCGGAATGCAGGAATCCTGCAAGATGTTCAAACACTGATTTCCAATGCAGGGTTGGAAGGTTTTACTGTTGGTGAACCTCACCAATATGCTAAACTGACGGTGTCGGTTGTGCAGGATTTCGAATTTCATCGGTCTCAAACTAACCCCATGGTCCGGTACAAGATTTATAACAAAAATATCAACTTGCCTTTCAGTGATTTTTGTACAGCAATTAGAGTGCCGCGGTGGGGATCCTGCGAGAAGATCAGGGGAACGCCGCGGGAGCTCTCGAATCTTTATACAATGATTTGTAATGGGAGGAGCTTCTCCAATGATGGTGGTAAGGTTAGTAGCATTCAACAACCAGCTATCCGCTACTTTGCTTATTTCGTTACAAAGTGCGTTCTTGCTAGAAAGAATGGAGGTAAATTATCTGTCCAAGATTTGGCTTTCTTAGCTGCCGCTTTGCAACAGGATAGGACTTATAATTTGGGTGCTTTAATAGCTTGTAGACTTGCTACTAACCGTGAGAAAGGAGGAATTTGTGGAGGTCTTATCGCCTCTCGCTTATTAGCTATGCATGGTGTGGGACCTCACCATTTAGATATTCCGCTTTCTATAGAGAAGCTTGATGTTGTTTCCATGATTAAACATGAGTTTATTTCAGATGCATCTAATTTGAACAACCTGCATTATAGGATAACTTTGTATAAGAAAAATTGGAGCATAACTAAGAAAATTGAAAAACTAGTACGATTGCCTGCACCTGCTCTGTTTAACCTTGATGCCAGGAAAGGGTGGTCGATCACAGAAAATGAGCTAAACGCATACATAGAAAGGGAAAGCCATCGTGCAAGGGAATTGGAGGAGGCCGAGGAGCACCCCGACTCTTCATCCGATGCAGCGAGCTCCTCATATCAACATCATGGTCATGTGGAACCTCCACGACATTCTTCTGCGCAGGGGCCCTATTACCACTCCATGTATGATCCACCGGCATGGAACTCCGACCCTCGATGGGAATGAACTCCACTTAGGCCAAAAGCCTAAGCTTGGGGGGAGGTATACCGGCATCACTCATTCTTTGTATATTATGGTTGCTGGATACTTGTACATACTTGTTTAGTTTCTTAGAGTGGTTTTCTAATGAGAGGGAGATGATATTTGGGGAAGTGCTGTCCAAAAACAGATTCTGGACTGTTACCAAAAAAATTCGTACGCACAGCCAGAACGTTATTTTGAGTTGCCAATTTTTGAGCATGTGCCCCAGGTTGTTATCTAACTTTCATTAGTTGAACACTTTTTGGTCTGAGCAATGGAAGATTTTTGTTAATTTCGATTTCTGTACTGCTGTCAGGATTTGGCAGATTTCTGTCATCCTGCTTTTCTGTGTTTCTGTTAGTTTGCATTCTTTTGTTTTCGTTTTGTTTCTTTCTTAAAACACAAAAAGACCAAAAATATTTCTGTTGTTTCTCTTCATCATTTGTTTATTTGGTTCTTTGCTCTTAGTTTACTTTATTTGCTATCGTTGGTTTGCTATGAGAAAACCCAAAAAGATTTTGCTTTGTTTTCTTGTTTCTTTTGTTCTTGTTTCCAATTCGAAAACACCAAAAATATTTGCTGCTCTTCTTTGGTTTGTAAAGTTCATCATGAGTTCAATGGTCTTCGGTGGCTGGAGCGTGGTTTTCATTTCATATTATCCAAGCTACACAAGTGAAAGGCAATAATGACGATCTACAACAATTGGATTGTGGTGAGAGGCTGGTATGAACTCTATTTGTTTTCATTTTTGTACATATACTCATCCATGTGAGCATGCTTAGTTGGTTCATATGAGGTATATGTTATTTGAGAAAAGTCTAGTAGTTCATGATCTCTCATGTTTAGCTCCAATTTATTAATATGAGTAGCATGTCATGGATGTTCGCTTGCATTGTTTTATTCATAAGTAAGTATGGCATTGTGGTATCCTCCTCTGAAAAATTCATTTATATCGACTTGGTACATGCTCACGCATGCATATGACTGAACAAAAAAGTCAATTAAGCCTCGATGATTTATATTGCTTCAGAGTTATTGTATCACTTTTATGCCTCCGTTAATTTATTTTGCCGCAAGCATGATTATGACAGTTACTGCTCTCTTGATTTGTCGCTCCCTAGTCTTTTGCTAGCCTTCACTTGTACCGAGCGGGAACGCCGCTCGTGCTTCCAAACACCTGAAAACCAAGTTGTTCCAAAGTGTCCACCATAAATACCTATGCATGGCATTTCAAACCATTCCAAGTAAATTCTCATGCGCTACCTTTAAAACTTTCAAAATGCTTCTCAATTTGTGTTAATGTTTCATAGCTCATGAGGAAGTATGTGGTGTTTAGCTTTCAACCTTGTCATTTACTTTTGACGGACTCTCATATGGACTAGTGGCACATCCGCTTATCCAATAATTTTGCAAAAAGAGCTGGCAATGGGATTCCCAGTCCCGAATTAATTAACTTAAATAGACACTCCTCCATGGTTTGTGATTGTTGGACGGCACCCGAAGGATTCGGTTAGCCATGGCTTGTGTAAGAAAAGGTTGGGGGAGTGTCATCATCATAATAAAACTTAAATAAAAAGGCACTCCTTCATGGTATGTGATTGTTGGCAGGCACCCGAGGATTCGGTTAGCCATGGTTTGTGTAAGAAAGGTTGGAAGGAGTGCCACATAAACATGCAAATAATTCATGGGAGTCGCTCTTGGGAGTCCGGTTGATGAGGTAGTCAGTGTACCCATTACCATTCGTTGACAACAACAAACACTTCTCAAAATAATTTTACTCCTGCTTTACAAATGAAAAGCTCTAGCGCATGTTAATCCCTGCTTCCCTCTGCGAAGGGTCAATCTTTTACTTTTATGTTGTGTCTCCATTCTTTCTTTGAGCACTATCTTGAGAGCACAACTGTCATTCTTAGTATAATATGCTTGGTCTCAAAATATGATTGATTGTGGTATAACTTTGATGCTTTTATCTTTGACAATCACTACTTCTAGTCTTTCTATGAACTCCGGAGGTGCCTCGGCATTTATGTTTTGCCGATCAAATACGGGCAAGCGAGATACCACTTTATCATATTCTCTTATGAACATTGCAATCCTGCTTATATACATGATTCATGATGCTTATTATTAATTGTTGGTACCTCTCCATGATTGACATAGCTGTTGGATGATCTTATTTGCATGTATCTCATTATGAACTCGCTTGAGTATTAGCCATAGCATGAGAATATATACATCATATGAGCAAATGTGTTCGTGAAAGTTCTTTTATCGCTCGCTTGTTAACTCGAATTGCTTGAGGACAAGCAATAAGCTAAGCTTGGGGGGAGTTGATACGTCCAAAACGTATCTACTTTCCCGAACACTTTTGCTATTGTTTTGCCTCTAATTTGTGTATTTTGGATACAACTAACACGGACTAACGTTGTTTTCAGCAGAACTGTTCTGGTGTCTCGTTTTTGTGCGTAAATCCAACTTTCGGGAAAATCCTCGGAATTTATGCGTAAGGCCCTATTTTCCTAGAATACCGACGGAGCCAGAAGGACAAGTAAGGTGGAGGCCCGAGGGCCCCACACCATAAGGCGGCGCGGCCTAGGGGGCCCGCGCGGCCCTATGGTGTGGCCCCCTCGGCCGGCCTCCGACGCCCTCCTTCGGACTACTTATCGGCCTCAACCTAAAAACGCACGGAGGGAAGTCGAAGTCGCCAGAAACCCTCCAGAGAGCCGCCACATCGCGAAACTCCGTCTCGGGAGCCAGAAGTCTCCGTTCTGGCACTCCGCCGGACGGGGAATTGGAGGAGATCTTCACCGCCATCACCGCCAACGCCTCTCCATCGACCAGCCATGTTTCCCCCATCCATGTGTGAGTAATTCCCCCGCTGTAGGCTGAAGGGGATGGTAGGGATTGGATGAGATTGGTCATGTAATAGTCATAAGATTGTTAGGGCATAGTGCCTAGTATCCGTAGATGTCACTTTTATGATATTGTTGCAACTTGTTATGCTTAATGCTTGTCACTAGGGCCCGAGTGCCATGATCTCAGATCTGAACATGTTATTGATTCATGAAGATATTCGTTGTTTATGATCTTACCTGCAAGTTGTATACACATGTCGCTGTCCGGAACCAATGGCCCCGAAGTGACAGAAATCGGGACAACCGGAGGGGATGGTAGTGATGTGAGGATCACATGTTCTCACGAAGTGTTAATGCTTTGCTCCGGTACTCTATTAAAAGGAGTACCTTAATATCCAGTAGTTTCCCTAGAGGCCCGGCTGCCACCGGCTGGTAGGACAAAAGAAGTTGTGCAAGTTTCTCATTGCGAGCACATACGACTATATATGGAACACATGCCTATTGATTGATTAGCACTTGGATACCGTTTTATTATTATCTGCAAATGCCCCTGCTTTGATTGTTATATGAGTTTCTCTCATCCATGCAACGCCCGTTAATCCGTCCATGTGCCTACGATATTTTAATCCCGTTGTTTACTATAATCACTACTCGCTGTCTTTATTTCACCGCTGCTGTTATTTCACTATTCCTACTGCTATAAAACTCGTTACTATCGATAAACTCTTGCGAGCAAGTCTCGTTTCCGTGTCCAGCTGAATTGACAACTCCGTTGTTAAGGCTTACAAGTATTCTTTGTCTCCCCTTGTGTCGAATCAATAAATTGGGTAATACTTCCCTCGAAGACTGTTGCGATCCCCTATACTTGTGGGTCATCATGGGGTCGCAACTGACCTTTATTACCGAGTTGCAAGTGGAGTTGCAACTGAGAAGAAATGCTCCTGAATCCGTGCTAACCCTGACTGTCTCTTTGTCTCATTTGCAGGTGGGGTCGCAACTAATCTTTATTGCCTAGTTACAAGTGGAGTTGAAACCGAGAGAGAAATATTCTGAAATTCGTGCTAACCCTGAATTTATCTTTATCCCAGTTGCAAGTGGGGTCGCAACTTACATTTGTTGCCTAGTTGCAAGTGAAGTTGCAGCTGAGAGGGAAATGCTTGGAATCCGTGCTAATCCCGAATTTGTATTTGTCATATTTGCAAGTGGGTCGCAATTGAGATTTGTTGCCCACTTGCAAGTGGAGTTGCAACTGAGAGAGAAATGCTTAGGAATCCATCCTAAGCCTAAATTTCTATTTTTGTCACAGTTGCAAGTGGGGTCACACCTAACCTTTATTACCGAGTTGCAAGTGGAGTTGCAACTGAGAAGAAGTGCTCCGGAATCCGTACTAACGCTGAATGTCTTTTTATCTCTTTTGCAGGTGGGCTCGCCATTGACCTTTGTTGCCTAGTTACAAGTGGATTTGCAATTGAGAGAGAAATGTTCTGAAATTCATGTTAATCCTGAATTTATCTTATCCCAGTTGCATGTTGGGCCGCAACTCACATTTGTGCTAGTTGCAAGTGAAGTTTCACCTGAGAGAGAAATGCTTTGGAATCTGTGCTAGCCACGTATTTATCTTTGTCCTAGTTGCAAGTGGGGCCGCAACTGACATTTGTTGCCTAGTTGCAAGTGGAGTTGCAACTGAGAGAGATATTCTTCTTAATCCTTGCTAGGCCCAAATTTCTATTTTTGTCCGAGTTGCAAGTGGGGTCGCAACTGACCTTTATTACCGAGTTGCAAATGGAGTTGCAACTAAGAAGAAATGCTCTGGAATCCGCGCTAAACCCAAATGTCTCTTTGTATCATTTGCATGTGGGGTTGCAACTAACTTTTGTTGCCCAGTGGCAAGTGAAGTTGCAACTGAGGGAGAAATGCTCTAGATTCCGTGTTAAGCCCGAATTTTTATTTTTGTCCCAGTTACACATGGGGTCGCAAGTAACCTTTGTTGTCCAGTTGTTCCAACTTAGTGAGAATATTCCAAAATCCATGCTAACCCTGGTTTTTCCTTTGTCCTAGTTGCAATTGGGGTCGCAACAGGTGCCATAATTCATTTTTGTGCCAGTTGCAATGGGTTGCAACTATGAGAGAAATTTTCATCAATAATCCATGGTAAACCCTAATTGCGCTAAACCCTTTTTTGTCTTTCTCCCAGTTGCATTTGGGGTTGCAACTCAGACATCAATGCTCCAGAATTTGTGCTAAACCCTTTTCTTTGTCTTTGTCCTAGTTGCAAGTAGGGTCTCAAGTGGTATCCGAATTCGTGCTTGCCCCAGTTGCAAATGAAGTTGCAACTAAGATAGAAAATGCCCTGAAATCTGTGCTAAACCATAATTTCTCTTTGTCCCCTTTCTAGTGGGGTTTCAACTAAGACAAAAATGCCCTAGAATACGTGTTACAATTATGCACATGGGGTTGCAACTGACAAAGAAATGATTTATATTCCTACCGAATATAGTTGCTTGACATGCAATCTCGTGAGTGAGATAATAAGTTTGTCTATGGAGCGGCACCCAACGATTATGTTGGATGTGGTATTTTGCACAAGGATAATAGAGAGGAAGTGATTTCTCGTGGCAGTTTTAATTTTTTTTGGTTGAACTAAAGTGGCAATTTGGATTTTTGGATGTAAGCTTGCTTTAATTTGATTGGAAAAAATTGGATACCTGCTTTTTATTGCAACTCTGAGAATTAGCCAAGTTAGATGACGAAAGGCCGACCAGTTTGATGCCTTGTGATTTACTCCCTTCGTTTCATTTTTATAAGAAGTTTTAGCTTTTTGTAGATTCACTCATTTTGTCTATATCTAATCAATTTGTAGACTCGGCTCATTTTGAGTTGTATCTATTATGTGCGACAAGCTTTTGTCTGCTCACGAATTCTCTAAAAAAAGGCCGACCTTCGTGAAGGTCCAAAAGTCTCTCCGCATGCGACATGTGGCGCGTTGTGGTGCCAAAATTTTGGTGGGAAGTGGTCTCCCTGCTCGCCAAGTGTCGCAAGGGGAAGCAAGGTGGGATAGGAGAGGAGAGAGAAGGACAGTGGAGGGTCCAGTTTTCCCTTTATTTCTTAGATTCGTTTTTTCAAAATGAAATATCTTGTGAACCGTAAGTCCAAATTACGAACCGTTTTCACTTTTGACATCCTCGCGTCGAGATCTTCAAAACTAGATCCCATGTTGATAGGTTTCGAGATACTTTTTTTTCCGTACTTCCAATACTATTATGACTGTACTCGTGGTGTGTACCCAACTGTACTCGTGCTTGAACTGATAAGTACTTCTGTTTTTAGTGTATTTGGTGCAGTTTTTCCCTTTACTCGGTAACTGTACTTGCTCTTGTGCACGACTGTACTTCTGTACCTGTACTTACTCGTGTGCGCGACTGTACCTGCTCGTGTGCGCGACTGTACCTGCTCGTGTGCGCGACTGTACTTATGTACATGTACTTGGTCGTGTGCGTGTTGTACTTCTGTGTTGTATGTAACTGTACTCGTGTGTTGTATGTAACTGTACTCGTGTGTTATACATAGTTGTACTCGTGTGTTGTACACAACTGTACTCGTGTGCGCGACTATACATGTACTTCCTTATATGGGTGATTGTACCTGCTCGTGTGTGTAGATGTACCTACTCTTATACGCGAACTGTACCTATGTTTTGATTTAAAAAAACGAGTACACAGTGTATGTAGTAAGCTAGCTACATCGTTTTGCACTGATCTTGTGAGAGTTAGCTAGCTAGCTATCGCGCGTGCTAGCGCGGGACGAGGAGCCAAGCCTGTACTCGCGCGCGCGAGTGGGCGTATAGGAGGAGCGCCGCGTACTCGCGCCGTACAGAACGTGTACTCGCGCGCAGGAGGCGGACCGCGGGCTCGTGCGGGATGGGACTCGTGCGGTGCGACACGCGTCAGCTGCTCGTTTATTTCGCGGGACGCGGTTTTCCCTTCGCGAAGGTTGGTCTCTATCTAGTGGTACCGTCTGCTCACTATACGATAATTGATCCAGTGGGCCTGTTGTAACTATGTATTAACATGGATGGTTGGATGCCGAGTGTTGTACAGGAATTGGACAAGATTAGTCGTAGGTACAACCACTCTATTTAATCCTTGTTGTTCAAGTTAAGAGTAGTTCTTAGTTTTGTGAGTGAGCGTGGATTTAGGCTGATCAAGTATGTGCAATACATACATGAACAAGTACGTGCAATACGTACATGAACAAGTATGTGCATGCATGCGTGTGAATACTTGATCCACCCGGCCAACCTAAGTGTACGTGTATCTTTGCAGTTGGAACATAGTTTAAAAAATCAGACCCGTGATTGAACCATTAGGCCGTTGGTTTATGTTTTTACTGGTAGAGTCACTGGTTCATTGGTTCACTATCTGGTATTTTACATAATGTCATTATGTAAAATAAATGCCAAATTGCAAGTATGAATATTTTGGCATATAAAATTATTTTGTTAATGCAGAATTTGTATGTAAATAAATGTATATTAATTTCTATCTTAAAAAACCAGATAGTGAACGCAAGCTGCAAGAAAGCCCATGGGTATACTGTTTACGTTGAATTTTCAGTGATATATACCGTGTAGATTAGGGGAGTGGTGTTTTGGAACATGGGAGCATATGCTCCCTCTATTTTGAAATGTATCTTACACATATTTTGAATTTCAAAAAAATTGAAACGAAAAATTAGCATTTACATCTTCTCGTGCTACACGCTCACCAAGTTGTTTCATAAAAAAACGATTTGTCATGTGACGTGTGTAAAAAAGACAAAAGTCACAGCTGAAAATAATGTTTTTCAGACGATAAGTTTTCTCTTTTTTACGTAGACCACAAAAAATATTAGTTTTTCGTGAAACTTGACGAACGAACATATATTATGAAGATGTACATGTAAAATTTTTTGTTAAAATTTTTCTACATTTCAAAATATGATATTTTGGTAGAGGGAGCATACGCACCCGGGTGCCGAATTGAATTTCCGGTGTAGATTATAGTAAAATAGATGAGTATCTCTATTTAAACAAATTATAATCTCATCCCAGCTGGTTAGTACAACGAGTCCACTCCTCATTCAGTAGGTTTTTTTTTTTGATTACTGGTAGGTGCTTGGTTTGATTACTGGTGGTTTGATTCAAGCCGGCAATTCGACCCATGGGTACGTCTGCCTATGGGCACCCGACCTAAATGGGTAGAGTATGGGTCCCGATGTTCGCCCATGGAAACGACCCATGGGCAACCCGATTAGTCGTGGGTCGGGCATGGGTATCAGTCTATGTCCACGGGTTGCCCGATGGGTCACCCGATTAATATTACTAATTAAAACAATTACATTATTTTATATGGTACGTGGGCTATGATACACATACATTATACATGTAGACAGTATACATCGTTTACACACAAAGCTCTTGTATCTAGACAATAAACATGTGCATATTAGTACTACTTGCAGTCACAAAGCCATGAACAGGAACACACCACTCTTTGTCCTCGCAGCCCAACAATGTGCCGATGTGTTCCAAATATTTGGTTGCGTCAAACTCTCCATTTTTTGTACCCGATGGGTTGCCCGATGGATTTGGGCATGGGTCTCATTCCTTACCCATGGGTAGGGTCGTGGGTCACATGTGTGCCCGATAAGGGTGATGGGCATGGGTCTAGTTTAGGTCCACCCGACCAAACCCGATCCGTTGCCAGCCTTAGGTTTGATCCATGGAAAATTGGCCCAACAACTGAACTTAAGCCCACCAACGAGACAGACAAGGTCAACAAATCAAAACTGGGCTAATTATAGCCCAAATCGATTTGGCTGAGCTCTAAGAACTGAGAATTAGAGAGATCCGATCAATTATAGTTAAATTGATGATCAAATTAGGTCAAGCAAAACGAATTTGGCATAAGTACGAGGACGGCTTGCAGGTTACTGTTTAAGTGTCAGTGACACATGCACGAGTTACATTTCTGCTCGACGATGACCGTTGAACAGCCTGATATCGATTGATCATTCAGAGCCTTGCATGCTCTGGGCAATGCATCATGGTACTACAAGACAAATGGAGGCGTACGTTCGATCGTATCGGATCCGCATAGCAGAGAAACGGAGTCATCGATCTTCAAGAACCGATGCGAATGATGCGTGTCAGCTATGACACTGAAGCTGCTCAGTTTGCATCTAACATAGCCTGTCGTTTAATTAATTCAAAGCTGCGATGTTCTCTTCACTTCTTCTGCTACGTTCATACATTCCTGCATGCATGCACGCAGTATACTAGAGTTAATAAACTCTCATTTTCTTATGCGAGAAGTTAATTAACTCCTAGATCCAGCGCAGGCGATCTGGGTAGTCTCTGTTTCATACTTCTTGTTATGATTTTAATTTAAGTTTGAGCTAAAATTATGATAAGAAATACTTGAACGTACTAGGGACTCCACACCAGCGATAGTCCGGAAACATCCACCACTGACATAAAGACTAGCACACAAGAACTTGTCCTAAACTAAGCAGCAAGGCCACTTCTCAACCGACGCCGGACATCTTCGAAGATCAAGCTTCACTTGGACTCTCCTTATCGACGCACCATGCATCCAGTGGCGGAGCCACTCCTTAGCTGTGTAGTCAATTGACTACACAGTTTTTGGCAATATAAGCTGAAAATTGCAAAATTTAATTAAAAATTATACAAATATGTGTATTTGACTACATAGTTTCAAGCACAGAGTTGATATGCTGGCTCCGCCATTGCATGCATCCAATAAAAGAGTAGATGGCAGGAGTTTGTCGATATCGTGAAAGGTCTCATCTTGAACTTGCCAATAACGGCGTGCATTGCTTTCACTGAAGATCGCCCTTGGACAGCGTTAGAGGAGGGCATTGTGGAATCGCCACGCCGTGTCTCCAAACGCAATGCTCCCAACAGAGTGACGGTGTCAAAGACGTCGCCATCGCGCCGATCCAACACACCTCGGCGATACCTCCAAAGAAGGGGAACGACACCTGCCGGCTCCATTGTTGCCAACACAGACCGAAGGGGGCAAAGACTTGCGTCCGTAAAGCCACACACCTTCCCTCCCTGCCCGCCGGACTGGTGCAGCCGTTCAAGTTGTTCCCGCCGCTGCCGCCACAGCACATCACCATCGGAGCCGAGTTGTCACAACAAAAATTATGGAACCGAGGGAGTATAATTAATACACGAAAGGGCTGCTCCACCTGCATCCCGTCAGAATTATTCATAGCTTCATCGCAGGCAGGGCGATGTAAAATAAGGACTGTATTTTGTCGTCGGCAAAAACACAAGCACGATCTATTTACGGGCAAATCAGTCCACAAAGATAGCAGTGCGTACACAGCTACACACACGCCTAGGTAGGTAAAGATCCACTCCAGGAAACACGACAGTACGTACGGCCACAAGAGATGTCGATCTACGTACATGGTCAGGCCTCAGGTGTGTATGCTGGCACATGCATACATAATGCCCACAGCAACGTACGTACTGCGTATCTATACACATAGCCAGCGGTGATTTACACAAAAATAACCTTTTTAGATAAGAATTGCATGAAATGATTCTCGGTCAAACTATTTCACGCTTCTAATCTTTTTGTGTGGCTCTCTTTGTAAGGACGTCACATCCTTCTGTGTGGTGCATTTCGCAAGGATGCCAGTGTGGCTCCCTTTGAAAGGGCGCCACACATTTTGTCATACGTGGCGGCTCGAGAGCCTGTCAACCGACAATGTGTGGCGCCGCTCCCACGGGCGTCACATATAGACAGATGTGACACACTTCTCAAGAACACCGCACAAAAATATTAGATGCATGAAATAATTTGACTGGAGGGTATGTTTTTTCTCGCAAAGAGTTATTTTTTGTAAATCGTCTAGCTAAGCTAAAGATGGAGGCAGCTGGCTGCTGCGTGCAGGTGCAGACGCGGTCAGTTGCATTCAAGGCTTGTCTGAGTAGATGATCTAGCTCTAGCTAGCCTTTGGCTGGAGGCCG
This sequence comes from Lolium rigidum, assembly GCF_022539505.1. Classification (NCBI taxonomy): domain Eukaryota; kingdom Viridiplantae; phylum Streptophyta; class Magnoliopsida; order Poales; family Poaceae; genus Lolium; species Lolium rigidum. The sequence goes on from NC_061509.1 coordinate 58,346,079, forward strand.
GCTAGGGTTGGAGCTAGCTAGCGCATGAAAGTTCTGCGTATATAATATGCGTGGACCTGCATCTGCATGTCAGCTCGGAGAACAGAGATCGGCTTTCAGTTTCAGTCAGGGGCCCCGGCTGGTAGTGGTGGTGGGTGTGTCGCGGTGGCGTTTGCTTTTCTACACCGTGATGATTGTGGGACCTAGCTTAGCTTATTGGAGCTCAATTGATCGACTTTCCGACGTGTTCAGGGATGTGGCCTTTGCTTTGCCGCCACTTATGGACGCCCCAGGCTAGCTTGGATCGAGAGGCAGCAGCAGCTAACTAGGTGCTTTCCATGGATCAGCTGGTTGCCGAATGGGGTTCAACTAATTTGGGGATTTTTCGAACAAATTCCCAACCTTCAGATGGGGTTAAGTAAGGGATTTTTTTGAGGGTAGGTTAAGTAAGGGATTGTGCATGCAAACTTTGCAGTTGGAGTGGATAGTAATTTAGTATTAGGTGAAATGATCCCGATCGCATGGCTAACCTAACAGAAGAACCCCTGCGTTTCAGATGGGCCACGGGCCAGAAAAAGCCTCTTGTTTGATTGTCTGCGCATAGTCTTTTTGGCCATGTAGATTTGGGCTTTTGGTATGTCGGTTTTAAGGCCAAGTATCAGCCTAGAACGGCGCCCCTGTTGTTTGGTTGCAACTTAAAATCAGCTTCTGGTTACTTCTTACCTTCAGTGGCGAGGTTACCAGTGATCAATACCGCACAAACAAGCACACAATGCAAGATCAGACTTGAAAGATCATAGACGCTACGAAATAGGTTTAGACATCATAGTTCAGACACGACCATAGTTCACGATACGACACGACACTTGTTCAGACACCATAACTCAGACACGACACCATTACACAGTAGAGACGACATAGTAGCAGCGAGACAATACCAGCAGAGCTTCAGACTTCTTCTTCGAAGACGACACACCTGGTGGCATCGCCATGGTCCGGGCACCTGCTCATCACCTCAGTGCAGGTGAGGTCGAAGATGACCACATTGTACTCGAAAGTAGACGCCTTCTTGAAGGTGAGGAACTGGCCTATCTTCAGCTGATGGGCGATGGCGAAGGCCGCCCACCCCTGGTCGATGAATGCGTCCTTGCCTTCTGTTGTGGGTATACTTTATGGGTATATCAACGACATGGCCTAGATCCGGCAAGCCCGGGTGGCCCACAGACGGTGATGGTGGCATGGGGCCCATCGGGCGGCCCAGTTGTTGTTGATCAAGAAGGATGAAGTCCAGCCCGAGAACCTGGAGCCGGATCCTAACCGACCTACGAAGGAGGCCGGATCCGTGGAGGCCCATAAAGTATCCGGATCCAGTACGGCCATAAGGAAGGCGGATCCTTGATGTACACGGCAAGATATTGTACCGTAGTTAGGCAACTTGTATTCCGGCTAGGACTCTCCATGTAAACCCTAGATCCGTGCGCCTTTATAAGCCGGATCCTGGGAGCCCTAGAGGCACAACCACAACCATTGTAACAACGCGCAAGCGCCCGGATAATTCCGGACAAGCAGCGAGTAGGCCCCGTCATCGTGCGGGTGTTCCGAAGCCGGGTAACTCGCGTACCACCGTCCCGTGTGCACTCCGCCCTATGGCCCCTACTTCTTCTCCCCTCGTGAGGATCCCTCCTCCGAGGTATCGTCGA